>NC_033797.1:69812700-69842078 GCF_001876935.1 Asparagus officinalis
GAGTTTTTTGGGCGTGTTTATCCCAAACATTTGTACCGTGGCTGCTAAAAATAGTTTTCATATGGGGTTGGCATACTTAGCTCAGAGCTAGATATAGTTGGCCTCTCTTGATTTTTGAATCAATGATTGATTGATTTTACATTTTTGGATTTAACAACTTTGATTTTATGATGTTCCTCTTAGTTGATTTGTTTTCATTGAAAACTCAATTTGCCATGATTCTCATGTTTCTTCTTCTTTCATTTCATTAAATCTATTTTGATCTTTATCGTTTATGCTTGAGACACATTTATCTCAATAATACATTCATATGTGTTCTCATTCTCTTTGTAAGTATGTGAGTGATATTTAGCATTTCATCTATGCCTTGGCTCACATATGTTTGCCATGATCTTCATGTTCAGTATATTCATGAGGCATTTTGATAGGGGGTGAGCCAATCCCTATAATCTTTTTTCTATATGTTATACTTCACCTATGCTTATTGATAGCGGGGAGCTTTCGCTCTACTTAAATTCATTTGTCCCTTTTGATGTTGCTAAGGGGGAGAAATTTGGTGAGTTATATTCTTTCTTGTTTATATGGCATGAACATTATACTTTGCTATATTCATTTCCTTTCATGCATATATCCTTTTTTGCTAAATTGTTTGTCATCATTCAAAAAGGGGGAGTCATTGTTGGCCTCTTTGTTTTGATGCCATGTTTTAACAAACAATTTACCACTAATGTTGTTTGCTTTAGTGTTTGGTATATTTCTATTTATTAATTAAGACAAAACCAACAATGTTGCTGCAGGCATGGATGGAATTTCGAGCCTTAACGATATATTCCAATGGAGTCGTTGGCGGAGTATGTTGGAGCTGAAGCAAGTAATTCAGTTAAGATCAAGGTCAAGCCTTCATCCGTAAGTGTTACCCAAGTCATGCAGCTTATTGAAGGATCAAAGATCTAGCTTGGCGTAACTTACTATTAGTTTTATCATTTTATGTGTGTTAGTACCTTAAGCTCAATTTATCTATACACACACATTTATTGGTCGGGGGGGCCGCGCGGGGGCTTTCCTTTCGTGTATAGTATATATATATATATAATATATATATATATATATATATATATTATTATATATATTATTATATATATATATATATATATATACTATATAGTTATATTATATATATACATAAGTTTATTGGTTTCTATGTATATATATAGTTAATATATTATCACATTGCATGCGTTTTTGCGCGTTTTCATGTTTTGGACATACTTGCAAAATACATGAGTTTTCACAAATAGAAATTCAATTTGAGAAAGTCTTTTTCTAACATGTTTGTTTTCATGTTTATAAATATTTCATAAGTTTCATCAAGTTTGGAATTGATTTGTTATGTTTAATGAAATTTAAAAAATCATGTTTTTCGTTTGTGCATGTTCGTGCATGTTTTACAAAACAGATGAGTTTTCATAAATGGGAAGTGATATTCAAGAAATGCTTTCTTTTACATATTTATCTACATGTTTAGAAACTTTTCTCAAAATTTTACTATTTTTGGAATTGATTTACTATGCCCAATTGATTTTACAAAATCGTGTATGTTAACAGTTTTTCAGAAACTATAAATTTGTGTTCAAATATTTATTTCTCTCAACTGGGAAAATATTTTTCAGAAATTATTTCTCTGACATGTTATTCTACATGTCTAGAACATTCCCACAAAATTTCATAATTTTTGGAGTTCATTTACTATTTTAAATTGATTTTACAAAACAGCTGCGCACTGCTACAGTAACTCCGGTCGACCAGAAATGTCTCTGGACGTTTCTCAGCTTTGCATATGCCTCTCGGTCGACCGTACCGGTCGACCGAAGTACTGTAGCAGCCGACCATTGCTACACTGCAGATTGAGGGATTCATTCTCAATCCCCTTCATCCTCTTCTTTGTGTTCTTAGAGAAGTTTTTCTAACTCTTTTCTCTAGCAATTTCATTATTGATTTTCATATTCTTATTATTGCTAGTTTGTTATTTGAGTTAGATTTTATTTTACTCATTGTTACACACACCCACATTGAGCTTATTGTATCTTTCATTGCATAGTATAGTTGGGTGGTGAGAGATTGTAACCTTGAGTTGTGCTTTAATTGAGTTCTTATCTATTGTAGAGAACAAATTTATATTTGTTACATTGTGAGTGGTGTAAGGTTTTCGGTGAGCTAGAAAACCGAGTGTGTTGTGAAGTTTTCGGTGAACTAGAAAACCGAGGGTGAGGAGTGACGTTGTTCGGTGAGCGTTGAAAACCGCCACTGTGAGGTGTAAACGTTATTCGGGTGAGCGTAGAAAACCCGGTTGTGATAGTGGATTTCTCCCCGGGAGTGGGGAGCGGAGACGTAGGACGGAAGGTCCGAACTCCGTGATCATATTGTGTGTTTGAATGTGCTTTGGCGTTTATTCTTATTTATGCTCATTGCTCATTTCGTCATTGTCTCATTATTTATATGATCCACTATCTAGTTCATATTGTTTACCCATTGTGTTAGTTTATATATCCTTGCATATATATATATAATTTATCATATAGGATATATCTCATTGTTTATATTGCATATTCTTGCACATAACTCTTTGTATATCTATCTTACAAGAATATATTTATTAATTAGTTTTAATTGACATTTAATCGGATTAGATTAGCATAAAACCCTAACCCCCCCCCCCCCTCTAGGGTCTAACATTTTTCTTCTCTCTAGATCTAAGTCTGCTCCTCCTTCCTCCTCTCCTCTCCTCCTCTCTCCTAACTCATTCCTTCCCCCTCTCTCTTTCTCCTTCTTCTATCAAACACCGACATCCCCCTTTGCCACCAATAACCTTAAGTGCATGCTCTGGTCAATTTTTCACTCCTTTCTGCCCGCTAATTTTTCCCGATCTCTCAATCTTTTTCCCCCAAAACTAAAAAAGCCCTAATTTTTCCCGACACTGAAGACAAAGAGGTGGCAAAAAACAAGGCGGAGGAGGCAGTGCTGGACGAGGATGAGGAGGAGCTCGAGGCGGCCGCACGTTCCACAAAACATGCAAGCTATGGTTCGTTTTAAGTCCAATTTAAATCATGTTAAGTTTAATTCAACTTATTTTAAGTCTAAAAACAAGTTAAATTAGAGTTAACATGAACCATGTTAAGTCTAATTCAAATTATTTTAAATCTAATTTCAAGTTAAGTCCAATTTGATTCATGTTAAGTCTAATTTATTTCCTTTTAAATCTAATTTTAATTATATTAAATTCTTTTTAAGTCTAATTTAAATCATGTTAAGTTTGATTCAACTTGTTTTAAGTCTAAAAATAAGTTGAATTAGACTAAACATGAATCAAATTGGACTTAACATGAATCAAATTAAACTTAACATGGAATAAGACTTAAAATAATTTAAATTAGACATGAATTAGTCTTAACATGAATCAAATTAGACTTAACATGTATCAAATTGGACTTAACATGAAATTAAACTTAAAATAATTTGAATTAGACTTAACATGGTTCATGTTAAGTATAATTTAACTTATTTTTAAACTTAAAAACGAAGCATGTTAAGTCTAATTTAACTTATTTTTAGACTTAAAAATAAGTTAAACTAGACTTAACAAGAATCATGTTAAGTCTAATTCAACTTATTTTAATTCTAATTTCTAGTTAAGTCCAATTTGATTCATGTTAAGTCCTATTTGGTTCATGTTAAGTCTAATTTAGTTCGTGTTAAGTTCGGTTTGGTTCGTGTTAAATATAATTTAATTCATTTTACGTTTAATTTAATTCATTTTAAGTCCAATTTAAATTACATTAAGTTTAATTCAACTTTTTTTACGTCTATAAATAAGTTAAATTAGACTTTAACATGAACCATGTTAAGTCTAATTCAAATTATTTTAAGTTTAATTTCATGTTAAGTCCAATTTAATTCATGTTAAGTCTAATTTAACTTCTTTTTAGGCTTAACGTAAGTTGAATTAGGTTTAACATGATTTAAATTAAACTTAAAAAGAATTAAATTAGACTTAATATAAATCAAACTGGACTTAACATGAATCAAATTGGACTTGACATGAATTAAATTGGATTTAACATGAAATTAGACTTAAAACAAGTTGAATTAAACTTAATATGATTTCAATTAAACTTAAAATGAATTTAACATGATTAAAATTAGACTTAAAAAAAATTAAATTAGACTTAACATGATTAAAATTAGACTTAAAAAAATTAAATTAGACTTAACATGAATCAAATTAGACTTAACATAAAATTAGACTTAAAATAATTTGAATTAGACTTAACATGGTTCATGTTAAATCTAATTTAACTCGTTTTTAGACTTAAAACAAGTTGAATTAGACTTAACATGATTTAAATTGGACTTAAAATGAAGTAAATTAAATTTAACACGAATCAAATTGTACTTAACACAAACCAAACTAGACTTAACACGAGCCAAACCTGACTTAAAACGAACCAAACTAGACTTAACATGAACTAAATTAGACTTAACATGAATCAAATTGGGCTTAACATGAATCAAATTAGATTTAACTAGAAGTTTAACTTAAAACAAGTTGAATTAGACTTAACATGAATCATGTTAAGTCTAATTCAACTTATTTTAAGTCTAAAATAAGTTGAATTAGACTTAACATGATTCATATTAAGTCTAAAAAAAGTTAAATTAGACTTAACATGAACCATGTTAAGTCTAATTCAAATTATTTTAAATCTAATTTAATTCATTTTAAGTCCGACTTAACATGATTCATATTAAGTCTAAAAAAAGTTAAATTAGACTTAACATGAACCATGTTAAGTCTAAGACTTAACATGATTCATATTAAGTCTAAAAAAAGTTAAATTAGACTTAACATGAACCATGTTAAGTCTAATTCAAATTATTTTAAATCTTAAGTCTAAAAAAAGTTAAATTAGACTTAACATGAACCATGTTAAGTCTAATTCAAATTATTTTAAATCCAATTTAATTCATTTTAAGTCTAATTTAATTCATGTTAAGTCTAATTCAACTTGTTTTTAGATTTAAAACAAATTGAATTAGACTTAACATGATTTAAATTAGACTTAAAAGGAATTTAACATGATTGAAATTAGACTTAAAAGAAATTAAATTAGACTTAAAAGGAATATTTAAATTAAACTTAAAAGGAATTTAACATGATTGAAATTAGACTTAAAAGAAATTAAATTAGACTTAAAAGGAATTTAACATGATTAAAATTAGACTTAAAAAAAATAAATTAGACTTAACATGAATTAAATTGTACTTAATATGAACAAATTGGACTTAACATGAAATTAGACTTAAAATAATTTGAATGACTTAACACGGTTTATGTTAAGTCTAATTTAACTTATTTTTAGACTTAAAACAAGTTGAATTAGACTAAACATGATTTAAATTAGACTTAAAATGAATTAAATTATATTTAACACAAACCAAACTAGCCTTAACACGAACCAAACTGAACTTAACATGATTCAAATTGGACTTAACTAGAAATTAGACTTCAAATAAGTTGAATTAGACTTAACATGATTCATGTTAAGTATAATTTAACTTGTTTATAGACATATAATATATTGAATTAAACTTAACATGATTCATGTTAAGTCTAAAAACAAGTTAAATTAAACTTAACATGAACCATGTTAAGTCTAATTCAAATTATTCTAAGTGTAATTTCATGTTAGGTCCAATTTGATTCATATTAAGTCTAATGATTCATGTTAAGTTTAATTCAACTTGTTTTTAGACTTAAAACAAGTTGAATTACACTTAACATAATTTAAATTAGACTTAAAAGGAATTTAACATGATTAAAATTAGAGTTAAAAGGAATTAAATTAGACTTAACATGAATTAAATTGGACTTAACATGAATCAAATTGAACTTAACATAAAATTAGACAAAAAATAATTTGAATTAGACTTAAAATGGTTCATGTTAAGTCTAATTTAACTTGTTTTTATACTTAAAACAAGTTGAATTAGACTTAACATGGCTTAAATTGGACTTAAAACGAATTAAATTAGACTTAAAATAAATTAAATTAGATTTATCATGAACCAAACGGGACTTAACACGAACCAAACTGGACTTAACACGAATCAAATTGGATTTAACTAGAAATTAGACTTAAAATAAGTTGAATGAGACTTAACATGATTCATGTTAAGTCTAATTTAACTTATTTTTAGACTTAAAATAAGTTAAATTAGAGCTAACATGGTTCATGTTAAGTCTGAAAATAAGTTAAATTAGACTTAACATGAATTATGTTAAGTTAAATTAGACTTAACATGAACCATGTTAAATCTAATTCAAATTATTTTAAGTATAATTTCATGTTAAGTCTAATTTGATTCATGTCAAGTCCCATGTTAAATCTAATTCAAATTATTTTAACTCTAATTTCATGTTAAGTCTAATTTGATTCGTGTTAAGTCCAATTTGCTTCATATTAAGTCTAATTCAACTTGTTTTTTGACTTAAAACAAATTGAATTAGATTTAACATGATTTATATTAGATTTAAAAAGAATTGAATTAGACTTAACATGAAAAAGAAGAAGACCATGCGACCTTTTAGATTTTACATTCTTTGCCTTCAGTGTCGGGAAAAGTTAGGGATTTTCTTAGTTTTGGGGGAAAAGAAAGAGAGATCAGGGAAAATTAGCGGGAGAAAATGAGCAAAAAATATGATCGGAGCGTGCACGCGAGGTCGGCGGTGGTAAAGGGGGACGTCGGTGTCTGAGAGAAGAAGTAGAAAGAGAGAGGGGGAAGGAAATGGGTTAGGAGGGAGGAGGAGAGGAGAGGAGGAAGGAGGAGTAGACTTGGATCTAGAGAGAAGGAAGAGGGAGGAGGATATGAGGGTATTTTTGGCTTTTATATTTGTTTCTCCCTTTTGTGCTTAGCTGGCATAGAGTAAAGAGCCGAATCACATAAAAAGGGGGCTGAATCACATAATGTGATACTTTTTGGAGCTGAACCACAATGAAAAAAAGTGGAGGGGTCAGGTTACATGAGGTTATTACTTTTGGGGCATTGACACAATTTTCCCATTTCGAAAGATTTGGGGACTAATTTATAAATACTCAAGGATTTGCGGCACAGATTTCAAAATATCAAGACTCGGGGGAGTAATTTCAAAACGTGAAAGATTTGGCGAGCTAATATCAGAAAAAACCAAAATTTTAATATTCTTCCTATCCTTCATCAGGAGCTTTATAAATCAGGTGCACGGAAGATTGGAGTCTTAGGAATTCCTCCTATAGGATCTCTACCATCAAAAAGAACAAGTGCAGGAGGTATAAAAAGGGACAGTGTGCCTCTTTATAATGAAGCCTCCATGATGCTTAACAGAGAGCTATCCTTGGAGATACAAAGGCTTAACAGCAAATTACCCGGATCAAGGATAGTCTATGTAGATATCTACACACCTTTGCTTGATAGGATCTCGAATCCATCTGCCTATGGTAAGATATTCAGTAGCAACTCAATCATTAACCATCTCATACAATTTGCTGGCTCTTATTCATAATTCTTTCATTCCAAGGTTTCGAGGTATCAACATTGGGTTGTTGCGGAACTGGAACTTTTGAGGTCACATTAACATGTAATAAATTGACTGCAGACGTATGCGATGATGTTTCCAAGTATTTATTTTGGGATAGTTATCACCCTACGGAGAGAGCCTACCAGATTTTGGTGACCGAATTGCTACAGAAGTATGGCTCTCTACTTATCTAACAAGCTTCGGCCGGCGCTACTTCTTGTTGCTACTCAATTGGACGTGTTTCTTCTCAAGTGCTGGCTATACATAAGCTAAGCTCCTTTGTGTTGATGTATATCAGGATTGCCTCTTCTTAATCAAAATGCCATGCTCTTCTTGAATCATCTGTATTGTACGCCCTCGTGTAGATTCAATGGTATCCTGGGTTCTCTTCCGGGAGACTTTCAATGAAACTATTCCATTTCTTCTTTAATGAAAAGCTAATTTATATATATATACTTGCTATAAGTTTAGTCACAATCTGTTCTGGGGTGTTAACGGAGCGGATACGACTCGGATATGACACTTACCATATCCATATCCGCTTACCCATCTCGGATACGGATACGGATATACGTCGGTAAGAAAAATTCATATCCATATCCGCCAAAATCGGATATGGTTACGGATATAGATGCGGATATATAAACGGATATGCATGTGGATACAAAAAGGATATTAGAAAACTAGATAGTATTCAGAAAAATATAGTCATGTGATACAAAAAGAGTTCGTTAATATGTTCATTATGATTGAAAAGCTAAGATTAGACATTTTGATCATCAAAATTAATCACAAATCCATAATCTAAGACTCGAAACTATCGTAAGAGTATGACCAATATGTATTCGGATATTTTCGGATACGGATACGGATATTTCACTACAAAACTATATCCGTAACCATATCCTATCGGTTATAGATTTGAGTAACCATATTCGTATCCTAACGGATACGGTTACGGATATTTCCTTGGATACGGATACGGTTTGGCACCCCTAGACGGGAATCAAGCACAATGATGGCTAATTATTTTGGCAATGGTTTGAGCCAAACAACGTGTTGGGCTGTGTAGGTTTCAGGACTTACATCGCATCAATGGTCTTATAGGCCCTAAGCGTGACAGTTTTTGCCGTATGGGAAGCTTTACGGTTAGCTAGTCGACGCCCATATATGCTGATGTTTCACGCTGTTTTTGTGATATCTATCATCCTATGTAAAGCAGTAACTAGATTTTGATGGGAATACATTATTGTTCCTTTCTGCTACAGCATTTTGTTGCAAATTCCTTCTATTTACTTCTTTCCCCTCCTCCAGCTAATGAGAACTCGTGTCTGCAAGCTAGTAGAAGGATTCATTACTCAAAAGGCAATCGTTTGGATGTCCATATAATTTCTCCTTTTCCCTGCTCCTAAGAGCATGTTCGGCAACTGGTCAAAACTAGCTTATAAACCACTTTTATGGCTTATAAGCCACTACAATTTGTTTGGCAACCAGCTTATTTTGGCTTATAAGCTAAAAAAACTCTACTAACCTAGCTTTTTTTTTTTACTTATAAGCCACATAATTTGACCAAGTAAATGACAACTTTTATTGCTCAACATTTTAAACTCGTATAAAATTGGTTTTATTAATTAATTAACAGTCAAATAAATAAATATATACCTTAAATTAAAATTGTAATAGGTTATAAAATATATTTAATTCAAATTATTAAAAACTTTGAATTAATAATGCTCTGATATCTAAATTTAGAGTCATTTTGACAACAATGATAGATTATAATCCACCAAAACTTGTACTTGACATCTTAACTTGACATACCATTTTGCGAGTAAAATTCTAACTTCAGCTTCATCTTCAGCCTAAATTACAGACTGGAGTCAGCCACTTTGGTACAGTTTGATGAGAAAATCTAATAAGTGCACAAATAAGACTTAAGTGCTGTTTTCACAAGATAATTACATGCATTAAACATTGGAGTGAGTTTGGTATTGCTATGAGCTAAGAAAAGAGCAAAGAAAACAACTAATATAATACCTTTCTCTTAGCCCACAAACTTAAACCTATAATGCTTCAAACGATGAACACATCTCCCATTTTGGCAGTGAACAAAGCACCTTGCTAAGGATTAACCATCCTAAGAATCCATTATATTGGTATAATATCAGTTATAAATTAACAAAAACCTAATTAATGACTAGTCAAAAACACCGAAAACAGCATGGTCTCATCACTGAACCCAGCAGAAACAGCGAAGTGATTAACACCTTATTTTCTCTAACCAAAGAATTACAAGAAGAGCTTCTTACTTTAATCATACCACACAAAAATGTATTGTACTGTGATTATGCTTGTATAACGCACCGATATACACTATAAAGTGCCCCAGGCACTAATATACATCTCTTAATATCCAACAGAAGCCTAACATTTTTTACCAACTAAAATGAAAATAATCATTGGGTGTTTTCCCAATTAAACAGCTAATCAAGGTTAACAAGTTTCTGCTTCCTTCTCTTGTAAGAAAACAAAAGGTAATCTAGTCTTTAATAACATCCGACTCCTTGGTAATCAATCTTTCCAAATAAATAACAGCGTAGCGATGTGTTGAAGGACAATCACTGAGAAACTAAGCAAAAATGGGAAGCATTAAGCTAGTGAGAGCTACATCAACTGTATTTTCTCTCCTCATTTTTATGCTTCAAATCCATCAAACCCTAGCCCTAGAAGAAAACAAGACTACCCCTAAGGTCCCGGCTCTTATAGTGTTTGGGGACTCAATTGTGGATCCAGGCAACAACAACGCAATCGAAACTCTAGTGAGGTGTGACTTTCCTCCATATGGGAAGGATTTTGTTGGTCATCTAGCCACCGGGAGGTTTAGCAACGGGAAAGTTCCCTCTGATTTCTTAGGTAAACACCTTAGAACTCGTCTGAATGAAGATTAGGTCTAAGATTGGTTTATGCATAGAAGAGAATGCTTTTAAGGGGTTTTTGAGAGAAATCACATCTAAAACAGGGTGACATGAAAACTACCTTTAAAGTGCAATTAATATAAAAACCACAGTTAAAGGGAGTTCCAGTAGGTTCAGCCAGTTAATGTATACAACATAAAAAGCACCTTCTAAACAAAACTAAAGGCTGCAAAATGAAGATAAAGGAAAAATAGCACTAGTAGAAACCAAGCAAAAATATTGTGAAAAAGGGCACAGCCAAAATTCAATTTTTTGCTGAAAAAGTATACCAAAATTTCAGCATCCCAATTGGGCATAAAGGAGTACTTACCAGCGTATCTCGGGACGAAATTGAGTCCTGAGGAGCTCCTCACTGGTGTAAGCTTCGCATCTGGAGGCTGTGGATATGATCCCCAGACTGCCCTATTAGTGGTAAAATTCCTAATCCAATCATAGCCTATATTATAGGTTAGTTTCCAAGATTTCGTTAACTCCTTATTTTGATATTTCTGATTGCAGTCAGCTTTAAATATGACCGATCAACTAAACCTATTCAAAGAATACAAGGAGAAGGTGAAGATCATTGCTGGAGAAGAAAAAGCAGTAGACATCATCACCAAGAGTATATATTTCATTGCAACAGGAACCGATGATATAGCAAACACCTATTTTACGGCACAAATTCGAAAGTTGGAGTATGATCTTCCTTCCTACATCAAATATTTGGTTCAACAAGCTTCGAGCTTTTACCAGGTAGATCTATCCATTTAGTTGTGCTTCTGATACGCAATGTAGCTTGCAAAATTTAACTAATAATTGGAGTGTATAACTATAAGTTTCATCAATATTTGAGTTTCTGATACTTTTCAGTATTATATGAACTGGAAATAAGTACCAGGTCAATACTAAGGAAAAGCATGATACGTGGTACGTTTAACATAGGGTTAATTGTGGAAACACCCTCTCTATTATGACCCAATTGCAGATAGACCCCCCTTGTACTATTGTCCAATTGCGGATAGACCCCCTAGGTAAAAAAAAAATTCCCCACACTTTTACCCTCGAGCAGTTTATTTGTCACAAAACAATTCTCTCTCTCAAGGTCAAAGAGTAAAATAAAAACAAAATTTGATTCAGGGGGTTGATCTGCGACAATAGAGCTAAAGGGGGTCTACAAAAATTGAGCGTTAATATAGGGTTTAGCCGCTTTAACCTTTAACCTATAACTTTAAGTCACATTTCCTTCCTTATTCAAACAGGAGCTGTATAAATCAGGTGCACGAAAGATTGTCATTCTAGGAGCTCCTCCAATAGGATGTGTACCATCACAGAGAACACTAGCAGGAGGTATAGAAAGGGATTGTGTGCCTCTTTACAATGAAGCCGCCATGATGCTTAATAAAGAGCTAGCCATGGAGATACAAAGGCTTAACAGCACTTTACCAGGATCAATGCTACTCTATATAGATACCTACACACCTTTGCTTGATATGATCTCAAGGCCCTCGGCCTATGGTAATCTATTCTAGAACAACTCAATCTTTAATCAACTTATAGTTTTCTTCACTGCAATTTAATTCCTTTTTTTGTCTTTTTCATTCTAAGGTTTTAAGGTTTCCTCAAAGGGTTGTTGCGGCACAGGAACCTTTGAGGTCACATTAACATGCAATAGTTGGACTACAAACATATGTGATGATGTTTCCGAGTACTTGTTTTGGGATACTTATCATCCTACAGAGAGAGCCTATCAGATTTTGATGACAAAAATGCAACAGAAGTATGGCTCCTACTTCAACTAAATGAAGAATCCTTGGCATCACTCTTACAGCAACACTATTGAATTTGTTTTCTTCTTTAAGTACTACTTACAACAAAAATTATTTTCGAGATGATGTATTGCTCCTCCTGAATCTTCTGTGTTGTGTCCTGTATGCTGGTATATCTGGTTCTCTTCCAAGAGACTTTTTAGTGAAACTTTTCCATTTTTTGAATGAAAAGTTACTATATTACTTTATCCTTAACTATAGCAATCCTAAAATTCAAGGATCAGGGGACTGATTAATATTTGTATCTCAGCACTAAAGCAAGTGTTTACCTAACAGATACAACCACATAAATATTTACAGAAGAAACTAAGGTGTTAGCTAGTTGGAAATGCACATCATCTAACAATTGCCTACCAATTTAAAGAACACGATCTATTGAGCACTCAAACATTTCAAAATGACATTTTCCACTAAGGTCAATTTTTGCGACATGAGATAACCTCTCCTCAAGAGGAGAATTGCATATTATGCTCATTATTCCTTAATTCAATAGTTGCTATTGCTTTTCCCAGCTCCACATAAGGACCAGAAGATCATTCCATACGTCTCCAACTACATAAAAGACATGGTTATTGTCACGCCCCGGGCCCGCGGGCGTGACAAATGGTATCAAAGCAGTTGCCAGCCGAAAGTGTGGAGCTAAGTGCTATGCGGGGCTAAGTGCTACACCGTGTGATTTGGTGGGAGCCACCTCTAGAGCCCGTTGGAGCCACCTCTAGAGTCCACATCGCCCGGTGGTGATACTGGGATGTGCTAATTGTCATGCCACGACGAGGACGTCGCCTTTGTAAGGTGGGGTAAATGTGACATCCCACTGACAGCGACAGCGACATTTGCAAAAAAAAATTAGTCCCACGTCGGTGGGAGAATGACAAATTAAAGGATTTATATAGTGAAAGCTAAAGACTCAAGTGTAACATCGGCTAGTCGATTTTGGCAGTGGTTTGAGCCAAACAGTGCGTTACGCTCGGTGGGTCTCACGGCTTGCACGCACCAACGGGCCCGTGGGCCCGGGGCGTGACAGTTATTAAAATGATAAATTTAAATTTTATGAACTGAATATAGTAACTTTCAAGCTTAAAGAGCAAGTTGTCCAGAATTTTTCTTATGAATTTCAAATGAAGGCTAGCAGTTCATCTGATTGCAATTAGATTCCAAATGCATATACAACACTGAACTGTAGATAAAAGAGGAAGAACAATAGAACGGACTATCATAGAATAATTTCTATTATGTAAATCCCTAAGTTCTCTTAAAGGAGCATTTTGGTGAATCTCGCAAGACGTCAAAAAATTTATCAAATAACTGTTAAAATCAGTACAAGCTGAAACCAAAAAACTGGCTAATGATAATGCCTACTCCCATAGATATCGCTAAGACCGAAGCAGCCCATGTCAGCTTTTCCGTTATCCTAGGAACCCGTTCTTTCAAAGCTTGGCTACAAGAACCTATAAAAACCGTATAACTCCCCATCGCAAGAACAGTTCCGACAAGAAACATACCTAAAAAAGCAGCACCAGCTAATCGTGAAGGAAGAGCAAGCGCCGGCAAAACCATCATTAATGCATCAGGCTGAAGACCATGCACAATTCCAGTGGCAAAAGTCGCAAATCCAATCTTTTTCTTTCCACTTGGTTGAAGATTTAATGGCTCATGTATACTACTCACATCACACTCCCCATTCTCTAAAGCAACACAAGGGGTAGGAACTTCTGAAGCTTCTTTTATCCCCATAGCTCCAATTACAAGTAGAGTTAAGCCAACAACTCTTGTTCCCCATGTTCTAATGATTTCAATGTGAAGGCGATCTTTAAGGAGCAAAAATAGAAGTCCAAAAATTACTTGGCCTGCATCATGGCCACAGCCCCAAAGGGCCCCGACTATAGCACTCTCTACTCTTGTTCGGCCAATAGATAAAGGGGCTAGAGCAGCAAGATGATCAGGGCCAGAGAGAGTGTGTAGGCAACCAGCAAAAAAACCAGTCCAGGCACTGCTTAATAACTCAGATTTAATCAGTTTGCTACCTGTATTGGTTGCGGAGTGAACGGCTGATGCAAATGCTGGTCGTACTAAGATTGACTGGATTATTGTTGTGAGCAGTGCTGACAGGAGAATGAATATGGCAGAAGTAGCAACCTGGAAAGTTTTCGTTTAGAAGAATAACAGAATGATTCGTTATAGGTAAAGTGAAGATAACAGATGACAGGCTATGCATATGGTTTGCATCCTTGATTCATACATCTATTTGTTTGGTCATAATTTATTTATATCATCACCAAATCTGCATTATATATGAACTCCAAAAATTCCTTAGCATATAGATAAAGAAAGGGCAGCGTAAGACCTACTCGGATCTCAATGAATATAAATTCCAAAGAATATTTGTTAAGGCATCCGACGGCAATAGCATAATGGATTAGATAGTCTTTACAGAATTGAGTGAAAAGAGAGGATTCATATAGCCTATACAAAAATTTGGAATAAAAGGTTTGCTGCTGCTGTTGTTGTCAGTCTTAAAACTCAAGTAAGTTACTGGAAAAGTTTAAATATTAGAGGTAGTATATCAAATTTCATCGTGGATTAATTAGTCATTTCGTTCACTTTTATTTATCGGGTTGCTGAACTGGGTCAGGCAGACACCATGAATCAGAATACACGACTTGGGTCACAAATGAAATAGGGTGGAGTGAATTAGGTAAACTTGGACATCACTATCAGTTTCCACTAAAATTTGATTAGAAGGTTTTCTTATACAAGAGTAACATAAAGAAAAATACTATATGCATGACATTATTTCAGACTGCTACTTGTTTGCATTAGTTAGAAAGACGCTATTTGCATGACATTATTGCAGAGTGCTACTTGTTTGCATTAGTTAGAACTCAGCAACGAAAATAGATGTAGTTCTTTGCTTGCCAACTTGCTCATAGTTGCCTTCAGCACAAGAGTAGGAACTCATGTGTGGCTGATATCAAGCTAACTACCAATCCTAGGACTTGACCAATTCTTTTCTAGATATTCTCAGCTAAATCACGCTCCTTATGGAGCTTATTTTATTTGGGAAAGGTTTAAAGAATGCCTATGATGATTTTGTCATTGTACACATCAGGAAACTGATGTCAGCAGAAAGCACGGATCAGAAGGCGATGGCATAAACAACCAAATCAGAGAAGTAAATTAACTCAAGTATAAAGAACTATTACAAAACACAGTTTTAAAAGATTAAGTATCTCTTGCAAAGTACTGTAGAGCCAGTTCCCAGAACAGTGTAGAACAGGCTTCAAATCAGTTAATCGCTTTATATTCCTCGTACAGGAGGCCTCTGATCCTGGTCACAGTACCAAAGGCAGCCTCATTGTATTGTATTTTTCTTATAATTTTCATCTAGCAGGTCCAAGTTTTGTATTTGCAAATCCTTTTAGAATCTAAAATAGAAGCTATTACTTGAAAAAAAATTCTGTTACATGAAATTTATGTTCATGTTCCTTTTCAGATTTCATCAGTGTCTGTATTACACAGACAATCCATCCTTAAAGAATTTGAATTAAGAGTTTTTCCCCCTAGAAACCACCTTAATAATAGGGTAATTATATGGAAACCATCTTTCGATTTCAATTTCTACATAAACCACATTTAAAGTGGGTTTTTATTGCAATCAACCAACTCCTAGTCAAAATTTTCACTAAAACCCAAAATTACTCTTAAAAAACTCACATTCAAGGTACATGACTCATATTTTAGTGTTTAGGTCTTATTAGGATACAACTCACGTACCTTGAACTTGAATTTTTTTAAACTTATTTTTGGTTTTTCAATGTAAATTTGACTGGGAGGTGGTTGATTGCAGTAAAACAACCACTTTAAAGGTGGTTTATGTATAAATTAAAATGGAAAGGTGATTTCCATATAATTACCCTATTTTTAAGGTTGTTAGTCTAAGTGTGTAGACCCAAAGCTGCAATCAAAAAGACGAAGAAAACAGTCAGAAGACTGTGCGGTCGACCGCAGTGGCAGAGCCGGTCGACCGCGTGCACTGCAGGAGACTGAGAAGAAGTTTTCGCTCTGGCCGGTCGACCGGCGTGGTCGCTGCGGTCGACCGATATCGTGCACAAGACCCTATAGGATTTCGTCGTTCTGACCGGTCGACCGACCTTGGCAAAGCGGTCGACCGCGACGCAGATTCGCTGTTTCCTATTTTATCTAGGAATCCTGTTCTGCTGGGGTTTGTTATAAATACCCAAACGTTTCTAGGGTTTGAAAAGAACATCAAAAAGAGAGCTTTTTGGCTGCTAAGAGAGAGAGAATCTCAGAGAGATTAACCCCTTGTTTGAGAGCTTGTATTTTCTTCTTCAATTAATAGAAAGATTGTGTGGTGTGGCTCCCGAGGACGTAGGCACGTTGCCGAACCTCGTTAAATCTGTGTGTTCGTCTCTTTTACTGTTTTTACAAGGTTAGATCTTTATTTGTGGTTTATTCCTACTTTCCTACTTTCAACACAAGGTCCGGAAGGGCAAGGGTTCGATTGATTGTTTCGAATCCCCAACAACTGGTATCAGAGCTTCGTTC
This sequence comes from Asparagus officinalis, assembly GCF_001876935.1. Lineage (NCBI taxonomy): Eukaryota > Viridiplantae > Streptophyta > Magnoliopsida > Asparagales > Asparagaceae > Asparagus > Asparagus officinalis. The sequence continues at coordinate 69,829,659 of NC_033797.1, forward strand.
AGCAATTTGTGTGAAAGCCATGGCAGAGGAAAGCAAATCAAAGATTGAGAAGTTCGACGGATCGGATTTCGCCTACTGGAAGTCGCAGATGGAGAACTATCTGTACCAGAAGGACTTGTATCGCCCGCTTCTGGGCAAGGAAAAGGAAAAGAAGACGACGGAGTCAGATGGTGATTGGGAGGTACTGGATAGGAAGGCTCTAGGGCAAATCCGGTTGTCGCTCGCCAAATCAGTAGCCCACAATATTCTGAAGGAGAAGACGACGGTGGGGCTTATGGAAGCGCTCGCAAAGATGTACGAGCAACCGTCGGCAGCAAACAAGGTGCATCTAGTCAAAACTCTTTTCAACCTCAAGATGGCAGAAGGACGGTCCTTCACGATGCACCTCAGCGAGTTCAACACGATTGTTGATCAACTTATCTCCGTGGACATCACGTTCGATGACGAAGTGCAGGCCCTTCTACTACTATCGCAGTTGCCGGATAGTTGGGCAGGTTGTGTGACGGCAATCAGCAATTCGGCGGGGAAAGAGAAGTTGAAGCTGAATGAGGTTGTTAGCATGATTCTATCCGAGGAGGTTAGAAGGAAATCGTCCGAATCAGAAGGTTCAGGTTCAGCCCTAAGTTTCGAGCAGAGAGGCAGAAGCCAGAAGAAAGGGAACCAGAACAGGAATCGGTCGAAATCAGTGAAGAAGAGGCCGAACTCGAAGGTTAGGTCTATCAAAGGGAAGTGTTGGAACTGCGGCCAGGAGGGCCATATGTCTTCGGTCTGTAAAGCACCAAAGAAGGATGCGGGTGAGCAGGAGGCTCATATCGTGCAGGATGCCTTGATCCTTGCTATGGATAGCGATTCTGATTCTTGGGTCATCGACTCAGGAGCTTCTTTCCACGCCACTGCAAATAGGAAACTACTTCAGAACTATGTAGCAGGGGACTTTGGTAAAGTATACTTGGGGGATAATGAACCTTGCAATATTGTTGGAAAGGGCGACGTTCAGATACAGATAAAGGGCTCTAAGTGGAATTTGAAGAACGTGAGACACGTACCAAAGCTGAAGAGGAATCTTGTTTCGGTGGGACAGCTTGGAGCAGAAGGCTACGTTTCGACATTCACCGGGGATTCGTGGAGAATCTCCAACGGTACGATGGTTGTTGCCCGAGGCAACAAAACGGGAACTCTCTACCTCACTTCACATGCGAGTGACACCCTCGCAATTGCAGCTGGCAAGGAGAGTACAGATCTGTGGCACAATAGGCTGGGGCACATGAGCGAGAAAGGGATGAAAATTCTACATTCACAAGGAAAGCTAACCGGGATCGACACCGTGGAAGTCGGGGTTTGTGAAGACTGCATCTTTGGGAAGCAGAAGAGGGTTAGTTTCCAGAAGGGTGGAAGGCCACCTAAGGCTCAGAAGCTAGAGTTGATTCATACAGATGTATGGGGCCCAGCCAGTGTGTCTTGGCTGTTCGAGATACTACGTCACCTTTATCGACGATCACTCGAGGAAGGTGTGGGTTTACTTTTATTAATTGTAACTAAAGTTACAATTTTTGGAAGGCCTTCTCAATTAAGAGTAGCCCTCCTCTCCAAAAGGAGTTATAAAAATTTTCACACCCTCAACCCCTCACTCTCTACCCCTATTTATAGTAATCTTCAATGAATATGAGCCATTGGATTTGTCTTGAGCCCCAAACAACAATCTCCACCTTTGAATTTGTTTTTTGTTCTTTTCTAGCCTAAATATAGGAGGCCCAATTGATCCCTTGCATCCAATGGCATTTGATTAAATGCAGCAGTCCAAGGTCCACATTTGATTTTTGAAAATAAAAATCAAGCCCAGTCCGGTCATGAAGCAATTTCCAGCAGCCAAAGAAGGTCCGGCCTATTCAGCTTCATTTGATTTTTAAAAGAATCAACAAGTCCGGCCCATATCCTCATTTACTTGATTAAAATCAACTGCAGCCCATGTCCTCTTGTGCACATGTGAGTTTCAAAACAACTCCAAGTCCGGCCCATAGCATTAAATCCCAAGTCTGCAGCAAATTAAAAGCAAAGTCAGGCATTTGATTTTCAAGTCCAAAGTCCGGTTCTTGATTTCATTGATTTTCAAAAGAAAACTGCAGCAAGGTCCACATCCATTAGATTAAAGCCCATGTCCGGTCCTTCATTTCATTGATTTTCCAAAAGAAAAAACAAACAAGTCCGGCCCATTTTGATTTTTGAAAATCTGCAGCACAAAGTAAAAGAAGTCCGGCCCAAGTTTTGTTTCTCATTTTCCAAACTCAAGTCCATTCAAAACCCAGCTGCAGCAACTTGTCTGGCCATTTCTTCAAAATCAAAGCATCCAAATTGAAGAGCTAGTTAATGGAAATCAACCACAACAATCCGGCCCAACTCAAATGAATGTCCGGTCCAAGTCTGCAGCAGTGATTTTTTTGTGAAAATCCACCAAGTCTGGTCTTCAAAGAAATGATTTCATGGTCCTTTCTCCATTTTAATCAGCAGGTAAGTCTCCGGCCCATGAGTAAATTATTTGTTGATGTGCCATCATTTGCTTGATTTTTTTGTCCAACTATGCATTAGTTCGGTCTTAAAACTCTTTTGCATCCAAGTCCATTTCATTCCACTCTTTACATCCAAGTCCATTCTAACTCTTTGGTGTATATATTTTTTTTAATGGGCTTTGCTATTTGGGCTTCAATCATTTTCCTCTTTTAAGCTTTTGCTTCATGGGCTTCTAAATACTACAAAATAGAGAAGAGAGATTTTTGAGGGGTTTTTACATTTAATAATATTTATTTATATTTTCATTCAATTATGTGCAAACTAATCTAACAATAATTATTAATGGTATATTTATTCATGTAAAATAGATAATGAGGGTATAAAATTGTAATAAAATATGATTATCAGTCTTCTTTTGGCGGTTCGAGATACTACGTCACCTTTATCGACGATCACTCGAGGAAGGTGTGGGTTTACTTCATGAAGCACAAGTCAGAGGTGTTCGAGATCTTCAAGAAGTGGAAGGCCATGGTCGAGAACGAGACAGATCTGAAGGTGAAGTGCTTGAGATCAGATAATGGTGGAGAATACGAGCTGGAGGAGTTCAAGAGGTTCTGTGCTACGAATGGGATTCGCTTAGAGAGGACTACTCCAGGGACGCCGCAGCAGAACGGCATTGCAGAGAGGATGAACAGGACCTTGACAGAGCGTGCGCGGAGCATGCGATTACATGCAGGTCTGCCTAAGACATTTTGGGCGGATGCGGTGCATACGGCAGCATACCTTATTAATCACGGGCCATCAGTTCCATTAGATTTTGGGATTCCAGAGGAGGTTTGGAGTGGAAAGAAGATAAATCTCTCACACTTGCGGGTATTTGGTTGCGTGGCTTATGTTCATATCAGTGACCATGTCAGGGACAAGCTAGAAGCTAAGTCACAGAAGTGCACATTCATTGGATACGGCATTGATGAGTTCGGGTATCGCCTTTGGGATGAGAAGAACAGGAAGATCATCAGGAGCCGGGATGTGATATTCAATGAGGAGGTGATGTACAAGGACAGGGACAATGCCAAGGATAGCCAAAGCAGTGGGAGCAGCACTACGGATACAGGTGGATCCGAGTACATGGATTTGGAGGAACTTCCAGATGGGGGCGACGATGTCAGTTCTGACCGTAGAACGGAGGAGACTACAGGTGCAGAAGCTACTACCCAGGGCGTGGAGCCTAGGAGGTCATCTAGGGTACCCAAACCAAATCCCAAATACCTCTCGTCACTTGATTATCTACTCTTAACAGATAGCGGAGAGCCGGAGTGTTATGAAGAGGCAGTGCAAGTGAGTGAATCTCAGCAGTGGGAGCATGCGATGCAGGAGGAGATGGATTCTCTACTCACTAATGAGACATGGGAGTTAGCCCAGCTACCTGCACAGAAGAAAGCCTTGCACAATAAATGGGTCTACCGGGTCAAGCAGGAGAGTGATGGAAGCAAGAGATTCAAGGCCAGATTAGTAGTGAAAGGGTTTCAACAGCGGGAAGGAGTGGACTACACGGAGATATTTTCCCCTGTTGTGAAACTCACAACCATCAGAGTGGTGTTGAGTTTGGTAGCTGCAGAAGACCTCTTCCTTGAGCAGTTAGATGTGAAGACTGCCTTTCTTCATGGTGACTTGGATGAAGAAATCTACATGAAGCAGCCTGTTGGCTTCATTGAAGAAGGAAAGGAAGAGATGGTGTGCAAGCTCAAGAAGAGCTTATATGGTTTGAAACAGGCTCCGAGACAGTGGTATAAGAAGTTTGATAACTTCATGCAGAACAATGGCTACAGAAGATGCAATTCGGATCATTGCTGTTATTTCAAAAGGTTCGAGTCCAGCTTCATTATTTTGTTATTATATGTTGATGACATGTTGGTAGCAGGACCGTGTTTAGAAGAGATAAACAGTTTGAAGAGGCAGCTAGCAAAGGAATTTGCAATGAAGGATCTGGGTGCAGCGAAGCAGATTCTAGGGATGCGAATCAGTAGAGATGAAGCTGAAGGGACATTGAGTTTGAGCCAAGCTGAATACATTGAGAAGGTACTTCAGAGGTTCAACATGCAGAATGCTAAAGTTGTTAGCACACCCCTTGGAAGTCAGTTCAAGTTATCTGAGGAGCAATCGCCTAAGACAGATGCAGATAGAGAGCATATGAGCAGGGTGCCATATTCTTCAGCCATTGGGAGTCTCATGTACGCGATGGTTTGCACGAGGCCGGACATCGCCCATGCAGTGGGAGTTGTGAGCAGATTTGCAAGCAATCCAGGGAAGCAACATTGGGAGGCCGTGAAGTGGATAATGTGGTACTTGAGAGGGACAAAGGAGGAAGGAGTTGGTGCTGCAGGGATACGTGGATGCGGACTTCGCCGGTGATCATGATACGAGGCGAAGCACCACGGGGTATGTTTATACCTTAGCGTCGACAGCAGTGAGCTGGGTCTCACGTCTGCAGAAGATTGTGACTTTGTCTACAACCGAGGCTGAGTATGTCACGGTGACTGAAGCAAGCAAGGAGATGATCTGGTTGAACGGGTGCTTGGAAGAGTTGGATCTGAAGCAAGGGAGAGGAGTTCTTTATTGTGATAGCCAGAGCGCTATACATCTTGCCAAGAATCCAGTATATCATGCCAAAACGAAGCACATCGACGTTAAATACCATTTTATACGCTCGCTGATCGAGGACGGAAAGTTGCACTTAATAAAGATTTTGGGGAGTCAAAATCCGGCGGACATGTTGACGAAGGCAGTCACCATTGAGAAACTGGAGTTGTGCGCAACTTCAGTTGGCCTTCACGAGTAGAAGACGAAGGCGGAGCCACACTACGAGGATCGGCGCAATCATCGGGATGTTGATTGAAGAAAGAATTTTTCGGGGGAAAAGATACATGCGAAGAAGGGGAGAGTTCGGGGGAACTCATTGCAGGCACTTTGGTCTCCAAGTGGGAGATTGTTAGTCTAAGGTTGTAGACCCAAAGCTGCAATCGAAAAGACGAAGAAAACAGTCAGAAGACTGTGCGGTCGACCGCAGTGGCAGAGCCGGTCGACCGCGTGCACTGCAGGAGACTGAGAAGAAGTTTTCGCTCTGGCCGGTCGACCGGCGTTTCCTGATCTGTTTAGGAATCTGTTTCAACCAGGATTCTATATATACCCCAAACGATTTTAGGGTTTGTAAGACATCAAAAAGAGAGCTTTTTGGCTGCAAAGAGAGAGAGAATCTCAGAGAGATTTACCCCTTGTTTGAGAGCTTGTATTTTCTTCTTCAATTAATAGAAAGATTGTGTGGTGTGGCTCCCGAGGACGTAGGCACGTTGCCGAACCTCGTTAAATCTGTGTGTTCGTCTCTTTTACTGTTTTTACAAGGTTAGATCTTTATTTGTGGTTTATTCCTACTTTCCTACTTTCAACACAAGGTCCGGAAGGGCAAGGGTTCGATTGATTGTTTCGAATCCCCAACAGTGATTTCTTGGTCTTTTCCGGTGGCAGGGTGGGGGTGGGGGGCCTGTTTGAATAATTAAGTTTCATATTCAATCTATTTGCCGTCTTTGCATTGCCAACCAATAAACATATCAACTGGGTAAGTACCATCCTCTTCCACGTCTTCCTCAAGTCATCATCCATTAATTTAGCCCCTTCATGGTACTTCATCTTGATTAAGGACTACCTAACGAAAGAGTGCATGTTGTTCCTCCATACCATAACCCTCTTTTCCTTCTTCCATCCTTCTTTTATTTATCGTTAAACTAAGATCCGATTTTCATAGGCATGAATCTCATAAAGCAAGGAATTCCTATCATAACCACAAAGACCACAGCAATCATGAGTTTAATAGATGCGAGAACATACACCTCCTTTCTCTACAACACAGTTTAGAAGGAATTCCTGCTTTCTGCTGCACCCAACTCCTTATCTGTTTACCTAGAGGGCCCAAAAACCAAAAAATTGTATGTTCCTTCACTCTTTTGTTATTTTTTTTTTTTTTTTTTTGGACTCACCAGCCAAAACCCAGTTCTGAATCTAGCCATCTGATAAATAATAATGATAGTAATAATAATAATAATAAATCCAGCCCTTGCAATAGCAAGCAGGACCCATATTCAAAAAAGCATCAAATGCAACCAAATCGAAAAGAATAAAGCAAAACAAATACACTTGATCAAAAAGAAGAGAAGAAGCAAGATTTGCACCTTTTTTAGGAGGGAAGCAGCCGAATCCGCTGATCTGGGGAATTGGGCACATGAGTAATTCTTAGAATCCTTCTCCTTTGAGAGGAGAGGCGCGAGAGAGGGGGAAGGAGGTCGAGGTGGTGGGCCCCGTTGCTCGGAGGAGAGAGAAGCAGAGATGGGTTTGAGAGGGAGGAGAGAGAGCTTGGGTCTTCCAGAAGAATAGAAAGGGGAGGGAGGGAAGGGGAAGCGAGGCCTTGGGATTAGAGAGGAGGAGGAAGGAGAAGAGATAAGCCTCTCCATTGAAGCTGGGGTTTTTGGAAACAGAGAGAGAGAGAGGGAGAGAGAGAGAATAACGAAATTGGAAAAAGGTAAAGAACCAGGGAGTGTAGAATGAGTGAGGCATTTGCGCTGACTGACTTTAACTTTAATATTTTTTTCATAACCGTAATTTTTCCATATAAGTGGGTAAAACTACTCAATGCAATATTTTTCTAGTGAAAAATACGGTTCATAATTTTAGAGGGGTTTTCTGGTTAAATCTCAAACTTATAGAAAGTTTCCTTCAGAGCCAAGGGGCTTGCCTAGCAGCACATTCAATTAGAAGTTACAACATCGACACGTTGTAACAATAATAAAATGTTCAAAAACAAATCCATGTTTTTAATCAAGGAAAATGATTTAAGGACCCAAAATATGGGACCAAGGGAGGGGACAGGTGAGGTGTCCCCTCCCTATTGCATAATGAGTTGGATTTAACCTGGCATGACGCTTTTTTATTGTTGTTTTGTTGCTGTTGTTGGTATATCCTTGTAATTTCAGTGTTAAATCCATGGCCAAATTTGTCACCTGAGTAATAGACTTTTTATTTTATTTTTTATTTTAGAGTGTTCTAAGTTCTTTCATGATTAGGTGAATCAGGAGGTTTCCTAACTATAATACGTGGAAGCTTGCAATCCGTGGAACATGAAGTAGGTATTTCCACTTTCCTCAATCTAGACAACTTTTTCTCTATGATGACGGTTCATGCTTCCTAATAAAACAACTAATACAAGGAATTAAAGCTAGTGCGAGCCTACCTTTTGTGTTAGCATGATTTTGGAATCATTTTGGGTGGATGTTGGTTTGTTAGAAGTTGTTCAGGACGTGTAATCTTTGTCTCATGCCACGTGTGAAGGTCCACCTTGAGTTTTGGACGTCATACTTTTCCTTTGTCCTACGCCACGTGTGCAGGTCCAGTATGAGTTTCAGATATCACTACTTTTCTATCAGCAAATAAATACATAAAAGAAGAAATGCAACTTTGTGCTACATCAGGGTTAGTACATATCTCATTCGTTTCTTTTTCTTTTTTTTTTTCTTTTCCCCCCACCCTTATTTTTGTTTGTTTGTTTGTTTATGTTAGCTGTTATTTCCTCATCACAGTCAAATCTCATTTCGTTTTCTGTCAATGAAGATTGCACTCAATCACCAAAAGGTCAGAAACTCTTGCTTTGAGATCCATCATAGTGTGAGATTGAATTGCGTTTTCAAATAGGTTTTTCAAGCTGACAATGTGAAGCAGTATTTAGTGAATTAATTAGTATCTTGAAATACCTGAAGTGGCTTCACGAAGAGCTAGCACTTAATATTCGGTGCAATACGCCGTTTCAAGATATTGTCTCACGTTCAAATGTTCAAAATGAAAAAGCCATATCTGGACCGTAAGCGTTAGATTTGTCCAAGGAACAAAATATATATTTATTGGAAGAATTCAACAGAAATCAGCAGAGAAAAGACACAAATACATATCATAGAACGATACAAATTAAGAACGAAGTAAAAAAGCTCATTACTTTCACCTACGAGCTTATATTCCATTAATGGGCACTATTTGCTGATCTGCCACGTTCATCAATACCCATATGCAGCATCTGCAAGATATAAACCCGCATCTTCTATACACCAGATCAAGATGATACAGAAAAAGAAAAGGAAGTCCGAAATAATTTCTCAACGAAGTTTATTCTGCTCTACTGCCTCGCACAATTCATTGATTTTGGTTTCAAAACGATTGAGTCTGATAAGTGCGTTTATAGCAAAGTATAAGAGGCGATTCTTGTATTCTTCTGTGCATTTATGTTGATGATATTAAATTGTTTGGATCTAACATTGGAATAATCAATGAGACTAAGACATTCTTGAGTAGTAAGTTTGAAATGAAGGACATGGGAGTTGCTGACGTGATTCTTGGCCTAAAACTGATAAGATCAGTTGAGGGTATATAGCTATTTCTCAATCTCACTATGTTGAAAAGGTTATTGAGAAATTTGGCTATAAGAATTGCAAACCCGTCAAAACTCTATATAATCATTCAGTAACTCTCTACAAGAATGTAAGTGGAGTCTCTGCATCTCAATTGAGATATGCTCAGATCATTGGAAGCTTAACGTATCTTGCAAATTGTTCGAGACCGGATATATCTTACTCGGTTTCTAAATTAAGTAGATACACTAGCTGTCCAAATAGGACTCATTAGGAGGCCTTGGATAGGATACTTCAGTATCTGTAGGGAATTGTTTCCCTTGCACTGCATTACGGTATATTCCCTCCCGTTATGGAGGGATACAGTGATGCTAGATGGATTGCTATGGGTTCAGGTAGCAATGGTTGTATAGGGTATGTATTTACCTTAGGTGGCGGCACTGTCGCCTAGAGATCTGTCAAACAGTCCATTTTGTCTCGGTCTACGTTTGAGGCAGAACTTTGCGCTTTGGACACTACTGGTTTAGAAGCTGAATGACTTAAGGGACTTATGTCCGAATTGCCCATGATCAGCAAGTCTATTCTTGCAATCTCTGTACATTATGACAATATGACCATAATGGCAAGAATTAAAAGTTTAAAGTATAACCACAAAACTCGAGGTCATATCCAAGTACGGATAAAGACAGTGAAAAAGTTTGTTGATGAAGGGGTAATTACTGTGGACTTTGTCAGGTCCAAGGACAACATAGCAGATCCCTTTACAAAAGGACTAGAGTTGTCGCTAGTTCTTAAATCCAGGTTGATGATGGGACTGAAACCTTACCTTACTCATCGACAGTAGCAACCCAACCTATCTGAGTGGAAATCCCACAAAGTAGGTTCAATGTGGTAACAACAAATTGTTGAGTGAGTTAAACACCTAATCATATATTGATATTATGTATTTGAGTCTATCATCATGTATACCTAAAAGGTGTTGATAACTGCTAGTATAGTAAAAGTGTTTCGACTCTGAATGTGATCAAGTCTTTAAGACAAGATGCAAGCAATGCATCACTGGAGATGCCCAACTATATGAAATAATTGTGTGGCCGCAATTAGAGGAAGGAGGTTATTCCTCGAAATTGTTCATGAAAAGGATAAGAATGCATGACCATACTGCGTCAAACCTAAAGATTGCTTCTATAGCCTATATCGTGTTATTACCAATGAATATCACCACATCAAAGGTTCAAGTTCAAGACTTAGTTTCATTTCATGCATGTGGTGATAAAATTGGATAACTATAGGGAATGTTCAAATCGGAAGATATATTCTCCGAAAGCATGATATGTATAATCTTAATTACTGTCAGCTATGGAATTGTGGGGGTTTGTTGAAATAAATGAATCTTAGAGGTTTTTATGAAAAGATATCATTTAATGATTAGATTCCATAGATAAAAATTAAAATATGTTTGTTTAATAAGTAGTATGTGAGTTTTAGTCCTACATTGGCTAACTGAATGTATTTTAGTTAGTTTAAATTAACACACGTGTTATATATGATACAACAAATGTGTTAATATTATACACTTATGTTGGTATATAAGTAAGCGTACAAGCAAGGGAGCGGGCTCGTGCGAACGGGACCGTGCGCGTGGGGTCAGGCGAATGGGACCGTGCGTGCGGGATCAGGCGAACGGGACCGTGCGTGAGGGATCAGGCGCGCGGGCCGAGCGCGTGCTCTTTTTGTACGTGTTGTCTTTAAACGAGCTTAAACGTTTTGCATGTGCTCACTTAAAACCAGTTAAATGTTGTGTACATTACAAACGTTATAAGGATTGAATAGGTTTTATTGCAGATGTTACAAACATTGTAATATCTGGAATTTAAATCTTTGTCTCCCATGAACCTCATAAAAGGGCTTCTTAGATATACAACATAATCACTAGAAATAGATGGCCTTCTTTCCCTTGAGGGCCTTCTTAATCCAGCCTCTTGATTTTCATCAATAGGAGTTTCATTAGAACTTCAATTTCGTGGGTTGGTTGCTGTTGAATTAGTTGCTCGACAAGATCATCTATTCGATTTCCTTGAAGAATAACCAAATCTATATCTTTATGCAACTCGATTTCCTTATGTGCTTCCTCAAATTCTATCCTACGAGGAAGTACACTCCAACTATGTTCAAAATCCTCAATAAATTTACTATTTCTAGCCTCAACTACTCGTGTAGAGTGTGAAGGACAATAAAATCAATATCTTTTGGAGTTAACTGAATAGCCAATAAAATAACCACTGGTTGTCCTCGGGTCAAGTTTCTTCATGTGTGGATTATAAATCCTCACTTTAACTGGACAATCATTTGAAACACACAGAATAGAAAAACAAAATCTCCTGTCTTCTTCTTCTTTTAATAATTTTGATCATTTGAAACACATAATAGAAAAACGAAATCTCCTGTCTTCTTCTTCTTTTAATAAATTTTGATCATTTGAAAAACACAGAATAGAAAAATAAAATCTCCTATCTTCTTCTTCTTTTAATAATTCTATAAGTTGTTAAGTGTTGTAGGTTCTGGTGAACCGAAAAAGTAGTCGTGGCGTTCACAAGAAGAGAGTGCTTCTTTGGACTGCAGTCATCTCATCCTCGGAAGTATTGTGCAGACCCAACACTACCGTAGGTGGGGCATAATTTCTTCAAGGTCAGTCCTCTGTTAAGAGGGCAATTCAACACTTCTGTAAAGTATTTTAAACTTGAAGTGTATTTAATATTTCTAACTTTCTGCTCTTTTCTTCCTTTCCTATATGGTTTATTCTGTACTTTTTTGGATATGTATTTATGCTTGTTTTTCCCAACAGAATACACTTGGATTCTAAAAGATCGTAAGTTCAAATCTCTAGGAAGAATATTACAAATTACTATTTGCTTAAAACATTGTTAGCTCATAATTGGAAAGGTTAAGGTAAAGTGGTTGTTGATTATAATGTCTCCTTGTCCTATCAACATAATAACTATAGTTGTGTGTAACTCTCTAGATTCATTATTTTTTAGCTTTTCATCATAGTTAATTTGAACAGTTAATTAATTTCGCAGGCAAAATGACAGATAAAAGCATAGGTGATGTGGCTTCAGATGGCTATCATAAATATAAGGTTTGTTCGTTGTTGGGGTTAAACACACGACAACGTGTGCCCTTCCGGATCTTATGTCGAAAGTAGGCAAGTAAGAAATCACAACAAATAAAAGAAAACTTACAGGAAAGAACGAACAAAAGAAGAAAGCACCAGATTTAATGAGGTTCGACAAACGTGCCTACGTCCTCGAGAGTCACACCAGAAAGTTTTGATTAATTGAAGAAGATTGCATGCAATAGGCCACTTTCTCTCTAAAATCTCTGATCTCAAAGTTCCGTCAAAACCCTCTCAAAAACATCCTTACATAACCCTGAAAATATTTTACGAAACATATATATATATATATATATA
>NC_033797.1:69842098-69866966 GCF_001876935.1 Asparagus officinalis
CCATCGATCGAACGATATCATTGCTTCGATCGATCGACCAAAACCATATATTCTACAAAGTTTTCGTGCATGCTTTTGGTCGACCAGGACAAACCCATCGGTCGATCGTCCCGAAACTCCTGTAGTTTTTCTTGGCTTCATATCGGTCGATAGATGAGCTTGTGTCGGTCAATTGATAAGAGGATTTTATGTTGTTTGTGTTTTTTGATTCCAGGTTCGGTTCTCCACTCCTAAACCAAAAATCTCCCACTTAGAGACCAAACTGCCATCAACAAGTTCTCCGGAACCCCTGCCATCTTCACAAGCATCTTCTCCACCCAGAAAAATCTATTCTTTAATCAATATCATCTCGGTGATCCCGCCTATCCTCTTAGTCTGGCTCCACCTTCGTTTTCTATGCGTGAAGGCCAACTGAAGTTGCGCACGACTCTAGTTTTTTTATGATCACTATTTTTGTCAACATATCTATAGGATTTTAACTCCCCAAAATGTTTTCCAATTGTAATCGGGTGTGGTAGCCAATTGATCACGTGCGCCAAAGTCTTCATACACTTAGCCCAAAAACATCCTGGAACATTCTTGGCATGAAGCATGCTTCTGCAAATTTTAGCAAGATGACGATTCTTTATTTCGGCTATGCCATTCTGCTGCGGAGTATTTGGGCACGTCAGCTATCGTTGAATCTTTTGTTGCTTCAGGTAGTCATAAAACTCCTTTGATGTGTACTCTCCTTTATTGTCTGTGCATAGGCAACAAATCTTCATACTGAGTTCTCCTTCTACTTCGTCTCGAAATTGCTTGAATTTGGAAAGTGCTTCAGACTTTTCCTTCATAAAATCAACCCAGACATACCTCGAGTAATCTTCGATGAAAGTGATCATGTACCGCATCCCACTAATTGATTTTTGTTTTACTCAACCAAATACATCTGAGTGTACAAGCTCCAAAGGTTCCTTAGGTCTGAACTGTGACTCCTAATATGGTAATTGATGCGCCTTATCGTACTGACAACCTCCGCATATGCTCTCTCCTCGAATCTCCAAGTGTGGAAGCACCTTCAACATTAACTTTTCCATCATAATCTTGAGCTTGTGATAGCTCACATGGCCAAGCCGAGCATGCCACAGATCAATTATCTCATTCTTTTTGACCTTATCTATGTATATTGAATCTACTAACATCACATAGAAAGATTTTACCTTCCGTCCCTCCATGACAGGTTCTCCTGGTGGCTTCAAGTTTCGATAGACTTTTACATCTTGTGGCCTAAATACTACATAGTTTCTAGAAGCTGTTAATTAGAAAACATATAGAAGATTCCTTTTCATACCCGGTACATGGTATACATCTTGTAGTTGTATCCAATTTGGGTTGTAGTGCGGTGTAAATGCAGTCTTTTTGATGTGTGTGATAGGTGATCTTGAATTATTCGCTATCATAACTTCTCGGCCGCCTTTATACTCCTTCATGTTGACAAGTTTCCCCTTATCTCCCATCATGTGGTTGGAACAGCCAGAATTAACGATCCAATCTTTATTACACCTGATTCTTCTCGATCTGAAACTGTTGCAAATGTGGGCTCAGATTCTTCTACAATCGAGGTTAGTGCCATACTAACAACCTCGTCTTCGTCGACTGTTACATCTTCAATGATGGCCACGGATGCTTGGACATCCCATTCTTCTTCATCATCTTGACATCTGTGCGATGTTGCAGCATTGCCCTTTGTAGGCCTTCTCTTGTAACGATAGTCTCTGGCAAAGTGTCCTTTTTCCCAAAGTTATAGCTGCTATTGCCAGGTCTTCTTGCTCAATGATCACCTTGCTCCTCACGCTGTTGTGATCTATCAGTGTATGGCCATCCTGGTTGTCTCCTTGAACCAGCCTTTCCATACTCCTCTTTCCTCGTGCCTCTTGGTTTGCCTCCCTCCTTGCTGCTGAAGAGTACTTCATCTTCGCTTTTTATTGAAATGTTAGCCATTTTTTTGGTTATGGTTTCCTGTGTAGCGAGAAAACTCTCCAACTCTAATGATGTCGGTTGAGTTAGCCACCCATGTGTAGCAGTAACGAGTCAGTGATATTCCGGTCTCAAACTGTGGATGATTATTCTCCTCATCCTTGCATCAGATACTTTAGAATCTAGATCTAGTTGAGCAATATCTGAACTGAGTGATTTTACTTGCTTGAAGTACTGACTGATTGTCAGATCCTTCTGTTGCAAGATCATCAAATGATTCTCTAGGAGTTGAAGTCGAGCACTATTCATTTCTAAGAAGAGTATTGTGAGTGTATCCCATGCCTCCTTTGGATTTCTATCATCTCGTATATAGACTACGAGATCTTCTTCTATTATCGTCTTCAGCATATACATAGCATTGTTGGCTTTGATATTCCACTTTCTTAGTTATTCGCTAGCTTCCTGAGGTGTTATAGTTTCAACACCCCCGATGACCTCACAGAGGTCTTGTCCTTGTAAATAGGACTTCATACACATCTCCCAGTAGTTATAGTTATTACCATTGAGTTTTTTGAGTGTAGTAGTCATATTTGTCAGTTTTGCCATCGTGATGTGGTACTGCTTCAGTATCTCCATGCAAGTATAGTCCCTGACCAACCAACTTCACAGTCCTGGACTGTACATGAGCTTCAGCCTTTCAAGAATGATGATAGAATCACTGTAGGAGAGAGCGGGTCCCGACTGTTTTACTTCTATCACGAGCTGCAACTTCTACTATTTCACGTGAACGGTAACCATATTTATAAATAGTAACCGTATTCATGAAAGCAACTGTACTTGTGAATAGTAACCAATGCTTTCAAAGGGTAAATGATAATCTAACTTATTTTCTAATATGGAGGATCCACCTTTGGTGGCAGCCACAGAACATACGATAAGTAGATACAAGCACCCTAATTCAGGCTCTGATACTATTTGTTGAGTTGAGATGAGTGGTGGACACTAAGAAATATATTGTTATTATTTCTTTAGTGGTACAAACACACTATACTCTTAAATACAAATACTCTCTCTCTCTCTCTCTCTCTCTCTCTCTCTCTCTCTCTCTCTCTCTCTCTCTCTCTCTCTCTCTCTCTCTGTCTCTTTCTCTCTCTGCTACTGGGATGAATCTAACACAAACATTTGGGGGTTATTTATTGTAGAAATAGTGAAAATATTGGTAAAGTTAGGAAATTTGAAGCAGACAGGCATTTGGGTGCTTACCGGTCGACTGTGAGCTTTGGCGCGGTCGACCGCAAACATGCACGATATAGGGATATGTTCTGGATCTCTAGCCAGTCGATCACCATAGTTGACTACCAAAACCTTGTAATCAATTTTGGTTTCTATCTTTCTGGTTTGTCGACTGCGAAGATTTCGATGGTCGACCGCCAGTTGTGTTTGGGCCTGATTGCGGTTTCCTATTCTGATTAAGATTTGTATTTGGTATAAATACAAACACGATTTTAGGGTTTTTAGGAGTGGAAAAAGGGGTTTGTTTTATGCACAGAAAAGAGTTTTGTTTGAGAGATTTTGAGTAAATTTATAATCTTTATTTGTACTCTCCTTCTCTGTTAGTGAAAACACATTCCCTTCTTGCCCCGTTGATGTAGGTAACTTATCGAACCAAGTAAAATTTATTTGTTTGTGTTCGTACCGTTATTTTGATTGTTTGGCCTTCTCTCTTAGCATTTTTGTTTTCCCTTGGAACCCCAACAAGTGGTATCAGAACACCAGGCTACGCTTGGGATTAGGTGGTGGAGTAGATAACTTTGAAAGCTCATCTAGGACTTCAGTTAGAGGCAAATGTGGGATTATTATTATTATTATTATTATTATGGATCTTGTCTTCCGTCATGTGAGGGTGAGATCTTTTGGAGGCTCTTATTAGGGTTTCAGTTGGAGGTAAAAAAAATACTTTTCTTACAGTTTGGATCTATCTTTCAGTTTGTTCTGTATTGATTTTGTTGGTGTTTTGAAGAGGATGGCTGAGGAAGGAGGTGTTGAGAGTGGTTCTTCTGGCATGAAGATAGTTCAAAGTTTGAATATCCACTCTATGAAGATAGATGTGGAAAAGTTTAATGACACGAACAACTTTGGGTTATGGAGATATAAAGTTTTGGATGCACTGAATGCACAAAATTTAAAAGATACTTTAGAGTTGGACGGCAAGCCAGACGACATTGAAGAAAAGGTTTGGAAGAAGATGAATCAGATGGTGTTTGGCATCATTAGGTCTTATTTAACGTAAGATCTAAAGTATGATGTGATCAATGAGACTTCGACAAAGAAGATTTGGGAGATTCTTGAGAGAAAGTATTTGACGAAGAGTGTTGAGAACCACTTGCATTTGAAAAGGAGGCTTTACCGTTTCTAGTTGAAGAAGGAAATCTCAATTAGTGATCACATTAACAACTACACGAAGCTTCTTGCGGATTTGGCGAATGTGAATCTTATGATCGATAATGAGGATAAGGTGTTGTTGTTGTTGAGCTCCTTGTCATATGAGGAATATGAGATATTTGTTCTTACCCTAATTAATGGAAAGGCACCTCTTTCGTATAGTGAGGTCACTGATACACTTGTGAACTATCAGCTTAGGAAGAAAGACAAGGAGTCTTCTAATGATGTAGTAGCAAAGGCATTGACCGCAAGAGGGAAAAGTCCAAACCGAAATAGGAGGTCGCAGTCTAGAGGAGCACATCCTTCTGTTGGTAGGAATCAATGTGTTTTTTGCAAAGAAGATGGACATTAGAAGTTTGAATGCCCAAAGTTGAAAGTTCAAGCCGAGAAGAATAAGGGGAAAGCTATATAAGCTTCAGAGATGAATGTTTGATAAACACGTAAAATATGCATTATCTTAGTGTGTTTCAAGCATGATTTACGAGTGTTTGATGCATATTTCGTGTTTAGATCGAGGATACTGCTGTTGTTTGTGTTCTTATATATAGGTATTGGCTCAAGATTGAAATATTTGATGATCGTTGGAAGTTTTACAAGAGTTTGAAGTAATAACAAGATTTTGAAGGCATGGTTCGTGAAGAAAATGGATGCATGAGTATGAAGAACTGGAATTTAGACCATGATGCAATTTGAATCAAGAAAAACTCAAAAGATAAAAGTTGTAGATATCTTCAATAGGATTCCAATGCAACTTGAATCACCTCATTCCGAAGTCGGACGCAAACGTTATAGCCAAAATACCGAAGATTATACAGACAAGCACGAAATCAGCAAAACAGCCCCTACCACACCCTGGTGTGGTGCAGACCACACCGGTGGCGCGGGAATTAGTTATTTTCCAGATTTTTGGGGACATATAAATAGATGTTTTGACTTGCGCGGGAATTAGTTATTTTCCAGATTTTTGGGGACATATAAATAGATGTTTTGACTTAGGATTTTGGAGATATTTTGTTATGTTCTCTTAGCCATCAAATAGCAATTATTTTGGAGTTCAAGTATTGAAGAAAGACATTAATCTCTTGTAGAAGATTGGATTGCAAGTTCTTATTTTAAAGATTTCAATTGAAAGACGGGTTAATTCTTTCCTCTCTTTGATTTATTTCTTCTTATGATTGATTTGCATAATTATTTGATGTCTTCTCTTATTCCAATCATGTGTGAGTAGATTTCTTGTCTAGGGTTGGGAAAGAACCCAACTTTTTGGTGATTGATGATGAATTGATATAGGTTCTTGGTGAAAGTTTAAATCTTTGAACTTGATTTCTAGTGTTTTAATTTTGTTGATTCGCTTGATCACCGTATTAGCAATCATAGGTAATTAATTGAAGGACTGAAAGGTGAAGATTAATACCGGATCTCTAGAAATTAAGCGGGGAGCTCGAACCACGAAAGTAGGCTAGATTCCTTGGGGATTTGATTTGGATTAGCATAAAGCTTAATGGGTTTAACTTAATCTTAATTCCACGAAAGTAGGTTAATTGAGATTAATAGACCTTGAAAGAGGTTTTAGATTAATTTAGGCTAATTCACCCTTTTTAGTTTAAACGAACACCGAGAACTAAAATAATTCATCATTGAGCATCAAAGTTGTGGTGAAAACCCAATCCTGGCTCTTCATTATATTAAATTCCACCCGATTAGTTATTATTCTATTTCTTTTAATTTTCATCTCTTCTAATTTACTCATTAGATTTAGCTAGTCGAATAACGTGAGATTTGGTAATTAACCCTAGTCCCTGTTGGATCGACCTTGATAGCTACAACGAGTCTGTGCGCTTGCAGATTTTGCTCATCAAGTTTTTGGCGCCGTTGCCGGGGACTACGATGTTAAAATTGAGTGCTTACGTTATTAAGCTAGACTAGATTTTTATTTTTTATCCTCTTTGCTTCTCACTTTCTTTTATGCAAGGGCATCAAACAGAATTACACGACGAAAACAATCCTGAACTATCGGTGACTCTTGCAGAGATAAGAAGGTATATAAGGGAGCAAAGGAACACAGAACAAGCTACGATGGGAGATCAAAATCAGCTTCTTAAGGATTTCGCAGCCCCAAATGCTCAAGGCACACAGTCAAGCATTACAAGGCCCAATGTTGAAGCTAATAACTTTGAGCTGAAACCATCACTGCTCTTAATGGTTCAGCATAATCAGTTTGGAGGTGGTGCTACTGAAGACCCGAACCTCCACCTATCGATTTTCTTGGAGTATTGCGACACTTTGAAACTTAATGGAGTGACCAATGATGCTATTCGACTCAGATTATTTCCGTTCTCTCTAAGGGACAAGGCTAGGGCTTGGTTGCACTCACTGCCAGCTGGGTCCATCACCACTTGGGATCAATTGTCCAGAGCGTTTCTTGCAAAGTATTTTCCTCCAAGTAAAACAGCACAGATGAGGAACCAGATCACAAGCTTTGTACAGAAGGAAGGAGAGTCACTTTATGAAGCTTGGGAACGCTACAAGGAATTATTGAGGATGTGCCCTCACCATGGACTGGAGAAGTGGTTAATTGTTCACACCTTCTACAACGGGCTCACTTACAACACTCGGATGACTGTTGATGCTGCTGCAGGAGGAGCTTTGATGAACAAAACAATAGACGAGGCATACACTCTCATTGAAGACATGGCTCAGAATCACTATCAATGGGCGAACGAGCGTGCTCCTCAGACATCAAAAGGAGGCAAGTATGAAATAGATGCTTTAGACCATATATCCTCTAAAGTTGATGCTTTATTTAAGAAAGTTGAAGGTTTGAGTATTAATTCTGTGGCGTCTACTTCAATTTCATGTGAGATATGTGGTTATGTGGGTCATTCTGCACTTCAATGTCAATTAGGAAACCCCCCATCCATTGATACTTCTGGTAATGAGCAAGTTAACTATGTTAATAACTTTAATCAGAAGGGAGACACATTCTCCAACACTTATAATGCGGGGTGGAGGAATCATCCTAATTTGTCTTATAGAAACCCACCTGGAAATTCCATGCCCGCATCTAATTTTGGTCATCCTGGTTTTCGTGCTCCTCAATCTAATCTCCCTCCCCAAAGGTCTAATTTGGAAAATATGATGGAAAAGTTTGTGATGACTCAGTCGAGAATGAATGAAGAGTTTAAGCAACAACTACAAACCACGAATGAGGTAGTAAAACAATTGGCCTCTAAGATGGATTCTCTAGCTACGCATAACAAAATGTTAGAAACACAAATCACCAAATTGGCACAAAATGTTAGCTCTTCCTCTAGGCCTTCAGGCATGCTACCTGGACAACCCGAGACAAATCCCAAGAGTCATGTGAATGCTATAACTCTTAGAAGTGGAAAACAATATGAGGGACCCAAGATAAAGGAAAATGATGGGGTAGATGGTCATCATGAAGAAAAAAATGAAAATGTGATAGATGTGGATAATGAGACCCAAACGCAAGAAGAAGAAAAAATTGAAAAATTTGTGCCCCCCGCTCCTTACAAGCCTCCTCTACCCTTTCCCCAAAGGTTAGCTAAGGCTAAGTTAGAAAAGCAGTTCGGAAAATTTTTGGAGATTTTAAAAAAGTTGCACATCAATATCCCATTCACTGAAGCTATTTCGCAAATGCCTTCTTATGCTAAGTTCTTGAAAGAGATCCTATCTAACAAAAGGAAGTTGGAAGAATACGAGACTGTGGCCCTTACTGAGGAGTGTAGTGCTATCATCCAAAACAAGTTGCCTCCTAAGCTTAAGGATCCAGGTTCATTTTCTATTCCTTGTGTTATTGGTAATGTCTCTATTAACCGTGCTTTGTGTGATTTAGGTGCAAGTGTAAGTTTGATGCCGATGTCTATTTGTAAGAAGCTTGGCATAGGTGATTTGAAGCCAACCACGATATCACTCCAATTGGCGGATCGATCAGTAACATATCCGATAGGTATACTTGAAGATGTACCTATCCAGGTCGGTAAGTTCTTTATCCCGGTTGATTTTGTTATTTTAGAAATGGAAGAAGATTCTAACATCCCAATTATATTAGGAAGACCCTTCCTTGCTATTGCAGGTGCTATAATCGATGTTAAAAATGGAAGTCTCTCCCTAAATATTAGAGGAGAGAAGGTAGAATTTGATTTGAACAATGCTATGAAACCCCCTCTAACTGATAAAGTTTGTTACAGGGTCGACGTGATTGACAAGTCTACACATGAGCAACTTGCAAACCATTACTCAGCTGATCAACTTGAGAATTATTTGGTAAGTGACGATTCAATAAATGATGAAGACCCCGAGGTAGCCGTGTATGCTCAATCTTTAGAATCAACATCAACTACTCCATTTCGAAATGCAAAGTTTGAAAGTCTAAAGTTAAAGTCAAAAGGTTCTACTTGTGAAGAGGATAAAGCACCCATAGGCACGACACCGTTCAAGTTGATGTATGACAAATCGTGTCATCTCCTAGTTGAGTTAGAGCACAAGGCGTATTGGGCTATCAAGTTGCTCAATTTTGATATGAAGACCGCAGATGAGAAAAGAAAGCTTCAACTTTATGAGCTAGATGAACTACGATTAGATTCCTATGAGAATGCTCGCATTTATAAAGAAAGGACTAAACGATGGCACGACAAGAATATTCTTCGAAGAGAGTTTAATCAAGGAGATATGGTGCTACTTTTCAACTATCGTTTGAAGCTTTTTCCGGGAAAGCTCAAATCTCAGTGGTCCAGACCTTTTCAAGTCCGTGAGGTTTTTCCTAGTGGAGTTGTTGAAGTTTGGAGTGAAACGACGGGATCTTTCAAGGTGAATGGACAACGATTGAAGCACTACATTGTTGGGGAACAAAATGATAAAGGGGTCACGTATACCCTTTCCGATCCCCCTTCGTCACAAAATTGAGCGCAAAAGGGGGTCGAGCTCATGACCATAAACGAGCGCTTCTTGGGAGGCAACCCAAGTTTTCACCCATTCTAGTTCTTTTATTTTAGCATTTTATTTTGTTATCAAATTTTTTTATTTTTTTTATTTTTTTAGGCAATTGGATCGGCACAAATTTAACTTATAATATTTTTGATCATGCAGTTGTGAAGAAATGAAGACATTGAAAAAAAACTGCAGAAAAAGGAGTTAAAGAAGGAGTGGCAGAGCCTACCACACCCAGGGGTGGTGTACACCACACCCACGGTCCACAGAAAAAAAACAAATTTCAGAGCCTACCACACCCAGGGATGGTGTACACCACACCCATGGTCCACAGGAAAAAAAAAAAATCAGAGCCTACCACACCTGTCCGCCACACCTGTGGTTCGCTATTTTGAAGAAAAAAAAGAAAAAAAAAGAAAACCGAAAAATCCATCTTCCTCCTATCAGCAACCACTCCCACCCCTCTTCTTTGCCCTAACCCAAATTGACAACCCATCAGGCCTTCCCTCTTCGATCCACCGACCGAATCACAGCGCCGCTTCACTCCCCTCTTCGACAAAGATCTCCGCCGTTCTCCCATCCTTCGCAATCATCACCGCCCTCACCCTCCACCAAGTCGCCGACCAACTCCGACCGGATCTTCAACACCGACCGCCTCCACCTCCTCAGCAATCACCTCCGTCCCGTCGGCCCCTCTTCGACCTAACAAACCGCAGCCAGTCATATCCGACCAATCATCACTGCTCCAGATCGTCGGCGCCTCTTTTCCCCTCCGACCCAGATATGATTACACCGCCGCTTCCCCTCTCGTCGACAGCCTGGTCGCCTCTCCTCTCCGACTTCACCACCGCGGCCACTCTCTCCTCTCAGACCGCCCCTGACCACCACCATCTCGTGCCGCACAACAGCCAAGCCTTCAATCGTCGTTTGACTTCTGTTACTCAACTCCCATGAGCATCTGAAGGATCTCATTTTTTTTATTTCTTTTATTTTTTTGGATTAATCTTGATTTTACGGTGAGGACTGTTTTTGAGCGGGGATATGAAGAAATGAACAATGCTAAACCAGAGGAAATTATTTATTTCATCGGTCTAGTGCTTGAAAATCTTGCTCTATTGACCGATGATAATGAAGATCTATTATACTGCATTAAAGGATGGTATCATGCCTTGGAGATGTGCAGCCAACGTGATAACCAAACTATACCACCAAGTGTTGCAACCTTCAGCTGAATACCTTGGAATATTGCTTGGAGTTGATCAATGGGCAGTGAATATGTTTACTGAAGAATTTATTCGTGGCGACTCTGCTGCATTTTTATCAGCACTCCTTAATTGACTTGACCTCGTTTTGTGTAAGGAGGCAAATTTAGGAAGTTGGCAGATTATATGTCCTGTTGAAGTTGCTTGATATGTCATTGTTGTCGATGAGTTGCTTACTGTTCAGAATAAATCTTATGGGCGACCAACCAATTTAGTGGCTAAAAGCATCAAAGGAGAGGAAGAAATAACCGACGGAGCATTTGCTGTTCCAACCAGTGAGTAGGTACATCCGCTGCACCCTTGCATTCATTTCTATCATACTACATTGGGGACAATGTAGATCTTAAGCTTGGGGGTGTGGGTTGTTCATTCATTGATTGCCTGTCTATAATTGCCTATTTTTCTTTTATTTTAGTTTTTCTTTTGCTTTGTTCCTTCTTTCAAAAAAAAAAAAAACAAAACCAAAATAGGGAAATGATTTCCTGATGATGACATGAATGCTTAACCTTTATCGATCATTGAATTAGATAGATGCTTATTAATCGGGACTTGACAACTTCTTATACCATCTTTCAACTGATTCTCAAAGGTTTTTGATTACAAGTTAACAATATGGGAGAACCAGACTTGAATGTTCTCTTGTCTTATAGGTTTTAGCGTTTATGTGGCTAGCATCATAACCATTACTCTATTGAGACAAGAGGGAAATTAAATTTGGTAGACAAATAAAACCCATGAGATTTTGAGCCTGAAATTGGATGCATTGCATATCCAATCATTATTTTCTTTGCTTGTGTGATATTCTCCAATGGTGTAGGATACTAGAACTTGCATTGAATCTCTTCAAGGCCACATATAACTTTTGTATGCATAAAAGGTGATTGAGGCACATTTTTGTTTATAGTCCACATTTGCCAAATAAGCCTACCATGCACTATTGTTCCCTTGATTAGCCCCCTTGAGCCTATGAGCCTAATTTTTGTTGATTAAACCCACATATGTAACCTTCAAAATCCGATTTTATTCCTTACCCATTGCCTAAACTAGTGGAGCACATTTTATGATACAATGGGTTATGTGAGTAATGTGGTGTAAGCTTGGGGGTGTGAAAGTAGGCGTTTGCTTCCCTTTTCATAATTCTTTCGAGAAAAAAAAAGAAAAAAAAATCAAAAAAAAAAGATGAATAAAGTTGTCTTCTTTATGGTGTATGTAATTGCGGGTGTCAAAAGAATTTATTATGGCATACTAAAAGGAGTAGTTGGAAGAAGTTCTTTAATAGATGATGGAGTTTGTGTAGATGTCATTGATCTTACTTTGAGATCTAATCTTTTACAATCATAGCTCTACTAGTGATAGGCTTTCAACCAATCCCAAATATCTATCCTACCCTTTTGACCCTAGCCCCATTACAACCAACTAAAAGACCTCATGATTTTGTTGCATGCATTAGTTTTCGAAGTTGTGAAGAATTGAGATGAAATGCAAGCTTATGGATTGAATACATCCATTCGGAAGAATTTTGAACGATACAATCCCATCCTTAAATACATGAGAGATTGAGAGTCCACTTATCCTAAAGTGAGGTCTACCAATTTAGCTACCTGAAGGCCTCAATTTTAGTACTTTGGGATTGAAGCTAGTTACATGAATTTCTTTTTCCTACTTTGACTTGAGAATTGGATAGGACGGCTATCCTTGACTTGTGACGCTCGTGATCGTAAATAAATTTTGAAATGTGATTTTGTTGAGAGTTTTGGAAATTAATTTGTTAAGTCCCGATAAAAAGTATTTGTTTTGTGATATGTTTGATATTGGTTAAAGGATTGATGAGGGGGTGATCCCTACTCTATTTGGCTTTCACTCCTCCTAATTTTTATTGTTTATTTGCTTGAGGACAAGCAAAAGTCTAAGCTTGGGGGAGTTGATAAACACGTAAAATATGCATTATCTTAGTGTGTTTCAAGCATGATTTACGAGCGTTTGATGCATATTTCGTGTTTAGATCGAGGATACTGCTGTTGTTTGTGTTCTTATATGTAGGTATTGGTTCAAGATTGAAATATTTGATGATCGTTGGAAGTTTTACAAGAGTTTGAAGCAATAACAAGATTTTGAAGGCATGGTTCGTAAAGAAAATGGATGCATGAGTATGAAGAACTGGAATTTCGACCATGATGCAATTTGAATCAAGAAAAACTCAAAAGATAAAAGTTGTAGATCTCTTCAACAAAATTCCAATGCAACTTGAATCACCTCATTCCGAAGTCGTACGCAAAAGTTATAGCCAAAATACCGAAGACTGTACAGACAAGCACGAAATCAGCAAAACAGCCCCTACCACACCCTGGTGTGGTGCAGACCACACCGGTGGCATGGGAATTAGTTATTTTCCAGATTTTTGGGGACATATAAATAGATGTTTTGACTTAGGGTTTTGGAGATCTTTTGTTATGTTCTCTTAGCCATCAAATAGCAATTATTTTGGAGTTTAAGTATTGAAGAAAGACATTAATCTCTTGTAGAAGATTGGATTACAAGTTCTTATTTTGAAGATTTCAATTGAAAGACGGGTTAATTCTTTCCTCTCTTTGATTTATTTCTTCTTATGATTGATTTGCATAATTATTTGATGTCTTCTCTTATTCCAATCATGTGTGAGTAGATTTCTTGTCTAGGGTTGGGAAAGAACCCAACTTTTTCGTGATTGATGATGAATTGATATAGGTTCTTGGTGAAAGTTTAAATCTTTGAACTTGATTTCTAGTGTTTTAATTTTGTTGATTCGCTTGATCACCGTATTAGCAATCATAGGTAATTAATTGAAGGACTGAAAGGTGAAGATTAATATCGGATCTCTAGAAATTAAGCGGGGAGCTCGAACCACGAAAGTAGGCTAGATTCCTTGGGGATTTGATTTGGATTAGCATAAAGCTTAATGGGTTTAACTTAATCTTAATTCCACGAAAGTAGGTTAATTGAGATTAACTAGGCACGATCTTTAGACCTTGAAAGAGGCTTTAGATTAATTTAGACTAATTCACCCTTTTTAGTTTAAACGAACACCGAGAACTAAAATAATTCATCATTGAGCATCAAAGTTGTGGTGAAAACCCAATCCTGGCTCTTCATTATATTGAATTCCACCTGATTAGTTATTATTCTATTCCTTTTAATTTTCATCTCTTCTAATTTACTCATTAGATTTAGCTAGTCGAATAACGTGAGATTTGGTAATTAACCCTAGTCCCTGTGGGATCGACCTTGATAGCTACAACGAGTCTGTACGCTTGTAGATTTTGCTCATCAATGTTGCCAAGGCTAGTGGCGACAATTCAGATTCGGATTCTTCGAGCTACTCTTACCATGCACTACCATCAATTTGTGATGCCGACTCTACGGAGTGGATGTTAGATTCTAATGCTTCATATAATATTTGTCCTAGGAGATTTTGGTTCTCCAGCTTTAAGGAGTTTAAAAGAGGAGATGTCGTGCTCATGGGTAATGATCATGAATGCCCTATTGGTGGTATTAGAATAGTTTGGATCAGAATGTGTGACGAGGTGACTAGGGAGTTGAAGGAAGTGAGGTTCGTTTCGTTGTTGTCGAAGAATATCATTTCACTTGGAGTTTTGGAGGCAGCAAGCTATAGGGTGATCTTAAGGGATGGATCTCTAAAGATCACAATGGGGTCCATGATTGTAATGAAGGGTGTCAGAAAGAATAATTTGTACTATTTGATTGGGAGCACGGTGATAGGTGGAGCGCTGACGACTTCTATTGATTCAGCTAGACTGTGGCATTTGAGGAGGCTGGGACATTCGAGTGTTGATTCCGTACATGGATTAGATAGAGGTGCTTTGACCTACAATTTGAAGTCCTGTGAACATATTAGTGTGAGCAAGAAGACCAAGGTGAAGTTTGACACTTCTATTCACTGAGCGAAGGGCCTTCTAGATGATGTTCACGTAGACATTTGGGAGCCTTTCAAGGAGGCATCATTGGTAAATAATAGGTATTTGGTTTCCTCTATTGAAGACTGTTCTAGGCATTTGTGAGTTACAACCAAGTCTTGTTTGAGTGAAGTCCTAGTAGTCAACAATAGGTGGAAGAAGTGTATATGCAGAAAGGTAAATTAACCTAGTTCTGATTTTGATAGGAAGTACGAGAGAGATCCTTTTCTGCATTTGTGCCTAGCTCAAGGCAGTTTGAGACACTTCATTGGAAAAAAATATTGGGGGAACGAGATGAGATGACAAATTTGATGGGTTGTTCATTGCTGGAGATGGATCGGTGTTTTATGTCAAATAGTGGTTTGTAGAGGAGTTTTGGTGCTGAGGCTTTGACATATTGGAGCCATCATATTTATAGGTTGCCGTATGTCACGATTAGAGTATTTGGATCTGGTGGAGCTGTTTTAGATTTTGGGTTGGTTCGGATATTTGGATGCCCAGTATATTATCACATCGAGGATGTAAAATTTGATCCGAGTACATATTTGGGATTCAGAGGCGTATTTGGTTACCAGTTATGGGATTCTGATATTGTTCTGAGCAGTATTGTCACATTTAACTCTCAGCAGGTGGAGAGTGTTAGATAGATCATTAGGATATTGTAGCGAGTGGAGAGTGATGCTACTCTATGTTGGGTGGAGATTACTTTACGTGCTCTAGATTATTCTGTACTGTTTGGGATTCCAACTGAGGTGACACAGATTGAGGATCATGTTGGTGTTGATGCAGATGATGAGTTTGTTGATTTGAGTGCAGATGATGGACACAATTCGGATTTTGCTATGGACATTGGTTCATCTTAGTTGGAGGTGTTTGGTAATTGTGTTTCTTCTATATATAGCGTTGAGGAGTTGAGCTCCAAGACAGATTCGGTGTGGAGAGATGCAAGTTTAGAAGAGAGTTTGTCTTTTCATTTTGAGGCCAACAGAGGCGTGATCAGCTGCAGATTGGTTAGTGTTGATGATCGAAAGGTTGGTGAAGGATTGAGATTTTTTCTAGTTGATAAAGGTCGTTTGAGGCCATTTGGATGAACTACATGTGGCTTGATTCCTTAGGCAAGAGGATATGTAGGCAGTTATTTTGATGCAGCCAGTTTGATGAGTTGATACCGACATTTTGGAGTTTGTTCGTATTCTCATTTGGATTCTCGACTTGTTGTGGATTGAGTCTATTGTCGTGGATTGTTTCCACTTCGTACTGGACGTAACAAGTGAGATGTTTGGTTGGTATTGGTGTCGGCTCAGTTTTGAAAAAAAATTTACTAAGGTGGAGAATTGTAGAAATAACAAAAATATTGGTAAAGTTCGGGAAATTTGAAGTAGACAGGCATTTGGGTGCTTGTCGGTCAACCATGAGGATTGGAGCGGTTGACCACAAACATGCACGATACAGGGATATGTTCTAGAGCTCTGGCCGGTCGACCATCACAGTGGACCGCCAAAACCCTGTAATCGATTTTGGTTTCTGTCTTTCTAGTCGGTTGACCGTGACGATTTCGACAGTCGACCGCCAGTTGGATTTGGGCCTGATTGTGGTTTCCTGTTCTGATTGGAATTTGTGTTTGATATAAATACAAACACGATTTTAGGGTTTTTGGGAGTTGAAATAGGGGTTTGTTTTGTGCACAGAAAAGAGAGTTTTCTGAGCAATTTGGTTAGAGTTTTGTTTGAGAGATTTGGTTTGTTTTGTGCACAGAAAAGAGAGTTTTCTGAGCAATTTGGTTAGAGTTTTGTTTGAGAGATTTGAGAGGTTTGTTTGAGAGATTTTGTTTTCTGAGCAATTTGGTTAGAGTTTTGTTTGAGAGATTTGAGAGGTTTGTTTGAGAGATTTTGAGTAAGTTTGTAATCTTTATTTGTACTCTCCTTCTCTATTAGTGAAAACTCATTCCCTTCTTGCTCCATAGACGTAGGTAACTTGCCGAATCACGTAAAATTCGTTTATTTGTGTTCGTACCATTATTTTGATTGTGTTTGGTCTTCTCTCTCAGAGTTTGTGTTTGCCCTCGGAGCCCCAACATTTATGACATTGGTTTAGGGTAGATAAATACTATTAGGATTAGGTGTGATTACTGTAGCTAGATAGGTGGGGGTAGGTGTGAAGCTGTTGAATTTAAACAGGATAGGCCTGAACATTTATACCTATTGGCCCATACTGATTTCAAATTACTCTGTCGATGTTGAAGCAGCCAAAAGGGTATTAGATTTTGTGATTAGCTGGTAAGTGTATGTCGTTGTATAACATAGTACCGCCCTTAAGTTATCCTGTACTAAGCAACAACTCTCCTCTAGGGCTATCAACTCATTAGTGTTTGGAGATTACCCCGAGATCATGAAAAAGAAGGTCGACCAGTGACTTCCAACTTTCACCAGAGGCGAATCACAGCAGGTGAAGGGTGCGTTTGATTTTATTGGAGTGAACCACTGCACATTAGCCTACGTGAAGGACAACTCAAATACTCCAATCTTTGGCCTTCATGACTCCCTTACAGGTATGTCTGTCATTATCACAGGTTTTATTTCTCTTACTTAATAGATAATTTTCTTACATCGAAAGATATATAACAGTCTCAAAACTCCACTAACCAAGGATCACACTTGTTGCAGCTTCTATGAATTATACAAGTGCTCTGGTAAAGTTCAAGATCTTATGTTTATGTGTTGGGGTTATTTCTCAGTTTCATCTTTTGACGTGATACATGCACTAACACCGGCTAACATCGCCAGCTCTTCCTAACTCATCAAAATAGTTACCCACCTGGGCTTAGAAAAATTATAGGATGTTTGAAGCATGAGTATGGAAATCCACCTATTTACATCCATGAAAACAGTAGGCATAATCTTCATTTTGTCACATGAATGCACATAATTGAAAAGGGACCACAAAATGCGTACTCTGCTGCTTGATGTAATGGTTTCAAACTCTGAACTCAAAAACCCTCTCTAAGTTTGGCCTTTTAGCAGATAGTCCCCATTAAGGTTAGAGATATCATGCAGATAACCCCCCTTGAATTTTCTCAGAAAACCCTTACCTTGCCTTGTTAAATCTAACTGAATCAGGGGCATCAAAATGACAAAAATGCCCTTGAATGATCAAAAACTTCTTTTATGTCATTTTTTAAAAGTAATTTCACAAGAATCCCTTAAGTCATGAAATTTTCGTAGAGCCTCATCTCTCTTCCCTTCTTTTTCTCCCCCTTCGTCTCTCTCCCTCTCTCCCTCATTCTTTGTGAGGAACCGAATCCTCGATCGAACCTCCTGGAGTTGTCTCTAGCCATGGAGAACCTGTACAACTTAAGAAAGAAATACAAAGAAGGAAAACATAGACAGTTGAGAGAGAGTTGAGGAAGAGGAGGAACAGAGACTGGGAATTGAGACTGAAATTGAGAAGAAGAGAACAATTCTAATTTCATTCCTTATTTCATTGTTTACAATTTCTCTCTTTAAACAACTGAATCTCTGAGCTAGGGTTTGTGCATGTGCATAAACAGTACACAGCCTAACAAAAGAAAAACAACCAAAACAGAAACATGTATAGTTACAACTGTTTTGGGCTGAGCTGGACGTTGCATTTACAATAGAATCCTTTGTAGTTAAAAGAGTTTGCAAGTCAGACCCCAGCTTTGCGTATCAGTCCAAAATCTTCAGCTCTATTGACAGGTTCCAGATTCCGTCCCTAACAATTCCCTCCCCTTAATTTGGACCTTGTCCCAAGGTCAAATGTAGGAAGCTTTTGAGCAATTCTCTGACCTCATCTACTAGGAGAACAAGACCTTTTTTTGCAGAATTCCACTATTTGTCGCTGGTTTTCTTCTACAAGAACCTGCCCGGTTGGATTCCAGGGATTTATGACTACAAGTGTCCTGACAGTTATACCCTTTGATCGAGCATCTTCCAATTGCTTCTTAAGCTCAGAAATCTCCAGTCCCCATCCTGTTTCTTCATCGAGTAATATCAGACAAGATGGCCGCCATGAAGAGCAATCGAAGCAAAGTATAAATGATATTGAGGGATGGGGTAGAGGATGCCATTTTTCTCTTGTTGGGGATTCGAAACAATCAATCGAACCCTTGCCCTTCCGGACCTTGTGTTGAAAGTAGGAAAGTAGGAATAAACCACAAATAAAGATCTAACCTTGTAAAAACAGTAAAATAGACGAACACACAGATTTAACGAGGTTCGGCAACGTGCCTACGTCCTCGGGAGCCACACCACACAATCTTTCTATTAATTGAAGAAGAAAATACAAGCTCTCAAACAAGGGGTAAATCTTTCTGAGATTCTCTCTCTCTTAGCAGCCAAAAAACTCTCTTTTTGATGTCCTACAAACCCTAGAAACGTTTGGGTATTTATAACAAACCCCAGCAGAACAGGATTCCTAGATAAAATAGGAAACAGCGAATCTGCGTCGCGGTCGACCGCTTTGCCAAGGTCGGTCGACCGGTCAGAACGACGAAATCCTACAGGGTCTTGTGCACGATATCGGTCGACCGCAGCGACCACGCCGGTCGACCGGCCAGAGCGAAAACTTCTTCTCAGTCTCCTGCAGTGCACGCGGTCGACCGGCTCTGCCACTGCGGTCGACCGCACAGTCTTCTGACTGTTTTCTTCGTCTTTTCGATTGCAGCTTTGGGTCTACACACTTAGACTAACAATCTCCCACTTGGAGACCAAAGCGTCATCAACGAGCTCACCCGAACTCTCCCCTTCTTCGCATGTATCTTTTCCCCCGAAAAATTCTTTCTTCAATCAACATCCCGACGATCGCGCCGATCCTCGTAGTGTGGCTCCGCCTTCGTCTTCTACTCGTGAAGGCCAACTGAAGTTGCGCACAACTCCAGTTTCTCAATGGTGACTGCCTTCGTCAACATGTCCGCCGGATTTTGACTCCCCAAAATCTTCATTAAGTGCAACTTTCCGTCCTCGATCAGCGAGCGTATAAAATGGTATTTAACGTCGATGTGCTTCGTTCTGGCATGATATACTGGATTCTTGGCAAGATGTATAGCGCTCTGGCTATCACAATAAAGAACTCCTCTCCCTTGCTTCAGATCCAACTCTTCCAAGCACCCGTTCAACCAGATCATCTCCTTGCTTGCTTCAGTCACCGCGACATACTCAGCCTCGGTTGTAGACAAAGTCACAATCTTCTGCAGACGTGAGACCCAGCTCACTGCTGTCGACGCTAAGGTATAAACATACCCCGTGGTGCTTCGCCTCGTATCATGATCACCGGCGAAGTCCGCATCCACGTATCCCTGCAGCACCAACTCCTTCCTCCTGAAACATAGTGGCTTGTTCGTTGTTCCCCTCAAGTACCGCATTATCCACTTTACGGCCTCCCAATGCTGCTTTCCTGGATTGCTTGCAAATCTGCTCACAACTCCCACTGCATGGGCGATGTCCGGCCTCGTGCAAACCATCGCGTACATGAGACTCCCAATGGCTGAAGAATATGGCACCCTGCTCATATGCTCTCTATCTGCATCTGTCTTAGGCGATTGCTCCTCAGATAACTTGAACTGACTTCCAAGGGGTGTGCTAACAACTTTAGCATTCTGCATGTTGAACCTCTGAAGTACCTTCTCAATGTATTCAGCTTGGCTCAAACTCAATGTCCCTTCAGCTTCATCCCTACTGATTCGCATCCCTAGAATCTGCTTCGCTGCACCCAGATCCTTCATTGCAAATTCCTTTGCTAGCTGCCTCTTCAAACTGTTTATCTCTTCTAAACACGGTCCTGCTACCAACATGTCATCAACATATAATAACAAAATAATGAAGCTGGACTCGAACCTTTTGAAATAACAGCAATGATCCGAATTGCATCTTCTGTAGCCATTGTTCTGCATGAAGTTATCAAACTTCTTATACCACTGTCTCGGAGCCTGTTTCAAACCATATAAGCTCTTCTTGAGCTTGCACACCATCTCTTCCTTTCCTTCTTCAATGAAGCCAACAGGCTGCTTCATGTAGATTTCTTCATCCAAGTCACCATGAAGAAAGGCAGTCTTCACATCTAACTGCTCAAGGAAGAGGTCTTCTGCAGCTACCAAACTCAACACCACTCTGATGGTTGTGAGTTTCACAACAGGGGAAAATATCTCCGTGTAGTCCACTCCTTCCCGCTGTTGAAACCCTTTCACTACTAATCTGGCCTTGAATCTCTTGCTTCCATCACTCTCCTGCTTGACCCGGTAGACCCATTTATTGTGCAAGGCTTTCTTCTGTGCAGGTAGCTGGGCTAACTCCCATGTCTCATTAGTGAGTAGAGAATCCATCTCCTCCTGCATCGCATGCTCCCACTGCTGAGATTCACTCACTTGCACTGCCTCTTCATAACACTCCGGCTCTCCGCTATCTGTTAAGAGTAGATAATCAAGTGACGAGAGGTATTTGGGATTTGGTTTGGGTACCCTAGATGACCTCCTAGGCTCCACGCCCTGGGTAGTAGCTTCTGCACCTGTAGTCTCCTCCGTTCTACGGTCAGAACTGACATCGTCGCCCCCATCTGGAAGTTCCTCCAAATCCATGTACTCGGATCCACCTGTATCCGTAGTGCTGCTCCCACTGCTTTGGCTATCCTTGGCATTGTCCCTGTCCTTGTACATCACCTCCTCATTGAATATCACATCCCGGCTCCTGATGATCTTCCTGTTCTTCTCATCCCAAAGGCGATACCCGAACTCATCAATGCCGTATCCAATGAATGTGCACTTCTGTGACTTAGCTTCTAGCTTGTCCCTGACATGGTCACTGATATGAACATAAGCCACGCAACCAAATACCCGCAAGTGTGAGAGATTTATCTTCTTTCCACTCCAAACCTCCTCTGGAATCCCAAAATCTAATGGAACTGATGGCCCGTGATTAATAAGGTATGCTGCCGTATGCACCGCATCCGCCCAAAATGTCTTAGGCAGACCTGCATGTAATCGCATGCTCCGCGCACGCTCTGTCAAGGTCCTGTTCATCCTCTCTGCAATGCCGTTCTGCTGCGGCGTCCCTGGAGTAGTCCTCTCTAAGCGAATCCCATTCGTAGCACAGAACCTCTTGAACTCCTCCAGCTCGTATTCTCCACCATTATCTGATCTCAAGCACTTCACCTTCAGATCTGTCTCGTTCTCGACCATGGCCTTCCACTTCTTGAAGATCTCGAACACCTCTGACTTGTGCTTCATGAAGTAAACCCACACCTTCCTCGAGTGATCGTCGATAAAGGTGACGTAGTATCTCGAACCGCCAAAAGAAGACTGATAATCATATTTTATTACAATTTTATACCCTCATTATCTATTTTACATGAATAAATATACCATTAATAATTATTGTTAGATTAGTTTGCACATAATTGAATGAAAATATAAATAAATATTATTAAATGTAAAAACCCCTCAAAAATCTCTCTTCTCTATTTTGTAGTATTTTCCCCGGTGAATGTCGAAACGTAGCCTTCTGCTCCAAGCTGTCCCACCGAAACAAGATTCCTCTTCAGCTTCGGCACGTGTCTCACGTTCTTCAAGTTCCACTTAGAGCCCTTTATCTGTATCTGAACGTCGCCCTTTCCAACAATATTGCAAGGTTCATTATCCCCCAAGTATACTTTACCAAAGTCCCCTGCTACATAGTTCTGAAGTAGTTTCCTATTAGCAGTGGCGTGGAAAGAGGCTCCTGAGTCGATGACCCAAGAATCAGAATCGCTATCCATAGCAAGGATCAAGGCATCCTGCACGATATGAGCCTCCTGCTCACCCGCATCCTTCTTTGGTGCTTTACAGACCGAAGACATATGGCCCTCCTGGCCGCAGTTCCAACACTTCCCTTTGATAGACCTAACCTTCGAGTTCGGCCTCTTCTTCGCTGATTTCGACCGATTCCTGTTCTGGTTCCCTTTCTTCTGGCTTCTGCCTCTCTGCTCGAAACTTAGGGCTGAACCTGAACCTTCTGATTCGGACGATTTCCTTCTAACCTCCTCGGATAGAATCATGCTAACAACCTCATTCAGCTTCAACTTCTCTTTCCCCGCCAAATTGTTGATTGCTGTCACACAACCTGCCCAACTATCCGGCAACTGCGATAGTAGTAGAAGGGCCTGCACTTCGTCATCGAACGTGATGTCCACGGAGATAAGTTGATCAACAATCGTGTTGAACTCGCTGAGGTGCATCGTGAAGGACCGTCCTTCTGCCATCTTGAGGTTGAAAAGAGTTTTGACTAGATGCACCTTGTTTGCTGCCGACGGTTGCTCGTACATCTTCGCGAGCGCTTCCATAAGCCCCACCGTCGTCTTCTCCTTCAGAATATTGTGGGCTACTGATTTGGCGAGCGACAACCGGATTTGCCCTAGAGCCTTCCTATCCAGTACCTCCCAATCACCATCTGACTCCGTCGTCTTCTTTCCCTTTTCCTTGGCCAGAAGCGGGCGATACAAGTCCTTCTGGTACAGATAGTCCTCCATTTGCGACTTCCAGTAGGCGAAATCCGATCCGTCGAACTTCTCAATCTTTGATTTGCTTTCCTCTGCCATGGCTTTCACACAAATTGCTGAACGAAGCTCTGATACCAGTTGTTGGGGATTCGAAACAATCAATCGAACCCTTGCCCTTCCGGACCTTGTGTTGAAAGTAGGAAAGTAGGAATAAAACCACAAATAAAGATCTAACTTGCAAACAAAAAGCTCTCTTTTTGATGTCCTACAAACCCTAGAAACGTTTGGGTATTTATAACAAACCCCAGCAGAACAGGATTCCTAGATAAAATAGGAAACAGCGAATCTGCGTCGCGGTCGACCGCTTTGCCAAGGTCGGTCGACCGGTCAGAACGACGAAATCCTACAGGGTCTTGTGCACGATATCGGTCGACCGCAGCGACCACGCCGGTCGACCGGCCAGAGCGAAAACTTCTTCTCAGTCTCCTGCAGTGCACGCGGTCGACCGACTCTGCCACTGCGGTCGACCGCACAGTCTTCTGACTGTTTTCTTCGTCTTTTCGATTGCAGCTTTGGGTCTACACACTTAGACTAACATCTCTAACCTCAACAATAATTGCATCATCATGTGGACAGCAGGGCTCGCTCCATCAGTTAAGAATATATCTTCTTCTTTGCAAGGATAACCTTCACGAGCAGCAATTACAGCTGCAATTGCATCACGTAATCCTTTGATACCTTGACTGTGACTGTATGCACCTATAGCTCGACCAGGAATCTGGTCTAGGATCTGCCAAGCTCTTGCTATAGAATCCGCACTGAATAAGGCATGAGTTTCATCTCTGTCCAAAATTGTTGGATGATCACACAAAGCAAGAACCTCTCGGAAAAAGGTAACTGGCTGCTAGCCTAGAGACTATGGATTCCTAATATTGCAATAAAGTATCACATCAAAGGAATGGGTACCTAGTTTCTTTTGTAGCTCTTCTTGAAGGCGGTGATCATGGATAACGATCTCTCTATGAACAACATACTCACATTCCACAACCTTTTGCAGAGCGTGTTCTTTACAGGCGGAAGGGAGAGATTCCTCATTGGCAGATGGTGAATTAGCCCAAGAGGCCGCAACGACCTGAGCAATTTCGATGTTGTCGTAGTTCTGGCGAGGCTTGTTACTGAGTTGGTGAAAGAAATTAGGTGGAAACTTGAGGATGAGAGCTGAGGAGAAGCCATAACTGTTCGAAACTAGCGGTTTCTTGTTGGGTTTTTGTTCTTCTTGCTTGAGATTGGCCACGGTGGGTTCTTGAGCTTTGGCTTTCTCTTGCTTGAGGTTAGCCATGGCGGTTTCTTGAGTTTTGGCTTTCGGTGGAGATGAGAAGATTGTGGCTTCTTCTTTTCCTTTACAGTACTCATCATCATCAACTTTTGACCCTCTTTTATACCTAAGGTCGACCAGTCTGCATCATCTTTCAATAGGTTACCCTTAAGCATGATCTTTTGCTGTTCAGGAAGTATACCAGTTAAATCATATAACTGGCACTTCAAAACAAGAGGGGGTTAACTCGTATCAATCTCAACTACTGGAAACACTTGCTTCTGCCATTTCACATTAACAATAGGCATCTTTGACGAGGGCTGAAGAGAGTGAGATATTGATTGCTTCAAGAACAGGGAAAAATATTCTATCGACTCTTTAGCAACTTCAGGAGATTGGTTTCTACTTTTTCGAGGAGGAGAAAGGTCATCTACCACCCCCTTCCTTCTTCTTGGTGAAGAGAGATCAGTATTTACTTTAAGCGATTGATTCCAGACCCTCCAAGG
>NC_033797.1:69866976-69893798 GCF_001876935.1 Asparagus officinalis
TCCTCATTCGTAGAGAGAGATCTGAATTAGAGACCAAGGTACCTAAATTAGGCATTGCTCTCATGATATCTCCATTAGCATCAAGAATTAGATTGAACAAGGGATTGACAGAGTTGGGTTGTTGAGAAAAACCCTTAGTAGTGATCAAGATGTTCTGTTGGGGATATGAGCCCATGGGTTTGAAGAACGTGGAGCTCTGAGATGGTTGAAATTCTCTATTGTAATCAGCATTCCTTCGATTTTGAGAAATGGGGTCGTTATCGTAACCCTTCTTGCTTGATTCTTTAGCTCCTCACCTTGATATTTCCATGTCCTCTCTTAATTCTTAGCTCAAGATCCACGATCATCCCTTGGTATACCTCCACCAAAACTATATGATGGCTGAAATTCTTCACTGCAATCAGCACGCCCTTGCTATCGCTCATTGTTGTAATTAACTTGCAGTTCACTAAGATTGGAAATTATTATGGCTAATTAACAATAACTATCATAAATGTTGTGCCCTTGTAGAGAATTCATTGCTTCCATGGCCTTTTGCTGTGATTAAAATTGTACAAGAGCTTAAAAGCCAGCTGACTTCTAGAAGGTGACGATCTTCTCTACAAATTCATATGGAGAAAACACTTGATACAATACTTCCTCCATTATAGGATAGAGCATTGTGTGAATAGTGACTATGGGGATTCTTTTGGTACTGCTGGCCATAGCAAAGTTGTGAATTGGCTGAAATTCACCATTGAAGTCAGCTTGTCTCTGCGATTGAGGAACCTGCTCCTTGCCGAGATCATTCTTGCTCCTTTCTCTAGCACCTGACGTCAGTATTCCTCTATCACTTCTTGATCCAGAGCTTAATATTCGTTGATCATTCCTCATTCCTTGGCTTGGATTCTTGGATTTCCTGAATTCTTGAACAAAAATCTGAAACTAAGAAGATAGCTCATCCATGGCTGCCCTCAATTGATGTTGAGATCGATCAAGCCTTGATAGGGATGGATCATGTTCTAATACCAATTGTGAGGAACTGAATCCTCGATCGAACCTCTTGGAGTTGTCTCTGGCCATGGAGAACTTGTACAACTCAAGAAAGAAATACAAAGAAGGAAAACAAAGACAGTTGAGAGAGAATTAAGGAAAAGGAGGAACAGAGACTGAGAATTAAGACTGAAATTGAGAAGAAGAGAACAATTCTAATTTCATTCCTTATTTCATTGTTTACAATTTCTCTCTTTATACAACTGAATCTATGAGCTGGGGATTGTGCACGTGCACAAACAGTACACAGCCTAACAGAAGAAAAACGACCAAAACAGAAACATGTACAGTTACAACTGTTTTGGTCTGAGCCAGACATTGCATTTACAATAGAACCCTTTGTAGTTAAAAGAGTTTACAAGTCAGACCCCAGTTTTGCGTATCAGTCCAAAATCTTCAGCTTTATTGAAGTCAGCTTGTCTCTGCGCTTGAGGAACATGCTCCTTGCCGAGATCATTCTTGTTCCTTTCTCTAGCACCTGACGTCGGTATTCCTCTATCACTTCTTGATCCAGAGCTCAATATTCCTTGATCGTTCCTCATTCCTTGGCTTGGATTCTTGGATTTCCTGAATTCTTGAACAAAAATCTGAAACTGAGAAGATAGCTCATCCATGGTTGCCCTCAATTGATGTTGGGATCGATCAAGCCTTGATAGGGAAGGATCATGCTCTGATACCAATTGTGAGGAACTGAATCCTCGATCGAACCTCCTGGAGTTGTCTCTGGCCATGGAGAACCTGTACAACTCAATAAAGGAATACAAAGAAGGAAAACAGAGACAATTGAGAGAGAATTGAGGAAGAGGAGGAACAAAGACTGAGAATTGAGACTGAAATTGAGAAGAAGAGAACAATTCTAATTTCATTCCTTATTTCATTGTTTACAATTTCTCTCTTTATACAACTGAATCTATGAGCTGGGGATTGTGCACGTGCACAAACAGTACACAGCCTAACAGAAGAAAAACGACCAAAACAGAAACATGTACAGTTACAACTGTTTTGGTCTGAGCCAGACATTGCATTTACAATAGAACCCTTTGTAGTTAAAAGAGTTTACAAGTCAGACCCCAGTTTTGCGTATCAGTCCAAAATCTTCAGCTTTATTGAAGTCAGCTTGTCTCTGCGCTTGAGGAACATGCTCCTTGCCGAGATCATTCTTGTTCCTTTCTCTAGCACCTGACGTCGGTATTCCTCTATCACTTCTTGATCCAGAGCTCAATATTCCTTGATCGTTCCTCATTCCTTGGCTTGGATTCTTGGATTTCCTGAATTCTTGAACAAAAATCTGAAACTGAGAAGATAGCTCATCCATGGTTGCCCTCAATTGATGTTGGGATCGATCAAGCCTTGATAGGGAAGGATCATGCTCTGATACCAATTGTGAGGAACTGAATCCTCGATCGAACCTCCTGGAGTTGTCTCTGGCCATGGAGAACCTGTACAACTCAATAAAGGAATACAAAGAAGGAAAACAGAGACAATTGAGAGAGAATTGAGGAAGAGGAGGAACAAAGACTGAGAATTGAGACTGAAATTGAGAAGAAGAGAACAATTCTAATTTCATTCCTTATTTCATTGTTTACAATTTCTCTCTTTATACAACTGAATCTCTGAGCTGGGGTTTGTGTCATTGTTTACAATTTCTCTCTTTATACAACTGAATCTCTGAGCTGGGGTTTGTGCACGTGCACAAACAATACACAGTCTAACAGAAGAAAAACGACCAAAACAGAAACAGGTACAGTTACAACTATTTTGGGCTGAGCTAGACATTGCATTTACAATAGAACCCTTTGTAGTTAAAAGAGTTTGCAAGTCAGACCCTAGTTTTGTGTATCAGTCCAAAATCTTCAGCTCTATTGAACTCAGCTTGTCTCTGCGATTGAGGAACATGCTCCTTGCCGAGATCATTCTTGCTCCTTTCTCTAGCACCTGACGTCGGTATTCCTCTATCACTTCTTGATCCAGAGCTCAATATTCCTTGATCGTTCTCATTCCTTGGCATGGATTCTTGGATTTCCTGAATTCTTGAACAAAAATCTGAAACTAAGAAGATAGCTCATCCATGGTTGCCCTCAATTGATGTTGGGATCGATCAAGCCTTGATAGGGAAGGATCATGCTCTGATACCAATTGTGAGGAACTGAATCCTCGATCGAACCTCCTGGAGTTGTCTCTGGCCATGGAGAACCTGTACAACTCAAGAAAGAAATACAAAGAAGGAAAACAGAGACAGTTGAGAGAGAAATGAGGAAGAGGAGGAACAGAGACTGAGAATTGAGACTGAAATTGAGAAGAAGAGAACAATTCTAATTTCATTCCTTATTTCATTGTTTACAATTTCTCTCTTTATACAACTGAATCTCTGAGCTGGGGTTTGTGCACGTGCACAAACAGTACACAGCCTAACAGAAGAAAAACAACCAAAACAGAAACAGGTACAGTTACAACTATTTTAGGCTGAGCTGGACGTTGCATTTACAATAGAACCCTTTGTAGTTAAAAGATTTTGCAAGTCAGACCCCAGCTTTGCGTATCAGTCCAAAATCTCCAGCTCTATTGACAAGTTCCAAATTCCGTCCCTAACATTCTTCTTCTCTCTTATTCTCTCCCTGTCTCATTTTTCTTATCTTTGTTCCCAAACCCTAATATCTACCCACTGCGGCCTTATTCTTGCCTGCTATGTTCGTTCTAATATAGTTAGGTTCAATTAGGTTTACAGATTTAATTAATTCAATTATATGATTAATTAAATTTTTTTTGAGAAAAATATGATTAATTAATTTAATTTGGTAATTAGAATGATAATTTAAATAGTGCATTTTGGACTTTTTACCATTTAATGTAACACTGTTAGGGGGGGTTATTCATTGGTGTAATTTTGGGGATATGGGGATAATTTTTGAAACAACAATGTTTGGTGTTATTCATTGGGGTATTTGGAACTGGAGCCAACTTTGTGATGTTATTGGTTTGTTAGGATAAATGGGGGACAAATACCCCACTTTGCCCCAAATTACCCCAACTATATAATCACTCTTCAGCCCCACCCTCCAAATTTACCCCATTTTTTCCCCTGGAACAAGAGGAGAACAGAATTACCCCACTTCCGTTCTCAAGCTCCATCGTCGCTGTGCTCGAGCTCGATCGCCGCTCCGCCGTCGTCGTTCCCGAGCAGGGATTTCCCCACCGCCATCTCCTCCGCCTGCTCCTCCGCTGCCATCCGCCGCGGGAAGTACACCGAAGCTGTGCACATGAGATGGAAGCGACGCAGGAGGCCGCGGCGGAGGAGGGGTGGGGACGGCGGGTGATCAATCTCAACCTCGTCGTAAGCCCTCTATCCTCCTTATTTTACTTGAATCCGACGAATTTCTCGACAATTTACAACTAGGGTTTGCTTTTCCCCCATTTCAAATCACCCCCTTTAACCCGTGTTTTTGATGAGTTTCTCAATTTGGGTCTCTCTTTATTTCGATGAATTAGGGCATTTCTACACCTGTCCATTGATTTTGAGCTTGTATGGGTTAATGGGTAGCTGTTTTAATTTCTACTGAAGTCCATTGATCGTTGGGGGGAAATCTACGTTTTGTGGTGTATAGTTCTCTGTTTCTATTGGGTTGGAACTGATGTATTGGAAGATGATCAAAACAATGAAGCTGAAGAACCTGGTTCTTTACCAAGTGAACCTG
This sequence comes from Asparagus officinalis, assembly GCF_001876935.1. NCBI lineage: Eukaryota > Viridiplantae > Streptophyta > Magnoliopsida > Asparagales > Asparagaceae > Asparagus > Asparagus officinalis. The sequence continues at coordinate 69,871,701 of NC_033797.1, forward strand.
ATCGCTTTCCTGGTGCTCTTGTCCTCGAGAGGCTCAATGTGACTTACTTGGAGATAATTATTTGGAGGAACTGTAATTTACGCAAAGTTGCTGAGCATTTTCTTTTAGTATAGATAAGTCATGATTGCTGCATAGAGCTTGGTTGCTTCTCATGTTGTTGATAAAGTCAATAGTTAGGAGGAAAATTTCTTGGCACAAAGATGACAGTTATTATATGGCCTTGTTTCGGTCTGAATACATCAAAAGTTCACGAGGGCTGTGTAGCTTGCAAAGCTTTACTGCTTTATATGGTTACCTTGTATTTATAGAGTTCTCTACAACCCAGAGCATTCGGATGGACATTGTATATATGTTTATAAATTCTTTGTAATTCTTAACTTCAATGTAATCGCTATTGTTTTGTCTATGCAAGTCTTTCTGTTTGTATCAGAGAGATTCTTCAGTTACCGAAATATACAGGTTAATTTATTGTGTTTGATTCATAAGAAACAGTGCAATAATAAAAGACTCGAGTGATTCTTAATCAAGAGTCGTGATTACAAGCAGTGTATTTCTCATGGTCATATGTTGAGAAATGCTGGTTGTTTGTTTTCGTCAACTGATGCTTTGCAAGCTACAGTCATATGTTGAGAAATGATGGTTGTGTATTAATATTATTATATTATTTTTAATATTTTATACTAAAATAATCTTTAAAATGATATTATTGTATATTATAACTATTATTTATTTAATCATTTGATGTTATATCAAGTTAAACTTGAACTTAATTGAGCTATAAATATAATATTATAAAAAAATGTCATACCAATTGTCCCACTCAAATTGTCTCATTATCCCACTTTATCCCACTTTATCTCACCCAAATTATCCCATTGGGTGAAATTATCCCATTGGAATAATTTTACCCAATTTATCCCAAATTATCCCAATGAATAACCCCCCCTTAGGGAGATTAGTTAAAAAAAAACCAAACTTAAGGGGATTTCCTAATATTTAGCCTATTTTATTTAAGGATTTTATAACTACCATGAATGCTATTGTTGTTCGTCCAAACTTAAGGGGGTTTCACAATATTTAGCCTAAGGGCTTGTTTGGATTGAGGGGAATGAGGGTGAAGGGAAGTTAGAGGAACCATTCACCTCCATTCACATTGTTTGAGAACACTTAGGAAGTGAAGTTAATTCACCTTAGTTCCCCTTGGTTCACCCCCTAATAGTATAAAATTTGTTACCCCTCAAATTAGGGTGTAACCAAGAGGAAGGGAACTCCCTTCCCTTCCCTTCCCTTCTCTCAGTTTCCCTTAACTTCCCTTCACCCCCTACAAATCCAAACAGACCCTAAGGATTTCATAACTACCTTGAATGTTATTATTGTTTGTCCAAATTTTGCAATGCCAGTTATAATGTCATCGATTCTATTTCTTTCGATTAATGTAATGGGTTCAACAATATTTCTCCCAAAATTGTCTTGACAATCTACAATAAATTTGTATGTTAGGCTATGAACGTGCTGAGCACATCGTCAACAATAATAATAATATATAAGAAACACCTCCCTTCCCTTCCCTTCCCTTCTCTCAGTTTCCCTTAACTTCCCTTCACCCCCTACAAATCCAAACAGACCCTAAGGATTTCATAACTACCTTGAATGTTATTATTGTTTGTCCAAATTTTGCAATGCCAGTTATAATGTCATCGATTCTATTTCTTTCGATTAATGTAATGGGTTCAACAATATTTCTCCCAAAATTGTCTTGACAATCTACAATAAATTTGTATGTTAGGCTATGAACGTGCTGAGCACATCGTCAACAATAATAATAATATATAAGAAACACTCTAGAGGCTATTAGGTATAACGGACAACCTTACTCGTTTCGTATAGTGCATCCATTAGAGAAGGCCAAGAAAGCACATTAATATTCTTTTTTTTTATGACGCTTCCTCTCTCTCTCTCTCTTTCTTTCTTTCAGGGATGGATCAAATGTGAGAGGATACTTTTTGTGGTCATTCTTATATATTTTTGAACTTCAATTGGGATATAAATCAAACTATGGGCTATACTACGTGGATTTTGATGATGTTGAGTGCAAGAGGGAATGTACAATCAGCACTGATGTGCCTGCTGGTAGCGTTGATTCTGTGAAGAGCATTTATGTTAGGCTGCACGCACACACACATATATAATTAGGGGTTTTAATTAACGATACTTGTATCTGTCAAAGTTCCATTTTGGGTTGCAGTTAATGTTTTCTTTTTATATGTAGAAAAGGGTCTTCATGGTTTCTTTTTTAGTATAACTACTACTATTGAAACATCTATCTGTAAACCAGGAAATAGCAGAAAGAACTAGGGAGAAATCATCACATTTGTATCAAGGTTTTAAATATCGGTCGACATGTCCGACATGTCAGCCGACATATCGGTTTAAGGACTTGACCGACACGACATGGACGTTTTCAACTCGTATATCGGTTTTCAGGGCCAAATCGGAAATATCAGGGTCATATCGGGCATATCGGCATATTTTTTAGCTTTGAAAAATCGACCGATATGGTACTTTTTTTTAAGATTTGTTTTTTGTTATCGGGTTTGGGTTTAGTAATAAATACCCAAACCCGTTTGACTCGTTCTCATGTTTAAGGGTTCCTTATGAACCCGATAGAAAGAATTTATGAACCCAAATCCATATATTATTTACTTTTTATATGTTTAGTCTATAGAATTTATAAAGTATGCTTATATTGAATTTATGAATGCTTAGATTACATTTAGGATATGATATTATACATATGCGCACTACCCAATATGGCAATCCAATATTTAGTCAATGCCCCCCGATATATCCCGGATTTCCGCTATCCGATATGGATTTCATCCATCCGACATGAACCCGACATCCGATATTTAAAACCTTGATTTGTATGATCATAAGCAAAGTTCACTTTGGTGACAGGAACAAAGGAAGCGAATAAAGGTTAATAGTTTTAATTTCGTGACAATATTATGTTAGTCTAAGGTGTAGACCCAAAGTTCGAGACAAGAGCTGGAATCAAAAGGACGAGAAAACGAGCAGACAGATCCACGGTCGACCGAGTCGGTCGACTGCGAATGTGCACACAAGCTGGGAGAGCCTGGATCTGGTCGCGGTCGACCGGGGCGGTCGACCGCCAAAACCCTGTAAGTAAACTGGTCTCGGATTTTTGCAATCGGTCGACCGCGAGACCGTCGGTCGACCGCGAGTAAATTTGGCAGTTTCCTGTTCTATTTAGGAATCTGTTTCACCCAGGATTCTATATATACCCCATACGATTTTAGGGTTTGTACTACATCAAAAAGAGAGCTTTTTTTACTGCAAAGAGAGAGAGAATCTCAGAGAGATTAACCCCTTGTTTGAGAGCTTGTATTTTCTTCTTCAATTAATAAAAAGATTGTGTGGTGTGGCTCCCGAGGACGTAGGCACATTGCCGAACCTTGTTAAATCTGTGTGTTCTTCTCCTTTACTATTTTTGCAAGGTTAGATCTTTATTTGTGGTATTTTTCCTACTTTCCTACTTTCCTACTTTCCTACTTTCAACACAAGGTCCGAAAGGGCAAGGGTTCGTTTGATTGTTTTGAATCCCCAACAACTGGTATCAGAGCTTCGTTCAGTAATTTATGTGAAAGCCATGACAGAGGAAAGCAAATCAAAGATTGAGAAGTTTGACGGTTCAGACTTCGCCTACTGGAAATCGCAGATGGAGGACTATCTGTATCAGAAGGACTTGTATCGTCCGTTGATGGGCAAGGAAAAGGAAAAGAAGAAAGATGAGTCAGATGGTGATTGGGAGGTACTGGATAGGAAGGCTCTAGGGTAAATCCGGTTGTCGCTCGCCAAATCAGTAGCCCACAATATTCTGAAGGAGAAGACGACGGTATGGCTTATGGAAGCGCTTGCGAAGATGTACGAGCAACCGTCGGCAGCAAACAAGGTGCATCTAGTCAAAACTCTTTTCAACCTCAAGATGGCAGAAGGACGGTCCTTCACGATGCACCTCAGCGAGTTCAACACGATTGTTGATCAACTTATCTCCATGGACATCACATTCGATGATGAAGTGCAGGCCCTTCTACTACTATCACAGTTGCCGGATAGTTGGGCAGGTTGTGTGACGACAATCAGCAATTCGGCGGGGAAAGAGAAGTTGAAGCTGAATGAAGTTGTTAGCATGATTCTATCCGAGGAGGTTAGAAGGAAATCGTCCGAATCAGAAGGTTCAGGTTCAGCCCTAAGTTTCGAGCAGAGAGGCAGAAGCCAGAAGAAAGGGAACCAAAACAGGAATCGGTTGAAATCAGTAAAGAAGAGGCCGAACTCAAAGGTTAGGTCTATCAAAGGGAATCAGGAGGGCCATATGTCTTCGGTCTATAAAGCACCAAAGAAGGATGCGGGTGAGTAGGAGGCTCATATCGTGCAGGATGCCTTGATCATTGCTTTGGATAGCGATTCTGATTCTTGGGTCATCGACTCAGGAGCTTCTTTCCACGTCACTGCTAATAGGAAACTACTTCAGAACTATGTAGCAGGGGACTTTGGTAAAGTATATTTGGGGGATAATGAACCTTGCAATATTGTTGGAAAGGGCGACGTTCAGATACAGATAAAGGGCTCTAAGTGGAATTTGAAGAACGTGAGACACGTGCCGAAGCTGAAGAGGAATCTTGTTTCGGTGGGACAGCTTGGAGCAGAAGGCTACGTTTTGACATTCACCGGGGATTCATGGAGAATCTCCGACGGTACTATGGTTGTTGCCCGATGCAATAAAACAAGAACTCTCTACCTCACTTCACATGCGAGTGACACCCTCGCAATTGAAGCTGGCAAGGAGAGTACAGATCGTGGCACAACAGGCTGGGACACATGAGCGAGAAGGGGATGAAAATTCTACATTCACAAGGAAAGCTAACCGGGATCGACACCTTGGAAGTCGGGGTTTGTGAAGACTGCATCTTTGGGAAGCAGGAGAGGGTTAGTTTCCAGAAGGGTGGAAGGCCACCTATAGCTCAGAAGCTAGAGTTGATTCATACAGATGTATGGGGCCCAGCCAGTGTGTCTTCTTTTGGCGGTTCGAGATACTACGTCACCTTTATCGACGATCACTCGAGGAAGGTGTGGGTTTACTTCATGAAGCACAAGTCAGAGGTGTTCGAAATCTTCAAGATGTGGAAGGTCATGGTCGAGAACGTGACAGATCTGAAGGTGAAGTGCTTGAGATCAAATAATGATGGAGAATATGAGCTGGAGGAGTTCAAGAGGTTCTATGCTACGAATGAGATTCCCTTAGAGAGGACTACTCCAGGGACGCCGCAGCAGAACGACATTGCAGAGAGAATGAACAGGACCTTGATAGAGCATGCGCGGAGCATGCGACTACATGCAGGTCTGCCTAAGACATTTTGGGCGGATGCGGTGCATACGGCAGCCTACCTGATTAATCACGGGCCATCAGTTCCATTAGATTTTGGGATTCCAAAGGAGGTTTGGAGTGGAAAAAAGATAAATCTCTCACACTTGCGGGTATTTGGTTGCGTGGCTTATGTTCATATCAGTGACCATGTCAGGGATATGCTAGAAGCTAAGTCACAGAAGTGCACATTCATTGGATACGACATTGATGAGTTCGGGTATCGCCTTTGGGATGAAAAGAACAGGAAGATCATCAAGAGCCGGGATGTGATATTCAATGAGGAGGTGATGTACAAGGACAGGGACAATGCCAAGGATAGCCAAAGCAGTGGGAGAAGCACTACGGATACAGGTGGATCCGAGTATATGGATTTGGAGGAACTTCCAGATGGGGGCAACGATGTCAGTTCTGACCGTAGAACGGAGGAGACTATAGGTGCAGAAGCTACTACCCAGGGCGTGGAGCTTAGGAGGTCATCCAGGGTACCCAAACCAAATCCCAAATACCTCTCGTCACTTGATTATCTACTCTTAACAGATAGCGGAGAGCCGGAGTGTTATGAAGAGGCATTGCAAGTGAGTGAATCTCAGCAGTAGGAGCATGCGATGCAGGAGGAGATGAATTCTCTACTCACTAATGAGACATGGGAGTTAGCCTAGCTACCTGCACATAAAAAAGCCTTGCACAATAAATGGGTCTACCGGGTCAAGCAGGAGAGTGATGGAAGCAAGAGATTCAAGGCCAGATTAGTCGTGAAGGGGTTTCAACAGCGGGAAGGAGTAGACTACAGGGAGATATTTTCCCCTGTTGTGAAACTCACAACCATCAGAGTGGTGTTGAGTTTGGTAGCTGTAGAGGACCTCTTCCTTGAGCAGTTAGATGTGAAGATTGCCTTTCTTCATGGTGACTTGAATGAAGAAATCTACATGAAGCAACCTGTTGGCTTCATTGAAGAAGGAAAGGAAGAGATGGTGTGCAAGCTCAAGAAGAGCTTATATGGTTTGAAACAGGCTCCGAGACAGTGGTATAAGAAGTTTGATAACTTCATGCAGAACAATGGCTACAAAAGATGCAATTCGGATCATTGCTGTTATTTCAAAAGGTTCGAGTCCAGCTTCATTATTTTGTTATTATATGTTGATGACATGTTGGTAGCAGGACCGTGTTTAGAAGAGATAAACAGTTTGAAGAGACAACTAGCAAAGGAATTTGCAATGAAGGATCTGGGTGTAGCGAAGCAGATTCTAGGGATGCAAATCAGTAGGGATAAAGCTGAAGGGACATTGAGATTGAGCCAAGCTGAATACATTGAGAAGGTACTTCAGAGGTTTAACATGCAGAATGCTAAAATTGTTAGCACACCCATTGGAAGTCAGTTCAAGCTATCTGAGGAGCAATCGCCTAAGACAGATGCAGATAGAGAGCATATGAGCAGGGTGCCATATTCTTCGGTCATTGGGAGTCTCATGTACGCGATAGTTTGCACGAGGCCGGACATCGCCCATGCAGTGGGAGTTGTGAGCAGATTTGCAAGCAATCCAGGAAAGCAGCATTGGGAGGCCGTGAAGTGGATAATGCGGTACTTGAGGGGGACAACGAACAAACCACTATGTTCCAGGAGGAAGGAATTAGTGCTGCAAGGATACGTGGATGCGGACTTCGCCGGTGATCATGATACGAGGTGAAGCACCACGGGGTATGTTTATACCTTAGCGTCGACAGTAGTGAGTTGGGTCTCACGTTTGCAGAAGATTGTGACTTTGTCTACAACCGAGGCTGAGTATGTCGTGGTGACTGAAGCAAGCAAGGAGATGATCTGGTTGAACGGGTGCTTGGAAGAGTTAGATCTGAAGCAAGGGAGAGGAGTTCTTTATTGTGATAGCCAGCTGGTTGAACGGGTGCTTGGAAGAGTTAGATCTGAAGCAAGGGAGAGGAGTTCTTTATTGTGATAGCCAAAGCACTATACATCTTACCATGAATCCAGTATATCATGCCAGAATGAAGCACATCGACGTCAAATACCATTTTATACGCTCTCTAGTTGAGGACGGAAAGTTGCATTTAATGAAGATTTTGGGGAGTCAAAATCCGCAGGACATGTTGATGAAGACAGTCACCATTGAGAAACTGGAGTTGTGCGCAACTTCAGTTGGCCTTCACGAGTAGAAGACGAATTTCATTCCCCTTTGGTAACAATTTGGATGGGTGTCTTATGCAAAAAGACCATACTTTATTGAGGGTTTTTTGTGCAAATATAGGGCTGAAAACTTTGGGGGCTTATTTGCAAATTCGGCCAAAGAATTGGGGTGGTGTTCATGTAATAGAGGGCCACACTACGAGGATCGGCGAGATTGCCGAAATATTGTTGATTGAAGAAAGAATTTTTCGGGGGAAAACATACATGCGAAGAAGGGGAGAGTTCGGATGAACTCATTGCAGGCACTTTTGGTCTCCAAGTGGGAGATTGTTAGTCTAAGGTGTAGACCTAAAGTTCGAGACAAGGGCTGGAATCAAAAGGACTAGAAAACGACCAGACAGATCCACGGTCGACAGAGTCAGTCGACCGCGAACGTGCACACAAGCTGGGAGAGCCTGGATCAGGTCGCGGTCGACCGGGGCGATCGACCGGCAAAACCCTGTAAATTCGGCCAAAGAATTGGGGTGGTGTTCATGTAATAGAGGACTGAAGTTAAGACCTATATTACATGCTCCTTTGGCCGAAAGTTTGAGGGGTACTTTAGGCGAGAGGACCAAAAGTTGTTAGAGGGGTCTATTTGCAAAATTGGTTAAATTCTGCAAAAGGGATCATTTGCAAATTTTAACCAAAATTGTGGGGTACCGGGGTGTTATATGATCGAGTGTGACGATCATGACCCGGGTCACGCGTGTCCTTGACCTAGATTTTGGCCTTGAACACAAAGGGTATTTTGGGTATTTCATCAAAATTCACCGTGAAAGATGACAATTATCGTGCACGAAATTTGTAGGTTTAATTAGACTTCAATTATGACATCCTATTTGTGTATAGGATTTTAATTAAAGTTCTTAATTTCCCCTTTTAAATTTCGTATATTCATGTTTTAGATTATACCTGACTTGCTGCTTTTCGTTGCAGATTTGCAATGTCTCCGCGTCGATCTCGTCCCCGGAGGAGCCGTTCTCGTTCACAGCATAGTGAGGAGGAGGTCCCCACGACATCCTCTCCCGCGGTCTCATTTTTCGGGGGTGAGAATTTATGCAGAGAGATTTTGCTTTACATCCCTGATTGACCTCTTTGCGGGTCATGAAGGAAGAACCGATACCTCTCTCGCGGAGGGTAAGGAAAAAGATTGTGTGGTGTGTCTCCCGAGGACGTAGGCACGTTGCCGAACCTCGTTAAATCTGTGTGTTCTTCTCCTTTATTATTTTTGCAAGGTTAGATCTTTATTTGTGGTATTTTTCCTACTTTCCTACTTTCAACACAAGGTCCAGAAGGGCAATGGTTCGTTTGATTGTTTCGAATCCCCAACATATTAATAATAACGATAACAAACAAAGGAAGCAAATAAAGGTTAGTAGTTTATTTGGGTCACCGCTAAATATTGACAAGAGGCAGCCAAGGATTTCTGCATGTTAATTCTCCAACTTCTCAGCTATATCCAGAGAAGAATAGGATTAGTTGGATTCTTCAACCGCGACTTGTTATTTCGACTTCCTATAATGATTGCTCTATAGGAAAAAACTTCTATTTTTCAATTGTATAATCAATGCATTCATCTGAAGTATTGGACGGACCTGCTGTTGGATTTAATCTAATAAATCTATTTGTGGGCACATATGATTAATCAATGTGTATTGTTATCTTTCAGGATAACCTTCTAAAGTGATCAATTAAGTTGGGTTAATGGGTATTTAAATATAATCATGGGGTTATATGTGCAGATACCACTCTTGCCGTTCGATACAGGAAGGAGGGCGCCATTGTTTGCGCCAACTTATCACAGATGCCTCCTTCACTCCTGATTTTACTTCCACTCAGGTTCTAAAGAAGCCGGGTTTTCTATTTGGAGATCATGTCAGGGATCCTGCCACGCTGACTCTTTGTGAGGAGCATTGGTTAACTCTTGACGGTGGAGCCTGTTTGTACATCCCTTCGATTCCACGCCACTATTCTTTCAGTCATTTGAAGGGGCAAGCCGTGGACCGGCAGATGTCTTGGCATCTTACTGAAGATGCTGATCGGGTTCAATGCGGATATGCTACTCACCATAAGACTCCTGGCTCTGAGGGGTATCATGACGTGCGTGGTCTACGACCCGTTTAGATCTAACAAGTGGTATCAGAGCCACCTTGATTAATTCTTAGGGATTTAAGTTTTATTGGGTTTCCTAATCTTAAATCTCTGGTTAAAGATTCAGTTTTGTTTTTCTGGATGAACAGTAAATTTTTTGTTCGGGTGAGCAGTAATGAAAATTTTTCGGATGAACAGTAAAGTATTTTTCCGGATGAACAGTTAAAGATTCAAGAAAACTCATTTTTTCGATTCTAGATCTGTTTTTTGATTTAATGGCGGCGGTTTTAGTTTGAAACCCCAAGGGTTCGTACGTGAAAACGTGGCGAACATTAAGGAGGTGGTTACCTCAAATTTTGGCGAAGCGGTAAGCTTCAAACGAACCTCGCGTTCGTTCAATTTTAACCGATCTTCGCGTTCAAACGAACTTCGCGTTCGTTCTCAAGTGAGCCTCGCGCTCAACAAACTTCGCGTTCGTTATAAGGTGAGCCTCGCACTCAGTTCTAAGGTGAGCCTCACACTCAGTTCTAAGGTGAGCCTCGCGCTCAGTTTTTAGTCGAACCTCGCGTTCGTATTTAAGTCGAACCTCGCGTTCGTGCTTCAGTCGAACCTCGCGTTCGTGCTTCAGTCGAACCTCGTGTTCGTTCTTCAGTCGAACCTCGCGTTCGTACTTCAGTCGAACCTCGTGTTCATCTTTTTTAACGAACCTCGCATTCGTTCTCAAGTTGATCCTCGCGTTCATTTTTCAAACGAACCTCGCGTTCGTTATCAAACGAACCTCGCGTTCGTGCTTAAGTGAGTCTCGTACTCAATACAGTCGAACCTCGCGTTCGAAGTCAAGCGAACTTCGTGTCCACTATTGTTAAGCCTCAGCTTTTCATGGGTCCACTTTGGTATACTTAATTAATTCAATTAAGTTATGGGCCCTAATTAAGCTGTGAGACCCCAATTAAGTTTTTTTTGGAAATTTAGTTGATTTAAATTAAAACCTTTTAATTTAAATCTAATTTGGTTTTTAATCAATTATTTAATTTAAATATTATGACACTAAGGAATTAAGGTTGTCTCTCACTCCAATTGATTAATTGAAACAAGAAGTTGCCAAAGTAACCTCTCTTGTGTAGATTGTTCATGAGGAATGTGAGATGTTTGTGTGTATGCTTTCGTGTAAATATTTAATCGGCCCAAAGGAAGGTTAATATTTATTTAGACTGTATACACATCTGCGATGATAAGCGTGTGACAATTATAAGGTTTACATGTGAATAATGAATCGATCCAAAGATAGTTTCATTATTTGACATGAGTTATTGTCAATGTTTGATCATTGCAACAAGGTATCACTTACAAGTTAATATTACTGTCCAAAGACTTGATATTAATGTTGTGCCCGATATCTTGGATGGGGATTGTCATTATTTGAATTTTATTGATTATGGTTATTGATGTGAGCATTTTTGTTTTATTTCAGGTAATGCATCTGCTACAACAATTTCTGCTAACATCAACTCAATTCCCATGCTAAATGGGACAAAATTCAAGGTTTGGAAAGAGAACATATTAATTGTTCTTGGCTGTATGGATCTTGACTATGCATTAAGAACTGAACAACCCCAACCTCTCAATGCGGAAAGCACTTCTGATGCAAAGAAGGAACATGAGAAGTAGGAGCGTTCAAATCACATGAGTCTTATGATCATTAAGCGCGGCGTTCCGAAAGCCTTCAGGGGCATAGAATCCGAAGGGATTACTAAGGCTAAAGATTTCCTTGCCGAAATTGAGAAGCGTTTTGCTAAAAACGATAAGGTAGAAACAAGCACGCTTTTAGCTCGCTTGATTTCGATGAAGTATAAGGGCAAGGGAAACATCAGGGAGTACATTATGGAAATGTCTCATATTGCTTCAAAGCTTAAGGCACTTAAACTCGATCTTTGTGACGAGTTATTAGTGCATCTGGTTTTGTTGTCTCTTCCTGCACAGTTTAACCAATTTAAGGTCAGTTATAACTGTCAAAAGGAGAAATGGACTCTAAATGAGCTCATTTCATACTGTGTGCAAGAAGAAGACAGGTTGCCTGGCGTGCTACTAAGGGTATGTTCCTTACTTTGGTCTGTTCTGAGATTAATTTAGCTTCAGTACCTAGAAACACTTGGTGGTTAGACTCTGGTGCTACTACTCACATAAGTGTTTCTATGCAAGGTTGCCTGAGCTACCGAAAGCCAAGTGATGTTGAAAGACACATCTTTGTGGGCGACGGTTAATCGGTAGATGTGGAAGCAATTGGGCACTTTAGGTTGTTGTTGGGAACTGGTTCTTATTTGGATTTGAAAGATACTTTTGTAGTATCGTCTTTTAGACGGAATTTGATTTCAGTTTCTATATTAGACAAATCAGGTTATTCTTGTTCATTTGGAAACAATCAATTCATTTTATCTTTTAATTCAAATGTTGTGGGAACTGGTTACTTAAGTATTTATGACAACCTATATTTTCTCGATACAATTGCTTCTTATAATGAATTCTTGCATGTGGAATCACGTGGTACTAAGCGTAAATTAAATAAGGAAAATTCGGCGACATTATGGCATAAGCGCTTGGGTCATATCTCAAAAGGTAGAGTTGAGCGTCTTGTGTTTGATAGCATTTTGGATTCCCTTGATTTTTCGGACTTCAACGTATGTGTTGAATGTATCAAGGGAAAACAGACCAAAGTGAAGAGATTAGGTGCCAACAGATCTTTGGATGTCTTAGAATTGATACATACAGATATTTGTGGGCCAAGTGAAGAGATTAGGTGCCAACAGATCTTTGGATGTCTTAGAATTGATACATACAGATATTTGTGGGCCTTTCCCTATGGAATACTGGAATGGTAAATAATATTTTATATTATTCATAGACGATTACTCACGTTATGGGCACCTATATCTTATCCATGAAAAATCTGAGTCTCTGGACATGTTCAAAGCCTATAAAGCTGAAGTTGAGAATCAACTCAACAGAAGAATTAAAACCGTCAGATCTGATCGTGGTGGTGAGTACTACGGTAGATATGATGGTTCAGGTGAACAACGTCCAGGACCATTTGCTAGATACCTAGATGAATGCGGTATCGTCCCACAGTACACCATGCCGGGTTTACCTAGCATGAATGGTGTAGCTGAAAGACGAAATAGGACTCTTAAGGATATGGTAAGAAGTATGATTGCTCATTCTTCTTTACCAGAGTCACTCTGGGGAGAAGCACTTAAGACAGCAGCTTACATTTTGAATAGAGTACCAAGTAAAGCAGTTGCTAAAACACCTTATGAGCTTTGGACTGGTCGAAAACCCAGTTTAAAGCATTTACATATTTGGGGATGTCCAGCTGAGGCAAGACCTTATAGACCAAATGAAAAGAAATTGGACTCCAAAACAGTTAGCAGCTACTTTATTGGATACTCTGAATGCTCTAGGGGCTATAAGTTTTATGATCCCACTATAAGGAATATTTTTGAGACGGGAACATCAACATTCTTTGAGGATGTTGAGTTTGGGGGAAGAAATAAGGTTAGAGACATTAGTTTTGAGGAGGAATTAGCTTCAGATCCAATCCATACAGTTACTTTTGATAATATTCAGGTTCCTATATCTGTTGTTGCTCAAGAAGTAAATCCGGAACCTCAAGATGATGTTGAACAACTCCCTGTTCCAGAAGAGCAAACTCAACAATCTCAAGAACCAGTGCTATTAAGGAGATCCACAAGAGAAAGGAGAAATGCTATTCCGGATGATTATATTGTATTTCTCCAAGAACATGAGGAAAGTAGTGGAATATTGGAAGATGATCCAATCAACTTCTCTCAGGCCATGAAAAGTTCTAACTCTCAACAGTGGATTGATGCCATGAATGAAGAGTACAAGTCTATGCAAGACAATAAGGTTTGGGAACTTGTCCCATTACCAGAAGGTGCAAAACCAATTGGTTGTAAATGGATTTTTAAAACCAAGCGGGATGCAAACGGTAATGTGGAGAGGTATAAGGCACGTCTTGTGGCTAAAGGCTATACTCAAAAGGAAGGCATTGATTATACAGAGACTTTCTCTCCGGTTTCATCGAAAGACTCTTTCAGAATAATCATGGCACTTGTTGCTCATTATGATCTTGAGTTACATCAGATGGATGTTAAGACTGCATTTCTCAATGGAGACATTGATGAGATGATCTATATGGTGCAACCAGAAAACTTTGTGTCGGGAGACCCAAAGAATATGGTCTGCAAATTAAGGAAATCCATCTATGGACTCAAGCAAGCTCCTCGTCAATGGTATCATAAGTTTCAACAAATAGTTATCTCGTTCGGTTTTGAGATGAACATTGTTGATGACTGTGTATATCACAAGTTCAGTGGGAGTAAGTATATTTTTCTGGTTCTGTATGTGGATGACATCTTGCTTGCCACTAATGATATAGGCATGTTGCACGAAACCAAGAGATTTCTATCAAAGAATTTTGAGATGAAAGATCTTGGGGATGCCTCTTTTATATTAGGGATCCAGATACATCGAGATCGCTCTCAGGGTATTCTTGGATTATCACAAAAGAGCTATATCGATAAGGTACTTAAAAGGTTTGGCATGCAAGATTACAGACCAGGTGACACCCCTGTTGCTAAAGGAGACAAGTTTAGTCTCAATCAGTGCCTTAAAGGTAACCTTGAAATTCAGGAAATACAGAAGATTCCTTATGCTTCGGCTGTAGGAGGTCTAATGTATGCTCAGGTATGTACGCGTCCGGATATTGCGTACATTGTTGGGATGTTAGGCAGATACTTAAGCAACCCTGGTATGGATCATTGGATAGCAGTCAAAAGGGTTATGAGGTATCTTCAGAAAACAAAAGATTACATGCTCACATACAGAAAATCAGAGAAATTAGAGGTCATTGGGTATTCGGACTCTGATTTTGCTGGATGCCAAGATAGCAGGAAGTCTACATCAGGCTATATTTATATGTTAGCAGGAGGAGCTATATCATGGAAAAGTATCAAACAAACACTAGTAGCTTCCTCCACTATGGCAACAGAATTTGTAGCTTGCTATGAGGCATCCAATCAGCGAATATGGCTGTAAAATTTTGTCACGGGACTGCGCATTTTAGAAAATATTGAAAGACCACTAAGGTTATATTGTGACAATAAATCTGCAGTAATGTATTCCAATAACAACAGGAGCTCAACTAAGTCAAAACATATTGACATTAAGTTCCTGGTTGTGAAAGAAAGGGTACAGAGTGGACAAATATCTATAGAGTACATTGAGACAAACTCCATGATAGATGATCCTCTTACTAAGGGATTACCACCCAAGGTCTTTCATGAGCATACTGCTCGTATGGGTGTGGTATTATATGAGGATATTATGTTTTAGTGGGAGTTTGTATTTGTGGTGCTTTATGCTTGGTTGTATTGTCTGATCAGAATAAAATATTCAGTTAAGACACTCTGTTACATTATGTTTGGTTTTGACCTCACTAAGGAGGACTAGTTGAAAATAGACATGTACTGATCACATTGCATGTAATTTTCATGCTGCACATCCATGATTGATCTATATCGTTTGATTGTATTGGTATATGTGACCATTAGTGGGTCGAGTCACGATAATTGTGACGAAGGCCGCTTTGATCCTATATTGATATAGTCAATGGACGAGATTATTTGGAAATACCTTTTCAGTGATAGCAATTTTTGAGCTCATAAGGTTATACACAATTTAAGGAATCATATGGTACCCAAGTGGGAGATTGTTGGATTTAATCTAATAAATCTATTTGTGGGCACATATGATTAATCAATGTGTATTGCTATCTATCAGGATAACCCACTAAAGTGATCAATTAAGTTGGGTTAATGGGTATTTAAATATAATCATGGGGTTATATGTACAGATACTAGGTTGTAATTGTGATTTATTGAGGGGTTAAATTACAAAAGTACAACATCTATAAATAAGGGGTTATGGTCTCTAACCTAGGGTTATATTCTCTAATTCTCTATACCCCCATCTAGTAAGAGAAATTCGGATTTAGAGGAACCCTAAGGTTAGAAGATCATCAAAAAACCCAAATCAAGTTTTCTTCTATGGATTCAGGTATAAGCTTCCGCTCATTTATGATTCTTGTTAATTTCTTTGAATTAATCATGGCTATATGGTTTTAGATCTCAAGTTTTGGTTTAGATCTAACATCTGCTTCTTCTTTTCTTTTCAATGCAACTATTGTTTCAAACCAATAACTAGGTTTAAAAAAATTCCATGACATTGAGCAGAAAGAACTTGGACCTGGAATAAATCGTTACCTTTGCATCTTACGAAAAATTAACTTTGTTGACTGTAATAATAACAGCAATAGCAAATAAAATAAACGAGCATAGTTTGAAAATTTTAACTGGGTTACATATATAGTTGGAAGCTAGAGTTGCCTGATCTTCCCAAACTTTAAGATGAACTTGTGCTCTGTGTTCATGCATAAGGCAAAGCTGTATTAAAAAGAGAACACAGTTTAGGCATCTTGGTGAATTTCCTCCTGAATTTGATTAAAGTCCACTGAGGGATGCTCTTTAAATCCACAAAGAACGATATCCGATTTCACGAAGAGCTATCAATCCATGAAGAAATATAATAAGAGAAATTTATTGATAAAACTGATTTGATTCTTTGGGGTTATATGACTCTTCTTAAACAGATAAAATAAAATAGACTCCTAATAATACTAGAATTACAAAGAAATAGAAAGTATCAAATCCTACCTTAAAAAAACTCCCTATAATAGAGAAAACAAATCATGAATAAAAATTAAATTTATTTCTTAATTTAATTTGACACCAACATTGAATTTATTTTTAAATCTAAATTGACTCTAATTTTATTACTAAAAATAAACTAAAGGCTAATTATTTCTGAAATCCTGCAAAAACGGATGTTACTAATGGGATTGTCGGATTCTATCATGCTGATTGACTCTGCCTTGTCGAATATGGGTGATTTTCATATATAAGATGTTAGAATCTGCCTTCTGGATTGAGAGATATGGTTGTTTCTTTACAGTCAGTCAATAATTCGTTCGTATCCACATTTGACTCGTTAAGATCCCACTTCTTCATGAATTTAATCGTTATGCGTCCTACATCAGTCTTCCCTCATTGAAAGAAGCTCGATCCTGAGCTTATATTTGTTTGAATAATAGCTTTCTTGATCCACTTTTCTTCTCCTGCATCGATCAACATCTACCTTATACTTAGTATTTATTTTCTCCATCTGTTCTTTTACCTCCTCAGCTAGGGCTTCTTCTGAATTAAACTTTTGAATGAATTTTTCTCATATTATTTTAATGTGACTAACAATATGTGGATCTACAGATGAATTGAAAAACTCCTCAAAATATGTTTCATGTTGCTTCTCATATATATTCTAGTGTTGGAAGTATTGTTAAAACCTTTTTTAAATTATTCACAACCTTTACTTCCATAGAAAAAAATTTCTCTCTCATATTCTATACATAATTCTTTTATCTCCTTTGCCTCTAGCTCTTCACCAAATAAATCACATATATCATCAATTGTCTCACTCTCTAATTTATCATTCTCCTTCCTGAGGACAACATCAATATATGTAACATCATTCACGACTTCTTTGAGAATATCATGCATATTATCCGTCTTCATTAGCATATCACCATTAATATCAGAAACCTCAAGATGAATCTTGATGGTGGCAGAATCTTCCTTTTTCGGTGGTGAGTGTCTCGTCATCTGCTACTAGAAAAAACTTCTCATTAGCAATCTCTATCTTAAATGCCTTTGGTTCTATGATTTGTTAGACCCTAGAAGGGGGGTGATTAGGGTCTTATGCTAATCTAATCCGATTAAATGCCAATTAAAATTAATTAACAAGTATATTCTTGCAAGATAGATATACAAGAGTTATGTGCAAGAATATGCAATATACACAAGGTGATATATCCTGCAAGATAGATATACAAGAGTTATGTGCAAGAATATGCAATATACACAAGGTGATATATCCTAGCAAATGAGATATACTATGAGATATATGCAAGGATATATAAACAACACAAGGGTAAACAATCTAAACTAGATAGTGGGCAACATAATCAACAAGCAATAAACAAAGGCGATATAAGATATGAACATAAAAGAAAGTGCGCCAATGCAATCACAAACAAACAATATGATTACGTAGTTCGGTCCCCATGACCTACGTCTCCGCTCCTCAACTCGAGGAGATCTCCACTATCACAACCGGGTTTTCTACGTTCACCCGAACAACGTTTACACCTCACAATACAATCACTATGCAATCACACCTCACACACAAGTGTTGGTCCTAGCCCGTGTCCTCCTCCTCAAGTGCTCGGTTACAACCTCTCCCTAGGCACGTCAACCGACGCCACTCCTCTTGGATTCGACCCCGTCTCTCACCACACACTTCTCTCGGTGTACAAGTGTATTACAAGTGAATCCTCACAATTAAGCACAATATAAATCAATGATTGTTCTCTCTAACAAGGTGAGAACTCGCATCACACCTTACACACTAAGTGTTGGTCCTAGCCCGTGTCCTCCTCCTCAAGTGCTCGGTTACAACCTCTCCCTAGGTACGTCAACCGACGCCACTCCTCTTGGATTCGATCCCATCTCTCACCACACACTTCTCTCGGTGTATAAGTGTATTACAAGTGAATCCTCACAATAAGGCTCAATACAAAGTGTTTGTTCTCTACAATGAATGAGAACGAATTATAAGCTCACTCTCTAAGTTACATAATCCCACAACCCAATTATACTATGAATGTAAATACAATAAGCTCAATGGTTGTGTGTGTACAAAGAGATAAATAAAATCAATTAAACTAAACTCAATATAAATCTAGCTTATGGAAATTATAATCAAAATAATAAATTGCTAGATGAGTTTAGAAACACTTCTCTAAAGATGACAAGAGAGTGGGAGAAGAGTGAATGCTCAAACACCAAAGGATGATCTCCACTTGCTCTTGTGAAATTTGCTTCACAAACAAAACTCTTAAATACTCTTTTAAACAAACACAAAACACCCTTAAACTTGTTTAAACAATTCTCTTGGTTAACTTGAAAGAGAGCAGCAATAAGGTATATATACCCACTTGAAATCTCAGTCAAGAAGCCCAAACAAAAGACAAAAACAGCCCCAGCAAACAGCTCAGAGAAATAGCCGTTGGAGTGCAACGGATCTATTGTCGGTCGACCGGAAATTCTGTCGCTCGACCGATGGAGAGCAAAAGTCGACCGGACCGGTCGACCGATGACTCTCTGGAAAAATACTAACGAATGGTCAATTGACTCTCTGTCACCCAGTGAGGAAAGATCAAATGATCGGTCGACCGGTGCGGTCGACTGAAAACCGACATATGAAAATCTGATTTGCTGATTTTAAAATACTGTTTAAAAATATCAAATAAATTCCAAAAAATATAAAACTTTGGGGAATGATTATAGACATGATAATAAACATGTTACAGTGACTTGTTATCAGAAAGGACCTCCCAAATGAAAATTATCATCATTTTACAAAATAGTCCAAAACATGAAAATATGAGATACTTGAATTTTGATGTTTTGACATAAACCAACTTTTGAAACTTTGTGAAATGTTTTTATATACTTAGTAAACCATGTATAAACTGTATATATATATATATATATACACACGAAGAAACCAATAAATGTGTGTGTATAGATATTGAGCGTAGAGTATATAACACACATAATATAAAATTTAAAACTACATTACCCAAGCAATCTTGATCTTCAATTAAGCTTGACTTGGTACACTTGCGCATGAAGCTTGAACTTGATCTTTAACTTGAATTATATAGGCTTCACCGACATTCCGCCAACCTCCTTTGGATATGATCGTTGAAGCTCTATTCCATCCATCCTCCAACTACATTGTTTGTCTACAATACATAGGAATACACAAACACTAGACAAACAATATTAGTGGTAAATTGTTTGTAAATCATCATCAAAACAAGAAGGCCAACATGATTAACATAATGGATGAAGTCTTTATTGTTGCTTCTTTGGTGCTCTTCACAAATCCAGACTTTTTCTAAGAGATGTATTGAGATTTCCTAGTTTTGTCATAATCGTAACTAGTTTGATAACTCTTTAAAAGCATTCATGACGAAGGTCCTTTTCTATTTTGCTAAAGTGCTCACTCTACCTTCTTCTCTAGACGGACCATGTTAGCTAAGGTAAAAGAATCTTTCAAAGACACCTAACATTATTTATAATTAGAAGGCAGAAAATAGTCTCTCAATAATTTCTTCATCTTTGCCCATGTTCGAACCAGGTCTTTCCCTTCATGGTATTGATTTATCCATACTTCATCCCACCATGCAGACCATTTTTATTTAAGTCTGTAAACTACTAATTTAACTTTTCACTCTTCTGGGATTATCTCATACTAAAAATATCTATCAACGTCACCAATCCAATCAAGAAAATCATCAGCATGAAGCTTTTCATTGAAGGATGGTATATTTAATCCGCCAGCATTATAGTTCTTCTTTCTTTGGTAGTCTTTATGATCATCGTTGTAGGATTTGTCTTGCAGAGTCTGATCTCGTTTTTGGCAACCATCAACGCAAGTCGGTCTATAGAAGTATTCATCTGAGTAACTCCTATCTTCAACTCATCAAACTCAATTCAAGTAACACATGCTTCATTGCCTGCTATCGGATCGGAGAAATAGGACTCTGATACTAATTAACGCAATGCGAAAGTGATAAACTTGAGAATCCACCATGGAGTGCTCTTTGAATCCACAAAAATTGATTTCTGAATCCATGAAGAGTTCGAATCCATGAAGAAATATAATAAGAGAAATTTATCAATAAAACTAATTTGATTCTTTGGCGTTACATGACTCTCTTAAATAGATAAAAGAAAATAGACTCCTAATAAGATTAGAATTATAAAGATATAGAAAGTATTAAATCCTACTCTAAAAAGACTTCATATAATAGAGGAAACAAATCATGAATCAAAATTGAATTTGTTCCTAATCTAATTTGACTCCAACATTGAATTTAT
This sequence comes from Asparagus officinalis, assembly GCF_001876935.1. NCBI lineage: Eukaryota > Viridiplantae > Streptophyta > Magnoliopsida > Asparagales > Asparagaceae > Asparagus > Asparagus officinalis. The sequence continues at coordinate 69,892,555 of NC_033797.1, forward strand.
TTTCTAATCTAAACTGACTCTAACTTTATTACTAAAAGTAAACTAAAGGCTGATTATTTCTGAAATCTTACAAAAACAATGGATGTTTCTGATGAGATTGTGAGATTTTGCCTATCTGATTGACTCTGTCTCATCGATATAGACAATTTTCATATATAATATGTTGGAATCTGCCTTCTGGACTGGGAGATATGGTTTTTTCTTTGCAGTAAGTCAATAATTCATATGTATTCGCATTTGGCTCATGAAGGTTCCACGTCTCCATGAATTTGATCGTAATGTATCCTATATCAAGTCTGACATTGCAGACAATTAGGCATCTTTGATCAGAGAATTTTTGATAAAACATTTTGATAATGATTATAAGCATAAGAGAGATAGATCTCAATGTAGGTGTTGAGATGACCAAGTAGTTTGAATTCATTTGTAGCAACGAAGAGGTTCACAAAGTATTATGTTCCCAAGCGGTATAAGCTTGATCCAAACCTGATGCTTAATAAACAGGTCAGGAGATCAACTCATATGCAACTCTTGTCTAAATGAATTAGTTGTTGGATATCAGAAGGTGGTGGAAGCCCAAAAATTGAAGCTCTTATTAACATGAGAACAAAACTTGTACGAGATCCTCAGATCCAAGCATTACTAGCACGCATATAATGAAAATTTCACACTTCACTCACAAAAAAGCACTTTTGCACACAAGGACACACTCTCACATCACACTTGACACATGAGGGCTTGTGTGTTTTTGGAATGGTTACAAGTGCACGCCCATGACCCCTATTTATACTATGAGGAAGTAGGCTAATGAAGTGTCAAGAGAATTAGAGAAACAAGTAAAAAATGACATGAAAAGAATATTATAGATAGATAGATAGATAGATAGATAGATAGATAGATAGATAGATAGATAGATAGAGAGAGAGAGAGAGAGAGAGAGAGAGAGAGAGAGAGAGAGAGAGAGAGAGAGAGAGAGAAGAGATAGATAGATAGATAGATAGATAGATAGAGAGAGAGAGAGAGAGAGAGAGAGAGAGAGAGAGAGAGATGTTAAAACCAGCAACACTTATCTCTCACCTACCAAGAGCTCCACCTACTAAGCCAAACTATATAGTAACCAACTATCCTAGTATAGTCTATAACAACCATATAGCTTAGTGTCTATATAAATTAACTCAAGCACAATTGTGATCTCATCCCGGTATTAAGAGAGAAAAACAAAGAAAGAAATGAAGGGGGGGGGG
>NC_033797.1:69893808-70133306 GCF_001876935.1 Asparagus officinalis
AGAGAGAGAGAGAGAGAGAGAGAGAGAGAGAGAGAGAGAGAAGAAATATAAAAAGAGTGAGTGGTTATAAAAGATTATAGTAGTGTAGTAGTTTATAGTAGAGAGAATGTTTGTATTAGAAAGAGTATTGTAGGCATTTTTAAAATGCCAAAATTCGAAAGGTGAAAAGAAGGGTCAGAGAGACGAACCCCTTTTCAATCAGAAACGAGGTTCGTTGTTTAGAAAAGAATCAACCTCGAAAACGAGAGTCGCCATGCAGCAGAACTCAACGTTGAAAGATAAAGTTCATTATTAAATAAAACGGAGCCACAAAAGTCGGAGCTCATCATTGGATACGAGGCTCGAGGTTCGCTAGTGGATGTGGAATTCGGAGCTCGTCATTAGATACAAGGTTCGAGGTTCACTATTGGATACAGCGTTCGAAGCTCGTCATTGGACACGAGTTGAACTCTAGCTGTCAAAGATGAAGATCGTCATTGGAAACGAGGTTCTAGGTTCGTCATTGGATACGAGGTTCAAAGTTCATCATTGGAGGTAAAGTTCGTCAATAAAAAAACAAAGCTTGTCATCAGATTTAAAGCTCGTTAGTGAAGACAAAGCTCACGAGGCTCGCCACGCAGCGAGGCTCGACATCAAATATAAGGCTCGCCACGCAGTGAGGCTTGACATCAAAGACAAGGTTCACCAACACAGTGAAGTTCGTCACTCGTATTAAATCAGGCTGTAATGACCACGAAGACCCAGTTAGCTACGTGGGCTAGATTCAAGGAGTCAGTTACCCCACGACTCCACAATTGTAGCGCATTAGTTACGCCCATGACCCCACTATTATAGCACGTCGGTTACGTGCTTAAAACCCTATAAATAGCCATCGATGGTTACAGAGAAAAGGGTTGATTACTCTGAATTGGAGAATTTTAAGCTTGGACTTAGTGAAGCATCAGAGTTTAAAGTTTTTACACATCAATCCGGAGTTCGAACCTCGATTCCAGCCGGTTAACCTACGTCAGAAGCTCTTGCGATCATGGTCTGATCATCAACGGGAGGCAAGCTCGACTCAAGCATCGGGGGAAGTATCCTTTTGCCACCTAGAACCCATGTTAAACAAAAGAGAAACTGAATTAATCTTCTCTTCATCTGTAATCGAGAGAAAGTGTGAGTGATTGTAAGGGTTTCGTACTAAGTGATCGAACCCATTTCTTAAAACAAGAAAATCAATCCCAACATCAATTTTTCGACCCTATAGACGATGACGACCACAGTGGGAGCAACTATTCTCCCCGACGAGATGATGGTGGTGCATTCAGACAAGATTGCAGTGAGAACGGACGTAGAGACTTTGGTCATTGAATTCGACCAGTCTAAATACGAGGAGTATCTCTCCTCTGGTAAGTATAGTCCCACAAAGGTACGAAAGTGTCGTCGAGTCTCGTATGAGACTTCAACCCAAGTGGCTTCTGATGATGCAACTCGAGTTAGTCTCGAGGAAAAGTCCAAGCCCCTCAAAGAGGAGGCTTCAGAAACTAGCCGTCAGGCTAAGAAATAGGTTGTCAAGGTGTGAGTGATTGTAAGGGTTTCGTACTAAGTGATCGAACCCATTTCTTAAAACAAGAAAATCAATCCCAACATCAATTTTTCGACCCTATAGACGATGACGACCACAGTGGGAGCAACTATTCTCCCCGACGAGATGATGGTGGTGCATTCAGACAAGATTGCAGTGAGAACGGACGTAGAGACTTTGGTCATTGAATTCGACCAGTCTAAATACGAGGAGTATCTCTCCTCTGGTAAGTATAGTCCCACAAAGGTACGAAAGTGTCGTCGAGTCTCGTATGAGACTTCAACCCAAGTGGCTTCTGATGATGCAACTCGAGTTAGTCTCGAGGAAAAGTCCAAGCCCCTCAAAGAGGAGGCTTCAGAAACTAGCCGTCAGGCTAAGAAATAGGTTGTTAAACAACCTAGCCGAACTTCGGCTTCTACCAGCCAAATCATGGCTTTGGATAACGAACCTCGCCCAACTTTGGTTAAGGCAAAAGTTTCCGTTATTCCATTGTCGAGACGTGCTCGACAACGTCAGCATCAGAATCAAGCTTGCCACAGGGCTCGAGCTTTGGTCTCGCTAAACGATTTTCATTATCGACCGAATGTTAATCAACCTAAAGTCAATAAGTCTGATGAGGGTCAGGTGAATGAGGAGCGTCTGAAAGACGGACCTCATCCTTGTACCCTAGTAGACTCAGAACACAAACCTCATCCTCAAAAAGAGGCTCAACGAAATCAATAAGCGGTTCATACCGAGGTTCACATGAAAACGAACCTCAAGTTAAGAACCGACCGAGAAGACAAACTCACCAAACTCGTCCTATCAATGAACCTCGTCGTGCAAATGACGGAGTTTGTCAACTTACCCAAGGTCGTCAACCTCTGTCATTTAGAGGGTTTCGCTTGGGTAAAGCCGTAACGACGGAGTCGACAGGGGGTTATCCAGATGGTGACCTTCGGGATTATCTCACGCGCAAACATAGCATAAATCAGATGAAATCACATTGTTGCTGTGAGAAGCTCATATCTGCGGTTCTTTCCCAATGTCCATGTGGGGAGTCGATGCATAAGTCTTCAGTCTTCGAACGATTGACTGAATTTTCAATGGTCTCATCATCAAGAAGAAGATGCTTTCGTCCAAAGAAACAAGCGCCCAAGAATCGCCACATTGAAGTGACGATCAACATGGCCAGTAAGGGTAAAAGCAAAATCTCAGCTGATGATTCGGAGTCTTCTGGTTTTGAAAGATCTCCCAGATTACGAGAAGCATTTATTGAAAGCCAGGGCATTTACCAACATACTCGTTCTCGTACTGGGGCAATGATCCCATTAGACTACCACAAACTAGCGGGTTTATCCGGTGGTGTCGGTGCTGAACCTAAAATTTCAGCCATTGCTACTTCTCAGCCCTCCAATACCAACCAAAGTGAGCAAGCAAGTGCTCACATGATAGGAAAAGAGGAAGAACTCTCGTGACAGCTAGAAGAGCAACAATCTACCATCCTGAACCAGCAGGAGTCCATCAGACGACTGGAAACGATGGTGGAGAAACTCCATGATGAAAAGAAGAAGAAGAAGAAGACTCATTCCCAGGCCTCAGGATCTAGGCGTAGAAGACTTTCACCTGTTGCTGAAGATCACTATGATGAAGACGATGAAGAAAGGGTGGTGAAGATTCATTCCGAATCATCCGAAGCTGAATCTAATCCTCGTACGAAAGAACAAGATCAGAAGTGGGAGGATTTTCAGAAGCAGCTTGACGCACTGAAGCTTCAAGGAAACTTCAAAGAGTTGGGGGTGTCAAGACCCTATCCAAGTGAATGGGATGCGACCACGTATCCTTCGAAATTCAAACCACTCAACTTGGTGCAATTTGATGGCAAGGGTTCTCCAACCCAATACATCTATTATTTTCAAGCGTAGATTGAACACATAGTGGGGAATGATCCCATTATGACTCGACTCTTCATTAGTACCCTTAAGGGGGTGGCTTTCGAATGGTTTCGTAGGCTCGAACCAGGATCAATCCAGAGTTGGAGAGATTTAGAAAGGTTTTTCTTAGCTCGATTCTTTAACGATGACACTGAAGTGTCTATGGCTACATTACTGTCTGAGAAGCAGAAGAAAACAGAGTCGGTCAGTGATTTCATTAAGAGATTCAGAAATCGATCGTTGCATTCACGTGATCAAGTTTCTGAGGCTACTCTCGTGGAAATGTGCCGCAACAATCTTTCCATCAATATCTTATCCAAGATGGGTGCTGTTGAAGCCCGTTCATGGAAGGATTTGGTTTGGCAGAGAGAGCAAGTGGAAAACATGCTCAAGAGGATAAGTGCTAAAGAACCTCAAGAATCCTAGCCTAAAAAGGGAGGTGGTAAAGACAACTATAATTCCCAGAAACAATCGAAGGGGAAAGACACCTTAGCTGTTGAGACAGCTCTATCTCTGAAATCCTCTACCAAGCAGAAAGGGAATTCATCCGACAATCGTATTCAGAAGAAATACAATTTCAAGTATGAACATGTGGTCTCTATTCTTACATCTTTAATCAAGATGAATAAGATCAAGCTGCCAGAAGTAAAGCGGAACGCAGAGGTATCAAGGACTGATGATTTTAATCAAGATGAATAAGATCAAGCTGCCAGAAGTAAAGCGGAACGCAGAGGTATCAAGGACTGATGATCCTAACTTTTGCATGTATCACAGGATGGTAAGAAGTAAAGCGGAACGCAGAGGTATCAAGGACTGATGATCCTAACTTTTGCATGTATCACAGGATGGTACATCATCCAACTAAAGCTTGTTACATCTTGAAAGATAAGATTCAAGCTTTATTAGACGCAAGAGCGATGACCCTTCAAGCTGAGCAAAAGAAGGTGTCTGCAAATATGGTTTCACTTCAATTTGGAGATTTTTCCAAAGTACAAATATAAGATAGTGTACAACCAATTCCTCAAGCGGAGGCGAGGGTGGTGAATTTCAACCCGCATCGGAAGAAAGAGAAGGGGATGGTCCCTTACACTACCCCTAAAGGCGAACTGATGTGGGTTCATCCTAATTTGTTAATGGACAAGCAGTGGACATTGGCAAATTCAAAGAAACCTAGAGCCACGCGAAGATCTTGCAATGCTGTTTCAGCCCTTCCAGATGAGGGGGTTGAAACTACGTCACTTAGCAGTTCTAAGGATGAACAGCCAGCTTTCGCTGCACAGCCTGCACAGGTATCAGGAACCCGCAGAGGAAAAGAGTATTTGAAGAATATTCTGAAACAGCAGCTATACCACCCAGACCAGGAAAAGAAGTAGCAGAGCAACCTCAACCTAAGGAACTTCGTTACAACAAAGCACTCAGAAAAGATGCACCAGAGAGTTCGAAAGATCCTTTTTGGTTTGATGTGCTGGCTCAATTAGCCAACATCCCAGCAAGGATTACCTTGTTTGAGCTCTTACGTTTATCCCGATCAACGAGAGAAGCTCTCCGTGAAGCATTGGCAGATAACAAGGCGTTCCTTACTCATTTTCCACCAAATCCAGCCGGAGCAACGCTGGAAGAAGCTTGTCCTCAATGTTGTCAAGTTTTTTGAAGAAGAATACCATGCATCACCTTTTCTCAAGAAGACATGCATGTAAGGAACCCGAAACTTGATAGACCATTATACTTCACAGGGTACATCGGCTCTATTCGGCTAGATAGAATTCAGGTTGATCCTGGTTCTGCTTTGAGCATCATCCCGTTGCGGCTCATTCATCACCTTGGAATTCCTCTGCATCGTTTATCAACGACGAGAACCACCATATATGGCTTCAATGCCTCTAATACTTGTCCCCTTGGCAAAATCAAAATCCCCGATATCGAGTTTGAACACGAACAAAGTCTTGTTTTTAATGACATAGAACCCATCGTAATCGGCCTTGAAGATCTGGATGTAAATGATCCTATCTATAAGGAAAGTGGAGTTATCTTTAATAATAATGATTTAGCTTACTTCTCGCGTGTGGAATTGAATACTAACATGCCAGGTATAAAACTGATGTGATAGCGGATCCGCTATCCAAGTTATATGCTGAATCAAATTTATACATGCCGATTCAGTCATCCTTTGGGACAAATCAATGGCAAACCGAATCTTTGCAAGCAGTCTTCATAGTACCGGCTAAGACTAACGGTCAAAAAGACATCATCTGACGGACCGGTGCAAACCATTTTGGAGGAATCCGAAAAAGAGAAAATAGATCCACAATTCTCATACTTTACTCCAACAACCCGAAGGCTCATGAAGAATATGGGTTATGATTTCATTCATAAACGGGGTTTAAATTTCGGCAGAGGGATTCGGACACCAATACGATCTGCGTATGTCCCGGAAGGAAAGCCAGAAGATTATTATCACAAAACTCGTAGTGGATTGGGTTATGAATCTCCACCATTTATGCTGTGTTTCGGGACTAAAGGAGAGTCAGATGATGATTCTTTCACCTCGTCTTCCGAATCCAATTGCTGGGAATCTGATACAAGTACAGGATCTATATTCAAAGTACTCATGGCTAACATGACATCAGTGTCTTTAATAGAGAATCAGGAAGATGATCAATTTCTTTTGTTTGACGATCCATTAAGTTGACAGCTTGGTATACAGTGGGAACATCATTTTGAACAATGCGAACCCCCTACTAATGACAAAGTGATTCAGGTGAACATGGGAGATGAGGTCAATCCAAAACCCATATTCATAAGTGATAGTTTATCGCCAGAAGAGAAAGAAGACCTCGTTACTCTAGTACGAGAATATATTGATGTCTTCGCTTGGAACTACGAGGATATGCTTGGGCTTGATCCCCAAGTGGTTATGCATCGACTAAATATCAAACCAGACGTCAAACCTGTTAAACAGCAGCAGAGGCAATTTTGGCCCCAAATCATGGAAGAAATTGAAGCTGAAGTTAAAAAGCTCATCGAATCAGGATTTACCCGTAAAGAGCAACATCCTGATTGGGTAGCCAATATTGTCCCTATCCTAAAAAAGAACGGAAAGATTCGAGTGTGCATCGACTTTCGTGACTTGAATTCGGCTTGTCCTAAAGATGATTTTCTGTTACCTATCACTGACGTCATCATTGACAATACGTGTGGGTTTGAGAAGATGTCCTTTATGGATGGATTCTCAGGGTATAACAAAATCAAAATGTATCCTGATGACGAAAAGCATACATCCTTTCAAACACCTTCAGGGATATACTGTTATACAGTAATGCCCTTTGGGTTGAAAAATGCGGACGCTACCTATCAACGCGCTATGACCTCTATCTTCCAAAAGCATCTATGAAAGAATATGGAATGTTACGTTGATGACTTGGTCGTCAAAAGTCATGACAAGGAAAACCATTTACACGACTTGAAAACAATGTCTGATCTTATGCGGACGCACCAGCCTAAGATGAATCCAACTAAGTCATTTTTAGGAATGTCTAGTGGTAAATTTCTCAGGTTCGTGGTCACGGCTAACGGAATTCGTTTGGATTCAGATAAAGTCAAGGCCATCCAAGAGTTACCACCTCTCAGGAATCTTAAGGAGTTTCGAGGCTTACAAGGATGATTGGCGTATATTCAAGAAAGGAGTGTCCTTTACGTGGGATGAGTCTTGTTAGAAAGCGTTCGAGGAGATTAAGCAATATCTCTCCAATCCGTCGATATTGGTCACACCAAAGTCAGGTAAACCTTTCTTGATATATATTCGGGCTACAGATCATGCATTAGCAGGACTCTTGGCACAAGATGATGAAAATGGTCATGAACAAGCCATCTACTATCTGAGTAGGACACTATCGGGTGCTGAACCCCGTTATCCTCTCATTGAGAAGGAATGCTTAGCGCTGGTCTTCACCATTCAGAAAATGCGACATTACTTGGTTGGACAAACCATACATGTCATTTCTAAGATCAATCCTATTCGGGTATTCATGACACAACCCAGTGCATTGAACTGGCGACTCGTCAGGTGGGCTTTGTTGCTTTCCTAATATGACATCCACTTCAAATCTCAAAAAACAGTGAAAGGTCAGGCTATTTATGACCTTATGGCTAATCGCCCGCTAAAAGAAAAGGCCGAATTATACCAAGACATACTTGATGAGACATACGAAGAAAACGTCGTCTCTAGAGAACAAGTATGGAAGTTGTACTTCGATGGTGCAACAAGGATAAGTTCTACTGGTCAGGTTATAGCTGGAGTGGGGGTTGTCTTTATCTCTCCCCAAAACCACATACTCCCACATGTCGTTTCTTTAACAGAGCCGTGTTCTAACAATGTGGCAGAATACAATGCTTTGTTGGTTAGCTTAGATATAGCCAAACAATTGGGGGTGAAACACTTGGAAGCATACGATGATTCTCAACTCATTGTTAATCAAATGAAGGGAGAATATGAGGTTAGGAATGAAGACCTCGTTCCTTACCATACCACAGCAATCGTATTGGCCGATTCCTTTGAAGGCTTCTAGATCGACCATATACCCCATCTCAAGAATACCTATGCTGATGCATTGGCGTCACTTACGGCTACCCTAGCTCTACCTGAAGGAACTTCCCAGGAGGTCGCAGTGACAAGCAGACAATTATTCAAATCAAAGTATGCACTGCAGATCAATGCAGTTGAAACGGAACCTTTAACACTCGAACCTAAAGATTGGTGATTTTCGATCATTGATTATGTCTTATACAGCTTATTGCCAGAAGACATCAAAGAAAGAGAATCTATTCATAGACGAGCACCTAGATTCTACTATGATTCTCAATCCCAGACTTTGTATCGAAAGTCGTACGATGGACTTTTGCTTCGCTGTTTGTCAAATAGAGAAGCAAAAGAAGCCCTTAAAAAGGCTCATGACGGTATTTGTGGAGCTCATCAGCCCGGTCCTAAGTTGTGGGACCGACTATGCAGGTTGGGTTATTATTGACCTAACATGGTACAAGATGCTGTTGCTTATGCCAAACGATGCCATGCCTGTCAGATACATGTTAATTACATGCATCGACCACCCGAGCATCTTTATCCTTCAACCACTTCATGGCCTTTTGAAATGTGGGGAATGGATATTGTTGGCCCAGTGACACCACCCTCTTCCAAAGGACATCGCTTCATTTTGGCGATAACTGATTACTTTTCTAAATGGGCAGAAGCAATCCCATTGAGAAAAGTCAAAATGAGTGATGTTGTTAAATTCTTGAAACATTACATCATATATAAGTATGGCGTTCCGAGACGTATCATTCATGACAATGGGCCCCAATTCGTTAGCCAAGCTTACACCCGATTCTGTGACAAATTCAGGATCAAGAATTTGGCTTCAACGGCTTTTAATCCTGCTGCTAACGGGCTAGCAGAAGCATTTAACAAGACCATCGTCAGAATTCTCACTAAAGTGGTTTCAACGAACAAAAGAGATTGGAACGAGAAATTAGGTCAGAGTTTGTGGGCTTACTCTCACTAAAGTGGTTTCAACGAACAAAAGAGATTGGAACGAGAAATTAGGTCAGAGTTTGTGGGCTTACCGTACAATTGTTCGAACACCGACAGGAGCGACACCATATTCCTTGGTATATGGATGTGAAGCCGTATTACCTTTAGAAATCCAAATTCCCTCTTTGCGGATAGCATTCATAATTGGTATGACAACGGAAGAGATTCATCGCTGACGTCTTGAAGAATTGGAAGCAGTTGATGAAAAGTGGCTATTGGCCCAACAACACATTGAGCTTTATCAAGCTCGGATTTCCAGAGGATTTGATAAGAAGGTTAAATATCACACATTTAAGGAAGGCAACTTGGTTCTTGCAGCTCGACGCCCGATGATTTTGAACTCCAAGAAGAAAGAAAAGTTTGAGCCAAAATGGGAAGAGCCATTTGTAGTAGAAACAGTCTACTCAAATGGAGCCTATCGTCTTATCACTCAAGATGGGGACAAACTTATGATGCCTATCAACGGTAAATTTCTGAAGAAATATTACCCGTAAATTTCATCATCAAATGTACCTTGCCACGGGAGAAGAAGCAAATAAAGGTAATGATATCTTTATGTCATCTCCTCCGAATTTCCCTCACTAATCCTCTTCAATAGGATAGTAGGACTATTTTTGTGTTAATTCTACCTCTGATTGCTGATGGCCTTCCAATAGTAATCTACTGAACAATGTGATTTTCCTAACATCATCATTTTCCCAAATAACGTTCGTTTTCCTAACTTAGGCCTACCAAGTGATGTGCCTTCGTTTCCAACATCGTCATACTTCTAAAGTCACTAAATGATGTGAATTTCCTAACGTCTTCATTTTCCCAAATGACGTTCATTTTCCTAACTTAGGCTTACCAAGTGATGTGCCTTCGTTTCAAACATCGCCATACTTCTAAAGTCACTAAATGATGTGAATTTCCTAACATCGTCATTTTCCCAAATGGCGTTCGTTTTCCTAACTTAGGCCTACCAAGTGATGTGCCTTCATTTCAAACATCGTCATACTTCTAAAGTCACTGAACGATTTGAATTTCCTAATGTCGTTATTTTCCCAAATGACGTTTGTTTTCCTAACTTAGGCCTACCAAGTGATGTGCCTTCATTTCAAACATCGTCATACTTCTAAAGTCACTGAACGATGTGATTTTCCTAACGTCGTCATTTTCCCAAATGATATTTGTTTTCCTAAATTAGGCCTACCAAGTGATGTGCCTTCATTTCTAATATCGTCATACTTCTAAAGTCACTGAACGATATGATTTTCCTAACGTCGTCATTTTTCCAAATGACGTTTGTTTTCCTAACTTAGGCCTACCAAGTGATGTGCCTTCGTTTCAAACATCGTCATACTTCTAAAGTCACCGAATGATGTGATTTTCCTAATGTATGTCATTTTCCCAAATGACGTTTGTTTTCCTAACTTAGGCCTACCAAGTGATGTGCTTTCGTTTCCAACTTCGTCATACTTCTAAAGTCACTGAACGATGTGATTTTTCTAATGTCATCATTTTCCTAGATGACGTTCGTTTTCCTAACTTAGGCCTACCAAGTGATGTGCCTTCGTTTTAGACATCGTCATACTTCTAAAGTCACTGAACGATGTGATTTCTCTAACATCGTCATTTTACAAAATGACGTTCGTTTCCCAAACGAGTCTGCCATGTGTTGAACTTCGTCCTTAATACTTAGTTATATTTTGAACCATGTTATCATATACTTGATTTGGGGTCTAAAAGAGACTAAGGATAGAAGAGAAATCTTAGCATTAAAGTCTAAGAGAAACTCTTCGACATGTCATCATACTGAGGGGAAAAGTATGGCTAGTCCAACTCAAACGGCAGTTGGTAAAGACCACCCAAGTCCGTTGACAGCTGAGGGTTTGCTAAAAATCCTAAATTAGAATGCTTCAGTTATGCAAGAGAACAATATGTGGATAAAGTATAAATTTTATTCATATGTAATTGAAGATACAGAAACGCAAAGTACATAGATTGAAGTTAGAAGACTCGAACTACAATACGAGGTTCAGTTACAAGTTCTTTCAGCTACAATACGAGGTTCAGTTACAAGTTCTTTTAGCTACACTACGAAGTTCAGTTATAAGTTTTTGACGACCTTCGAGATTGCACTACGAGCCTCGTCCGCAGCAAACGCGCTGTCTTGTTGTTGAAGTTCCATCTTCTGTTCCTGGGCATGAAGTCTTCCTCATACCCAACTTTTAACTTTGGTACTTGTAACACATGTTTACCTACTTGGGTAAATTGACTACTAATTAAAACACCACAAGCTCTGATCATAGGATCAACACTTCTCCCATCTTCACAGAACGTGAAGAAGGCACTAACATTGTTGCTGACTCCTAAAAGAAGCATTTCACTGAGCCTGTGAAGCTGCCACATAGACCGAAGTCTAGCAAAGGGACTGCATGCTTGAGGGTACATGGCATGTCAAAACAACAAGCATATTTGAATTTAAGATATCTCTTTGAGATTACATTCAAAAGTCCAACAAGTTGTCGAAACATGTCATGATTTTGACTCTAGAACACTGAGAAACCTTCAAATGAGTGAGATACTATGAAGACCAAGAGATCAGGGATCGGGTCAGAAGAGTTACCTGAAGCGATAAAGTCATCAACTTTGTCTACCTCACCGGCGACGATCATCGGAGTTTGGACTCTAATAAGAAGCAAAGGTGGAAGTCTTAAAATGGCTCGTTTCCTCTGAATCATTTTGGAAACAAGGCACAGAAGAGGCAGATGAATCCTCTTAAAAAGCGATTGCCTATTTATAGATGCAGAAGGCAACTAAGTGGCTGGGATGTATTACACGAATCCTTAAGCACCGAATCGCCAAGAGGTGCTGAGAACGAAGCGGCGCAATCAATTGTGTTCGTAATTAACGCCAACGAAGACATGGCTCAAAGCAACGCATTAAGTGCTCAAGACTTAATGCTGACGAGATGAAACGACGGATTCTTGTAGATTAACAGTCTTGGAACTATTGAAAGTTGCCATGTTATTCAACGAGATTTATTCTCATTCCTAAAAAAATATATAATAATAAGGGTCGCTGTTTCAAACTGAACTTAGATATTAGAACTCGATCGAGAGTAGGTTCGAACCTCGTCTTCGACAAAGGTCATCCCTCTATTCGAACTCAAGTGTTGAGAAAAGGATCCGGACCTCATCCTCAACGAAGGTCATTCTTTTAATTATACTCAAGTATTGAAACTTGATCAAATTTGGAATCCGAACCTCGTCTTTGACGAAGGTCGTTCCTCTAGCTATACTCCAGTATTGAGATTTGATCAAAGTTGGATCCGAATCTCGTCTTCGACGAAGGTCGCTCCTTGAGTTTTACTCAAATATGGAGTACTCGATTGAAATCAGATTTGAACCTCATCTCCCACGTAGGTCATTCCGATAATTGAGTTCAAACGCCAAGGATTAATTGAACGAGATTAGGACCTCGTTATGTCAAATATGAATTGGAATTCGAATCCAACCTCGTATCAAAGTAACAAGGTTCGTACTTCAAATCGTAAATCACAAAACAACGAAGTTCATGAACTTTGGCATTAGATTATGCTTTGAGGTGCAAGGTAGAGTTAGTTAACAAAGACGTCCGAAATTCTACTTATAAAAAAAATCATGTGAAAAAAGGGTTACAAGAGTCCGATAAAGAAAATGGAGCTAAATGGATCCAGCAATCTGACGAATTTCCTCAGCGAGCTTAGCTATGGATTCCTGGTTTTCTGCCTGAACATCAGCCAAAGCATGTCTACGAAGCTCCTTATTGGAATAAGCGCTCATGTCATTTACTATTTTTTCTAGCTGCTCCATTCGATCAATTTCAGCTTGAAGCAAGAGTTGTTACTGCATTTGTTTTGAAGCCAACGTCTGCTTCATATCCGTCATGCCTGCCAATTCAGCTTCAGCCTCTGCCAATTGGACCTAAAGAGCCTTGATTTGAGCTTGAAGATGGTCGACCTTACGTTGCTTTTGAAGTTCAGCGTTTGCAACCTTCCTACCCTCTCGGGACAAATTCTCTTCGATCTCTTCGAACTCTTTAATCCGTTGCTTAGTCTCAAGCAATTGATGGTTAAGTTCAAATAAGGAGTCATCCCTTTGTCGCATAGCTTGCATAGCTCGCTCCTCAACCAAAGGGTAAAGAGATCGAGACCGACTATTTTTCCATTGGTTGAAAAGATCGTCAACCTTGGTCAGGTGACCAATACGGTAATACGGTAAGGTCATAGGTTAAACTCTTCATCAAGTCCAAGAAAGGCACCAGCACCTCTTTAACATCTGCAAAATTTCCTCCATGGTCCAAAACTTGAACGGAAGATTCTCTCAGGATGCTGAGGAAGTTCTCCGATATTTTTGATACAGTGAAAGTTCTCGCCGAAGATGGAGGAGAAGCATGTGTGCTACTAGAGGATACCGTTGCATGAGTAGCGGCCGAAGAAACTCTAGCTGCTGTGAAGACTGGCGGCGCATGGCATACGGTAGGAGCGTCAGCAGTTGTAGCAACCATTGCGGTAGTAGTAGGAGCAGCAGCGACTGCAGTACTTGATATAATGTAAGTCTTAGTCGTCGCAATGGAACTAGTAGACACGATACTCGTATCCAAAGTGGCTTCAACTTCAGCTCTGGTGGTTGGATCAAATTCATTCCTCTCAGCTTCCTCAGGAGCAACAGTCGGATTATCAGCTGTGCCTGGTTCTATAACTGAACTTGTGGCAGGGTCATCAGAAGCCAGTCCCGCCTCACTGCCTGCATCAGTACAGGCGGTAGAATCCGTAGAAACAACTAAAAACGGCAAAATAAAGTTGTTAGTATCTTAGAAATCCAGAAAGGTAAATGACTATACACCTATCTTACCAGGATCAGCAGGAGCGTCTTCGATGTGAGTATTCGGCGCCGAACACAGTCCAGAGCGGAGTCGAGCTAAAGGAATATCATCCTCAAGTTCCGAGTCCGTCTCAACACTGAGTGACTTTATCACAGGGGTCATAGGTGGAGAAATATTATGCCTTGGTCTTTTGGCGACGCGTTTAGATTTGCGCATTTGCCCAATTTCCTTGGACTTTTCCCCCACTTTTCTTGGGGCATCTTCTTCTGCAGTTTGTTCTGAATAAGAAATATCAGAGGAAAACAAGTCAAAATTACCACGAATCAAAATTGACATACCAGTGATCCCTTTGTTGGGATGTGGTTCCTCGGGAACTAAGGATCGTCGATGAGAGCCTTCAGTAGTAGATCCAGGTGGAGCAGGCTCACAAGGCTCATCCATGGAGGTAAAATCCTCAAATCCACCAAGATTTACTCCATCTCTGAGAGCATCTCCAATATCAGAAGCAGTAGGCATGTGGATCCCGTACTTGTCAACACGAGGAGATCTACGAGATGCAATCTCATTTAGAGCCATGTCTACCTCTTCCTGAGTCTCATGAGGGCTAGGAGGACTTGTTTCCTCTACCCCAGCACTCTCTTCAGCATGCAAGAACTCTTTGAGCCCGAGTATACGGCTTCGCCTAGAAACATTCCCAGATCTGTATCGGTGTCGGATATAGCGCAACCCCGAAGAATTGATGTTGAAGTTGAGAATCCCTACGTTTTCCATGCAATGCCACTTGCAATAAGCAAGTGTGGTCCGAAGCTGTGGATTTTTGGGTGGAAGCAAAAAACGAGCACCTGTGCCACCAGCAATAGTCCAATACCAAGCTCTAGCCCTTAAACTACAACCCTCAGATATCAGTTGAGTATTGGGGTTACCAACATATAACTGAGTGTAGCCGAATTGACGAGCGAAGCGACAAGACAGGTAGGGTTCTAACACACATACTAGGCCAAAGCGATAAATATGATACCCAGGACGAATGGTCATAAGCCACCTGAAGCAGCCAAGTGATAGAGAAGAATAACCCCGACCATTGGATGTATCCACGGTGGCTTGTCCATAGCTGGTTCTAGGGAAATGAGGGAAACAGCGATTGAATTCCCATCTCTTATGGTCGCGAAGAATACGCCGTACCAAGGCCAAATAATAGTGCTCCCAGTCTAAATTCTCTAACCTCTGAATGAAAGGAACGACTTCACCTTCTCTACGAGCAGAGGGCGTACCTATAAGGGTTGGACAATGCAGAACAACTCATGCCATGAAATAAGTGTAGGGCAACCCTACCTTTGGATTCTCGTTACCTCGACAAAATTGGTAACATAAGCTCCGTAATCCATAATGAATACGGGCGATCATGGCAGGGAGAAGGGCATAAGAATGGCTGTGCGCTAAATATATGGTAGAGAATACCACCTCCATTAGCAACAAGTCGAAACTTCCAGAAACAATGACGACTTGATGGAGCCATAGCATGAGATACCCTGCCAGCAAAGCCTTGGAAGAAATAGGCTCTCCACCTTGAAAGAAGTAACTCTCAAAGGTGGTACCAACATGGTAACCTTGTTTATCTGAATCCGATACCCGATGCATGGGAGGATAAGTAAGTACCCATCGCGACAATTCACTTGCGTCACAAGGACCCAAGGGAACCACGAGGTCATTTTTATGCTCTAAGTTCTTGAAGAGATATCGAGCCCAGATGCTATTGTTGAGGAGTCTCTCACCCTTCTTATTGAGCTGTCCTTCCATATTCATACAAATGTGGTAATGACACATTAACTCCCAGAAGGTCTCTACTACTTGGGGTTGCTCCTTTTCTAGAGCAACTAACTCCTGTTGACCTGGGATATACTCCTCATACGGATAGTTCCTGTTTGGCAGATCGGAGACTTCTTTCATCTCGTGAAGAGCAATCCCCATCTCTCCATCAGGAGTAAAGAAAGTATGGGTTGTAGGGTTATACAACTCCAGAATACCAAAGAGCTAGTGGGAGTTATTAATCAATCTGAATTGTGTCGCTCTAATAGGCGCATAAAGACCAAACTTTTGTAGGTCTTCTTGGTTCTCCTACAAAATGTATTCAGTGACACGAGGCCACCACTGTGTAGGACTCTAATGAGACCAGCCTGGAGTTCTAAAGTCTTTAGCAGGGAATTGACCGTTTCCCCTAAAGAACGCACGACCAAATGTGTTAGCCTCTTCAGCGGTCTCACCAATCGGGAGTTCTTTTTGAAAAAGCCCAGGGTGCAATCCGGTGATGTAACGACCACCACTATCTATCTTGGTGCCGCTACAAGAAAAGTGGCCACATATGACCCCGTCCTGTACTGGGGTTAAATCCCAATCCATTCTCCTAGGAACCGAGACAATCTTCAAAGCAGTAAGAGAGACGTCACGCTTCATCCGAGGCAAGAACAAATTTTGCCCGTTTACAATTCTAAACCATTCGTAAGTCCCGATATCCAACAAATTAGGATCCTCCGAAGAGTCTCCGAATAAGAGAACAGGCTTCACAATAGGTTCACGATTGATAGACTCTAAGGGAGCATCAATGATCATACGCCTAAATGTGGAAATTAAAGGGTTAGAAAGAAGATCCACTTCTTCTAGCCCCATTCTCCGAACAAAGGAATGCTCTCAAGGGCATAGTAATGAGGATGAATTGCAGATGTTTGAGTACCATCCGCTCTGAGATCACCATGTTGGGGAAGTGGAGTAGAAGGATATGTGACTGCACAAAAAGACAAACAAGATTAGTCTCAAGCAGTAGTCACGGGCAAATGATACGAAGGTTATTCTGGTAACGAACGTCAAAATTCATTAGAATAATAAACCTCGACAGGGATAATGAGGTTCATCAGTTTAGCGAGGTTCGTTGGAGAACACGAAGTTCATCATCCAAAGGCAAAATTCACCAATCCAATGAACGTGATCGATGAAAAGACGAAGCTCATCATATAAATGAATTTCGTTTAACAATTCTAGAGGGTGACCCTCGTAAAAATAGCCAACAATGTTAGACATGTGAAGTGCAACTTGCGAATAAGGCTCATCGAAAGATGAAACAAGTTATAGAGACGAGAATCATTGATAACGAGCCTCATCCAGTCAAAAAGACGTCATCTTTATGATGAGTCTGGAAGGAACTGTTCATCTTCCTCAAGAAACTCAAGTCTAAAATAGACAGGGTTGACATCCTTTAGAACGCAAATCATGCGTTTAAGATCTATTACCGGAAAAGGTGGGTAGAATGCCAGGCTTGTGTGAAGAGTCAGTGACCTTCTTGCCCTTACTCTTGCTTCGGTCTACAACGGTCTTAGGGGCCATTGATTTCGCTTGAAGGGCTTGTGGAGAAAGAAAGATCGAAATTTTGAGAAGGAGTTCAGATAACCCAAACGACAAAGAGAGAAGAAAGGATTTCTCATATCATGATACCCTATTTATAGGGGCGGGAAAAAAGTCGAATCAAGGGTCACGATCTTCAGTTAAGGTCGTTTGATGAGATCTCTCCCCAACAAGATCTATGGACGGGATTCATGGGGATTTCCAATCACCAGCTGGCAACCATTCGCTAGATCTTAGAAAGGCGCATAGCAGCGATGCTAACGAAGCTGCGAGGGGTCAGTTGTCAGACGATGGTTATTCTGACAAGGCTCGTATAAAGGGGCAGACTACAGGACGAACCTCAAGGTAAATTTCCCGAGCACGAGGTTCATGACAAAATCAGGTTCGTGAAATAAACTCCTCAGGTTCGAGATACCTATTCAAAGTATTTCAGACTACATACAACCCGATTCAAGTCTGAAAACTTTGAAGGGGGTTTTGTAGGCATTAAAAAATACCAAAATTCGAAAGGTGAAAATAAGGGTCAGGGAGACGAACCCCTTTTCAATCATAAATGAGGTTCGTTGTTTAGAAAAGAATCAACCTCGAAAATGAGAGTCGCCATGCAGTAGAACTCAACGTTAAAAGATAAAGTTCATTATTGAATGAAACGGAGCCACGAAAGTCGGAGCTCGTCATTGGATATGAGGCTCGAGGTTCGCTAGTGGATGTGGAATTCAGAGCTCGTCATTGGATACAAGGTTCGAGGTTCACTAGTGGATACAGGGTTCGAAGCTCGTCGTTGGACACAAGTTGAACTCTAGCTGTCAAAGATGAAGCTCGTCATTGGAAACGAGGTTCGAGGTTCGTCATTGGATACGAGGTTCAAAGTTCATCATTGGAGATGAAGTTCGTCAATAAAAAAACAAAGCTTGTCATCGGATTTAAAGCTCGTTAGTGAAGACGAAGCTCACGAGACTCGCCATGCAACGAGGCTCGACATCAAATACGAGGCTCGCCACGCAGCGATGCTCGACATCAAAGATAAGGTTTGCCAACACAGTGAAGTTCATCACTCGTATTAAATCAGGCTGTAACGGCCACGAAGACCCAGTCAGCCATGTAGGCTAGATTCAAGAAGTCAGTTACGCCACGACTCCATAATTACAGCGCATCAGTTATGCCCACGACCCCACTATTGTAGCACGTCGGTTACATACTTAAAACCCTATAAATAGCCATCAATGGCTACAGAGAAAAGGGTTGATTACTCTGAATTAGAGAATTTCAAGCTTGGACTTAGAGAAGCATTAGAGTTTAAAGTTTCTGCACGTTAATCCAGAGTTCCAACCTCGATTCCAGCCGGTTAACCTACGTCAGAAGCTCTTGCGATCTTGGTCTAATCGTCAACGGGAGGCAAGCTCCACTCAAGCATCGGGGAAAGCATACTTTCGCCACCTAGAACCCACGTTAAACAAAAGAGAAGCTGAATTAATCTTCTCTTCATCTATAATTGAGAGATAGTGTGAGTGATTGTAAGGGTTTCGTACCAAGTGATCAAATCCATTTCTTAAAACAAGAAAATCAATCCCAACATTAATTTTTCGACCCTACAAGAATTAAGTGTTGTATTACTAGAGAAATAATAATAATATATTTCTTAGTATCCACCGCTTTTCTCAACTCAACAAGTGGTATTAGAGTCTTTTTCACAAATCAGCAATTGGTATCAAAGTTGGCAGTCAGGTCAGGGTCTAACTGTCTCCTATGGTAATCCTATCGACGTTATTAAAGGCCAGAGCTCGTGCTCTATTCGGAACTATAAATTTGGTTAGTTAAGGACCAGACTTGAATCGAAATACTAAAGCAGTACTATGTCATGATGGCGGATCTGGTAAGTACAATTGTTGTAGTTAAGAAACTCAAGGGCAATAACTATAACTATTGGGAGACTTGTAGGAAGTCTTATTTGTATGGGCAAGATCTCAGAGAGGTCATTGTGGTAGCTGAAATTGTAGCACCTCGAGAAACTAGCGAAGCACTAAGAAAATGGAACATTAAAGCTCGCAAGGCTATGTATATGCTAAAGATGATAGTTGAAGAAGATCATGTAGACTATATGCGAGATATCAGAACTCTAAAAGAGGCATGAGATACACTCACCACACTCTTCTCGAAGAAGAACGACACTAAACTTCAGCTCCTTGAGAATCAATTGATGACCTTACAACAGAAGAATCTGACAATCAGTCAATGCTTCAAGCAAGTAAAAATACTCTGTTTAGATATTGCTCAACTATGTTAGGTCTCATGTTTATGAGCCTACTATCTAATCTAGTTTTGATGATTAATAAACAATTCCTAATAATGTTTGTCGAGTGTTTATTTGCTTGTTAGGTATTTTACACAAAGACCCTCCAGTTGGAGGTTGGATGGACTTGCGTCTACATGATCATATCCATTGGAGGATGGAAGAAATATCGAAATGAAGCGTTGTATTTCAAGTCAAGTACAGTTCAAGCTTCATCCGCAACTAAGACGAGCATATCGAAAATCTCTTAGCTTGGGGATATTATTTCTAGTTTAGATCTTATACTTTGTGTGTTGATACTAAAGCTCAAACATTATACACACATACATTTTCATTTTATAGCTTTTGAGTTTAAATAGTATAAATATGGAACTAATAGTTATATACATATACATATATACTAGTTTCCTATTTATCGATTTTGTTTTGGAAAATAATGTGTTTAGTGATATAAATATGAAACATATGAATATAATTACATACACACATATTCGTTTCATATTTATATGTGCTTAAAATGATTTTATTAATTAACAAGTTTAAAGTCAATGAAATCATGTTCATTTGCAAAATTATGTGTTTACGGATTAAAGACTCAATTACATCATGTTACATCTTTTCATAAGTTCATTAATCCATTCAAAATAAATATGCAAGTTTGTTTGTCAAAATTTCAAGTGTATTGAGTTTTCATGTTTTGAACTATTTTACAAAATGATGAGTTTTCATATTTGGGATGTGTGAAAAATTCTTTTTAAAACATGTTTATTTTAATGTTTATAAACATTTCCCAAAGTTTTATAATTTTTAAAATTTATTTGCTACTTTTAAAGGTACTTCAAAACTCATATTTCAAATCTGTACAGTGCATGTGCATGTTATCAGTCGACTGATGAACAGTATCAGTCGACCGATGAAAGCGGCTGGAATAAGCAGAAAGTTTCTTCTCAGTCGACTGATGAACCATCAGTCGACCGATGCAGGTTATCAGTCGACTGGTGAGTTCATCAGTCGATCGATAGCAAATGAACGGCTTGTAATGTCAGCTCATTAGTCGACTGATAAACAGTATCAGTCGACTGATGGTACTGTAACGGTTAGTTTCCAGCTTGCATGATGTTCGGATTTTTTGTCTTTTTGCTTAGATTTTCTTGGTTTTTGGAATTTGTTTTGTTAACCTATAAATACCTCATTCCCTCTAACTTCTGAACTATCCATGAAAAGTTTGAAAACAAGTTTAGAAGGGTTTAAGTTTGTTTAAGTGTGATTTTACAAGTTTTTTGTGAAGAAGCTTTCATAAGAGAAAGAAGAGATCGAGTCTACCGTGTTTGAGCTTCAATTTCATCCATCTCTCTTTCTTATTTTTAGAGAAGATTTCTCTAAACTCAATTTCTATCTCTATGCATTTATTTGTTATTTATTCATTTTATTAAGCTAGAATTTATATTGAGTTTAGTTTTAATATTGCTCATTGTTCACACACACCACCGATTGAGCTTTTAGTATTTCATACTCTATATAATTGGGTTGTGGTGAGTGATACATTGAGTGTGAGCTTAATTGAGTTCTCATCTTGTTAGAGAACAAAACAATTTGTATTTGTGCTTATTTGTTGAGTGAACACATTATAATACACAAGTACACTGAGAGGAGTGTGTGGTAAGAGACGAGATCAATTCTAAGAGGAGTGACGTCAGTAGTAAAGCCCAGAGAGAGGTTGTAAATATGAGCACTTGAGGAAGATGACATGGGCTAGGCCAATACTTAGAGGGTGTGTTGTGTGTTTACATTATGAGTGTTGTAAACTTTTATCGGTGAGCGCTGAAAACCGATTGTGTAGTGTGAGTTGTGAACATTTTTGGTGAACGTTGAAAACCAGTTAAGATAGTGGAGATTCTCCTTGAGAGTGAGGAGCGGAGACGTAGGTCGAGGGTGACCAAACTCTGTGATCATTTGTTTACGTTTGAGTTTGTCATTAGCGTATAATTTCCTTTTATCTTGTGCATGCATGTTTATATCGCCTATTGACTATTTATTTATCCAACTTGCTAGAATATTTGTTAATAAGTTTCAATTTGCCATTAAATCTAATTAGATTAGCAAATACCCTATTCACCCCCTCCTAGGGTAATTTCAAACTAGATCTAGATTCTAAAGTGTCCGACGCAAGGATAAGAAGAATAATCATCCATGGTTTGAGGCTATAGTTCCCCAGGCTCATTACTACTACACACAACTAGCCGACTCAACCAAAACTGTTAGAGTTAGGGAGTTTGCTCATTACACAGGAGACCTTAGCTAAACAAATTACTGTCATTTCAATAAGAAGTGAAGATAAAGTACTATTCAGCAATAAGGAATGAAGCAATCAGTATGCAAAGGCTGACTCAGATATGCAGCCAGAGAATTTTTACATCAGAAGAGCACGTCAGAGTGAGGGGTAAGGTAATCGCCAAACAATTCGACCTGATGGTAGCTGCTATAAATACAAGAAGAAAGGTTACTTCATCAGAGGTTGTCGCTATAAGAGAAGACCAACAGAGGATAATGCTTCAACATCGTGCAGATGTTAAGATGATGAACAAGAATGTGATGCCCAAGCAACCATGACCATCATTGAAGATGTATCAGTTGACGATGAAGAGGTTGTTAATATAGCCTGGATCATGGAGGAATCTAATTAGTCCACACATGCAGCAATTTCAGATCAAGAAGAAATTAGCTACAATAAAGATTGGATCATCAATTCTAGCTATTCCAATCACATGACGGGAGACAAGAGAAATCACGTCAACATGAAGGAGTACAAAGGGGGTCAAGAAGTTATGATAGTGAATAATTTAAGATTGCTTATCACACACATTGGAAAGATTGTGCTTACACTGCGTTACAACTCAAATCGAGTATGAAAAAGAACCTCCTATCTATTTTCTAATTGACAACTTTTAGAAATTATGTGGCATTCGGCCCACGAGATGTCAAAATCTACAATAATTTAAAGCCCTCAGGAGAACTAGTTATGGATGTACAGAAGGTAGAATCTATCTATGTGATGTCAGCGGAATCGACATATATAAATAAAACCAGGAAGAAGAGATGGCTAATCTATAGCATGCTCGACTTGGCCATGTTAGCTATCACTAGCTCAAAATCATGATGGAGAAGTTAATTTTGAAGGGTCTTCCATACTTTGATATTCGAGGAGGGAGAGTATGCAGAGGTTGTCAGGATAGTAAGGTGCATCAATTGCTATACCAAAAGTTACAGTTCAAAGTGAAGGAACCTTTGGAGCTTGTACACTCAAATGTATTCGATCAAGTGAAGCAATAATCAATCAGAGGATTGTCATACATGATCACTTTCATCGATAATTACACGAGATTTTTTTGGGTATATTTATGAAGGAAAAGTCTGAAGCACTTTATTTAAGAAATTCTGAGAAGAATTCAAAGTCGGCAATAATATTTGTTGCCTATGTACAGACAACGATGGAGAGTACACATCACATGAGTTCAATGACTATCTAAAGCAGCACAAGATTATGCGACAGCTAATGTCCCTAAATACTCCACAGCAAAATGGCGTAGCATAAATGAAGAATCATCATCTCGCCAAAATTTACAGAAACATGTTTCATGTCACGAATGTGCCAGGATGTTTTTGGGCGAAGTGTATGAAGACTATGGCGCATATGATCAATCGACTACCACAATCAAAATTTGAGTTCATGTCATCCTTTCAGAAGCTGTGGAATATCAAACCAATAGTAAGCTAAATCAGAGTCTTTGGTTGTGTGTATAGACGGTCAAAATGTACTTTCACTAAGGATCCAAGAAGTAAAAGCCTATAGGCTAAACACTTCGAATGGGCCTAAGGTCAAGCCCACAACAAGCTGTAGCTAAGGTCACCTAATGATTGAAGCAAACCTTGCCAAGCAACTCATATCGACTTAACCATGTTAGACACGAGTCGACCCCCACAACACGCTTCAGATTACGTCGATAGGCATCATCAGTCGGCCAAGCCTAGAGTCGAATTCTAAGCTAAATTCAAACTTGTAGGCGAAGTTCGCCAACTAATAAACTTTGCCCACATAGACCAAGTCGTCCACTTCCAAAGAAGACGCGCCCACGTCCGAAGCGACCTTCGCCCACGTCTTCAATGAACTTTGCCGAGTCCGTGAAGTTCATCCAAATAACCGTTTTAAAGCTATTTTCAGGGGATAACCGCTCCCCACTAACTCCTACTTTAATGATCACTTAATCCACAATTAAAGGGACCATTAACTCTCTCTTTTAGCCTATAAAAGGAGAGGAGATCGTCCATTTTAGCACACACACATGCGGAGAGAAACACACACGCACAAAGGCATATGAGATTTATTGCTAAGAGAAGACTAAGCTAACTTCCAACCAATCTAATCCTCATCAACATCAAAAGACTCATCGTCTTAGTCTGTGAGTCAACGGAGTACAAGATCGATGCTTCACCGACACATGGAAAAGAACCCCAGGAAAAAATAAATTTTATTTTGTTTCATTAAATTTCTTTCTATTGTAATTTGTGTTAATTATAATACAAAAGAACCAAAAATTGGATGGGGACTCCACTAGAGATTTTCTTTTCCTCTGATGAGAAGATTGTATCACACGCCGACACTAAGACCCTTAGGTCTTTTGCTGAAACGCTGGTCATTGAATTTGATCAAGCAAAGTTTGAGGAATCAATTTCTAAGAACATTATCTTTGTGACAATAATTGTGCACAATTGTCACAAAATTCGTCGCAGTGCGAATCTCGAGTCTAAAACAACCCCCGTGTGTGAAAAGGTCACCTTCGTTGAAGATAGTTTGGGTTTTGCTAGAAGCCAAACGAACTTCGCCAGGAATGAAGGGATTTCGACTCTTGCCTTCAGCGAAGATCAATATGTTATCACATCTGATCTTGGGCTTCAGTCCTCAACTCCTTTAGGAGTTCAATTTAAAACGTCTCACGATATTCGCTATGCTTCCCGGATAGAAGCAAAGAATGGTGGTTATTCCTCATCCAAATTTCCTCAAAGGAATAACATCATCGTACGTCATTCCGCTAGACAAACTTATGGCCAATGTCACCATAAGCGACGTCACATTCCAAGGCCAAAACCAGCATAGTTGACACTAATGCTGACCTGAGGGAATTCATAACTCTGAAGAGAGCTCACTGCTGTCATCATTTTGTAGCCCTTAGAGAAGTGATCTTGGTAGTTCAGAAGAGTTGTCAATACAAAGAAATAGTCTTCAACTGTCTTAGTCATGTTCCTGAGCTTTCAGAGGTTCAGACTAAATGACAATGACACACTTAGAGGAGCAAAACACAATGTTCACCATTAACATGACAAGTGTGACTTCTAGAGATGACGAGAAAAGTACAGATAGCTCACCTGATCCAGTATACTCTCCTAGCATTGGATCCATTCTACCAGAAGCCGATGGAGTATTTTGTAACACCAGGCTAAGGAGAAGAGTGGCTATTCCTTTTGACTATTCCTCCATCTCAACGCGAACATCGCAATCTTCATCCCAGATGAATCAACCCACTTCTAGTGGAGCTAACTCCACCATAGCATCGAATCTAACCCTTAGTTCAAGTCAAGAACGACAATAGGCGATAGACATGGTAGGCCGAGAAGACATTCTCACTCAAATGGCGATTCAAAAGAAAGATTAAGATGAATGAATCGAACGACTGGAAGAGATGGTTAAGCAACTTCTAGTAGCCTCTTGTCCTCAGGCAAGTTCTTCGAAAGGAAAAAAGGCCATTTAGCGAAAATCCTCTTGACAATGATCAAGAACATCAAAATGATGCTGATGCTGACTTTGAACATGCTAGGTTGGAAACTTTGCTACCTTCGAAGCCAAATAAGGAAGCTAAAGCCTTGGAAGACATTTATAAGCTGCTCAACATTCTTTCTCAATGAACAAAGCTCAAGAAAGTTAGAATCACCCGATCTTATCTCATCGAATGGGACATGGTTCCCTACCCAATGAAGTTCAAGCCACCAACGCTTCACACGTCGATGACAAAGGTTCCATGAACCAGCATATCTACTATTTCTACTAGCAAACTAGAAATATAGTGGGTATCGATGCTATTAAGACATGTCTTTTCATTAGCACCCTTCAGCGGGTAGTCTTTGATTAGTTTCAAAATTTGCCCGAGGTTTCAATTAGATCCTGCGTAGATTTAGAATCAAAGTTCCTCTCTCAATTCCATGAGGAACAATCTGATGTCACCATGACCAAACTCCTTTTTGAGAAACAAAACGATAATAAGACGGTCATGGAATTGAAAGATACCGTAACTTGACATTGCGATGTCGAGATATGCCTTTACCAATGCTGCTTCAAACTTGTTGGCACAACTTCGTGGCATGAATTGAAGTGCACATGGACGCTGTCACTGCTCACACCTAAAAAGATTTGATAGAGTAAGCTAAGATAGCCGAGAAGTCAACAAAGTGTTTCAACAAATTTGAACCCCGCACCAACTTCAAGGGTAACAAAGACAAACAAGGGCAGACATCACAATCAAAAGCCAAAGAGACTTTCACCGTTAGAGTCCAGAATTCCTATAACAGCTAACAAAGAGAGCCAAGGAAGAATATTTAGTGCAATTATTCATTCAAAGATGAATATATGGTTGCCATCTTCTATGTCCTAAACAAAGAAAATCGCTTGAAGCTTCCAGAAGCTCGACACCCGAACTACTGCCTCTATCACAGAATGTTGGGACACCTAATGAAGAACTGCTATATCCTCAAGGATAAGATCTAGACATTCATTGAATCAAGATTTCTTAAGCTCAAACCCGAGCAAAAGAAAGTCACCACTAATATGGTGACCCTCTAATTTAGTTCTATGCCAGAAATTCAAGCCCAAAAATGGCATCATACTGCATGAATGAAGGTGGTTAACTATGATCGCCAAACGAGTAAAACTAAGACTTGATTCCTCTTACCACGGCAAGGGGAGAAATAATGTGGGTACATTCCGACCTTCTTCAAGATGAAGACTAGACTTTTCACAAGCCTAAGAACAAGCAAGAGATGAAGACTTGCAACGCCATCTTCGTAATCATCGAAGAAGAGTCTTTGTATATCACTTCGCTCACTAACTCAGAGGGAGAAAAAGTAGCCATGACAGGGACAATATCCAGCAAAGATTACCTGAGGGATTACAATCAACCAAGAACTTCCAAACAACCTGAACTAACCAAACAAAATAAGACCCGGTTCAATAAAGCCTTACAACGTCCTCCAAGTGACCCTAAGGCCCCAATTAAATATGATATCATGGCACAATTGGCAAACATTCCAGCTTGTATTATCTTATTTGAACTACTGTGTTTGTTTAAGAATACAAGAGAGGCTTTAAAAGAAGCCCTAAATGACAGAGAGGTATTTCTCACCCACATGATCAAATCCCCCTCCCCCCAAGATGAAGGGCCTAAGTGATGCTATCAATGCCAAAAGTAAATGCTACACATTACCTTTACCCCAAAAGATATGCTAGTCAATGATCATAATCACAAACGACCCCTTTACTATACTGGGTATATAGGGTCGTCAAGTTTTAAAAGGATTCACATCGATTCAGGCTCCGCATTGAGTATAATTCCACAAAGATTCTTGAGCTTCTTGGGAGTTCACAAGCTCTCAATGATGTCTACAACCATACTCAGCTTCAACTCCAGCAGTAGCCGATCTCTTAGAAAAATTAGTCTTAAATGTCAAATTGGAATCTTGAAGACAGAAGTGACTTATTATGTCATCAACGTCGAAACACCTTACAATCTCCTGCTTGGACGATATTGGATCCATTTCAACCAGATCGTCCCTTCAACACTTCATCAGTGTTTCAAATACATTGATGAGCAAGGAGTCCAATAAAGAGTCGATACTAAAAAATCCTTTTATGGGGGTGGAGAATTACTTTACTGACTCTCTCTTGTATGATGAAACTTAGACAATTGAGATTGTCCTCTCCAATGATGAGGATAGTGGTAATGAAGTAGATAGTGAGCTAGATCCCATTGATGATTTATTTTGGGAGATATATCCACTTGTAATTACCTTAGAGGACCTCTGTATCGACTAATCTGTCGATAGTCAAGGCGATTGGATCTTCAATGAAGAAGAGTTTGCTTATGACCGCTCTTTAGACTCTAAGTTTAAAAACTCAAGAGTCGAAAATCTGATGGCCAGGTTAGCCTTAGAACCAACATTGCGCATACCAATAAATGAGTCATACCACGCTCACAAATAGCTGGACAACTCGAAGGACACCATCTTCATGGTTTTGCCTAGTGGGAACACTTTGAACTTAATCATCTTAAAAAACATTGAGTCACAATCTCATTTATAGAACTCCGATGAAGAAGCTAAGATAGTGCCAGAATTCTCCCGGTATAGCCAACAATCTTAACAAATTATGGTAAAAATGGGATGCAATCTCACTACAAAACATGGGTTAAATTTTAATAGAGGACTACGAGTGTAGGCATCGAAAATTGCCTATAGGTCTCCACAAACGGTTCAGTATTAAAGAACGACGATGAACGTCACTATCCGATCCACATGAGCCTAATCGACGTCGACGAACGACTGAAGTGAGTCGGCGAGCTACGTGAGCGGATAGGGTTTCGGAACAACCAAGACCCGGACCAATCGGGAACCAGGCACTGTTCACAAATAGGACAACGCCCTTCATGCCTCGGCCACTCTACAGATAATCTAATCACCAGAGCGGATCGAATTCTTCGTCAAGCATCCAACGCACCCGGAATCACTCAAATCCGAATCCGGACGAAGAATATACAGGGAAACCAACAAAACACCTCATATGGAGTCTCGGCAAGCTCGAAACACCCGAGGGGTGTCTTGGCAAAACCAAGACACCCCAGGGGTGTCTCGGCCTGGCCGAGACACCCTAGGGTGTCTTACCTACTCCTAAACACTATAAATAGACCCCTTGGGTCCTCATTCAAAGGGCTGGAATTCTTTTGTCTTGGAGCAAGGCTAGAGAGAGAGGGGGAGGATTTTTGGAGAGCTTGGCGAAGCCCTGCTGCAGTGAAGAGTGCCCGTGTGCTTCAACAAGAGGAGGAGAGGTCTTGATCAGAGCCTTCATCACCCGTCCGAGCCTTAGTATTAGCCTTTAGCGTTAATACTAAGAAGAGCTAATACCTCGCTTTAGCCGAGGTATACGCTTATAGCTTCTATATCCCTCCGCGGATAGGCGAAGCTCTGTCCGATTTATCCGGATCAGAAAGTTTCTATATCCCTTCGCGGATAGACGAAACTCTGTCCGATTTATCCGGACCAGATCTGAGTGCCCCGGTGGTCCACGGATATCAACATCCCCGTCACAGGCAAAAGACCCACGCAAGCAAGAGATGACAAACAGCTCTTGCGTTTGTTTGAAAGGAGTTGCATTTATTTTGTTTTCATTGTGTAAAGGTCTTATAAAAAGGCTATCTTTTTGTTTCATTGTAACGATTGAAGTTGTAATGAATGCAGCAATGAATACAGCGACTTTTTCCGCAAACAAGCTGGCGACCACAGTGGGAGCCAACGGCATCGCCACCGACGCCGTCGTGACGCAGCCGACACTCAAGATCCGGGTGAATGAAGAACACGAACTCGATCAACAACAGTTCAAAGAAGGCCTCTCTTCCTCCTCCTCCAGATCCGCCTCTCCAAACGGGTACAGAAAGGTAACCTCTTTCATAAATGATTGCAGGTCCTTCGGTTCAAAAATCCAAGACCCCGTTGCCACCTCTGCACTTGCACCACGTGACGTCCCCGCGTCATCCAAAATGGTCGAGATCGCAGATCCGGACTCCTCTTCCGCCGAGGAGATGACTTCTGAAGACGCTCCGGCATTATCAAAGAGAGCACGACAAAGACAGCGTCAACGTCTTGCTCGACAGCTGGCCGAGGCTTTGGAGCCGATGGATGGGATCCGCTATAACGTAGCTCTAAAATCCAGGCAACGCCAGGAGCAACCACGGCAAACAACCAGCCCCTCCTCCGAAGCAGAAACAAACAAATGGGTTCATGTCAAAAGAACCCGTTCTACTCTTGAGGAGCGAATCCAGAAGCGCCGCGCTTTGCGTGCGCATGCCCGAGCCCTGGTCCAAAAAGCACGAGAAATGCTAAAGGGAGAGGCCGTTAAGAGATCGCCGAGGTCCGAACGAGTTTGGATGCCAAAGGCCGAATCAACGCCTAAGGTAAAAGCAGGTAATATTGCTCTCCAACCTTCATCAATTTCAGATCCCGAACCTCTGGAAAAGCCCCACCGTAGCGTGGATTTCCCCAAGTCTAGGAATCCTCTGAACAACCGTATCGACGCTCTACCCGAGGATCGAGGAAAAGCGCTTGATAAGGAGAGCTCGAGATCATCAAACGAGCCGCAAGCCAATACCCGGACTGGGGGTCGTACACGATCTCCTAACAAATCGATCTCTGCAACAACCAGCTCGGCGGTGCGTGCAAAGGACCAAGAGCCCGTTAAGGTTTCACCCTCACAAAGGAGTGATTCCAAACGTGCGACTCTTACAGAGGCCAATAAGGTAGTATTTACTCAGAAGAAGACGCGTTCGACAAACGAACGTGTTATACCTGAGAACCCATGTGAGCAGCCGATAGGTTACTCCGACCGCAACGTCGATGAGTTGTACTATCGGGCTGGGGGTGCGGATGAATCTCGAAAGAGAAACACCCGGGAAGCGGATTCTCACTGTCCGTGTACCAAACTTATCAGGGCAGTATTATCAGCCTGTAGCTGCCCCAAGACCGCTCCACAGAGGGTCTCGATATCCGAGGGAATCTCCGATGGACCGACAAAGCCCAAGTCAAGGCGTTCCCACCAAAGAGGATCGATTGCTCGAGATGATGAACCCCTAGAAGTGACTATCAACATGGTCAACAAGGGAAAATCCCCAATCATTTCAGGTGGTTCCGACCCTAATTCCTCTCCAGGAAGCAGGGTCAATTCGGGAACAGCTCAGCTTCAGCTAGAAGCCGACAGATATAACAACAATCGTGGGATCCATGAAGGAGTCCTTTCCGATGATGAATCCTCAGATTCTCACTCCGCGCTCGCCTCTGATGACACAACGTCTAGCATAGGGCAAGCTCGAGAGGTGCTCATGGTCAATACAGATCAGATAGCCAAAATCATTGAAGAGGCCCTGACTAAGCAGAAGGAAATCTTCAAGTTTGAAATGGAAGTGGCTATGCAAGAGATGAGACAAATGCACGATCAGCGAATCCGAGCTTTGTCAAATCCGCTAGTGCAATCCAGCCATCGCACCCAGAACGCCGCAGTTAGCAGCAATCCGGAGGTGGTTGGAATCGTCATGGCCAACGCACCACCCAAGAATACTGGGGGTGGCCCCACTAAAATTAACAGCGCTGGGGGTGGACCCACCAGTGATGATAGCGCTGGGGGTGGACCCACCAGTAGTGACAACACTGGGGGTGGCCGTATGATTCCTCTCGAAACTTATCCGAAACAGGATATGGGTGAGGCCGAAAAGATAAAGGAGCTCGAAAGAAAAATCGAAGCCCTGATGTCTGTTCGGGAGGTGAAGAGGACCGGCATTCCGTGTCCTTACCCGAGAAAGTGGGATTCGATCCCGTATCCGGCGAAGTTCAACCTGATCAACTTCACGCCGTTCAACGGAAAGGGCTCGCCCACTCAACATCTGATCTACTTCAAGTCCCACTTGGGGGTGATCTCGGGCAACGGGCCTTTGATGGTTCGGTCATTCGTTGGCACCCTTCGCGGGCCTGCCTTCGATTGGTACCGCCGTCTCAAGCCCGGAAGCATCAACAGCTGGGAGGACCTGGAAAGCAAGTTCCTCACCCATTTCTTCGATGATGACACTGAGGTGTCGATCAGGACACTCTTCGACGAGAAACAAAAAGGCGGAGAGTCGGTGGATACCTTCATCAAACGCTTCCGCAATCAGGCAATGAACTGCAGGGATCCCGTCACGGAGGAATTCCTCTTGCAGACTTGTCAGAACAACTTGTCCATTAACATCCTGGACGTGATGGGAATAGAGCCGCTCAATACCTGGAAAGAGTTGAAGGCTCGAGGAGAACAGGCTGAACGCTTCATCAGAAGGCGAAAGGTCCGATGGTTAATCCTCTGGATTCAGATCTCGTACCTCATGATGAAGGGGACGTACCTGCAACGGTCTTTGACGATAATCAAACGTCACAACAGCAGTCCTGGGAACAACAGGAGAATTCGGACGAGGAGCTCCAAAACGAGTACTCATTCAAAGACGAAGACGTTCCAGCTATCTTCGAGACCCTTCTCGAAAACGACAAAATCAAGCTCCCGCCCATCATGAATCAGGAGGAAGCTGACGATTCTGCGGAACCAACGTACTGCGCGTACCACAGGAGGATTCTCCATCCCACCAAGGATTGCTTCGCTCTCAAGAATAGCATTCAGACCTTGGTTAAAGCCGGCGTTATAACGCTAGGGTAAGCCAATTGAGAACGGCGAT
Organism: Asparagus officinalis; assembly: GCF_001876935.1. Classification (NCBI taxonomy): domain Eukaryota; kingdom Viridiplantae; phylum Streptophyta; class Magnoliopsida; order Asparagales; family Asparagaceae; genus Asparagus; species Asparagus officinalis. Next base: position 69,925,964 of record NC_033797.1, read on the forward strand.
ACTCCAAAGAGTACAAGAGTATAAACTGTTTCTCGAGACTCCGACAAGTATATGAGTATAAACTGCTCCTTGAGACTCCGACAAGTATATGAGTATAAACTGCTCCTTAAGACTCCGACAAGTATAAGAGTATAAACTGCTTCTTACACTCCGACAAGTATAAGAGTATAAACTGCTTCTCATACTCCGAAGAGTATATGAGTATAAACTGCTTCTCAATACTCCGAAGAGTATATGAGTATAAACTGCTTCTCAACACTCCGACAAGTATAAGAGTATAAACTGCTTCTCATACTCCGAAGAGTATATGAGTATAAACTGCTTCTCAACACTCCGAAGAGTATATGAGTATAAACTGCTTCTCAACACTCCGACAAGTATAAGAGTATAAACTGCTTCTCACACTCCGACAGAGTATACGAGTATAAACTGCTTCTCAATCCTCTAACAGGTGCATGAGGTTAAACTGCTCTCTACATACTCCAATAGGTATACGAGTCTAAACTATTTCCTACCATTGACGGGAAGTTCCTGGAGGATATTATACTAATATTCTTAAGGATAACCCGGTCGGATAACAAAATCAAACCCAGTTCCAAGAGAGAAGCTGGGGGTGGATAATCCAATGCATCGGGAAGTTCCCGAAAGAATACCACATGGGTATTCTTAGGGATAACCCAATCATTGTGGAATTGGTGAATAAGAAATTCACGTTCGAACCCTGAAGGTGTCTCTTCTTATTCTTTAACTCTTATGAGTTATTTTTGTGAGATGAGATCCAATCCTCTGATAGGTTAATCTTTCCTCACCAAACCATCCGCTGATCAAATTAAACGACAGGGGATCCACCAAAGTTTCCATTTACCCGTCATTGGCATTTCCCAGACTTAACATGCTAGGTCCTAAACGCCTAGCATTAAAGCCTCCCTTTGAGTGATAATACGAGTTGGCATTTCCTTTGCTAACCGTGATTCACTTTCTTTGCTTTCTGGTCAAACCTGTAAAAGTTAGGACCAAAGCCACAATCCCCTCTCGATTCCCCCAATGAACGAGAGGTCCACTTTCAAATCGAGTGACCAATCCTATAAAAGTTAGGGTCGTTCGAATCTTTCCGATTCTCGGAGTGGAGATCCCACTCTTAGTTTCATCATTCTGGGTTCTGGGGGTGGAGATCCCACCTCGAGTTTCCTTTCCAGCTGTAGATAGAATATAAAATTCTTCCTCTTCAGCACCGGGAGATAGAATATAAAATTCTTCCTCTCCTCGGACCTTTCCGATGCTCGGAGTGGAGAACCCACTCCCAGTTCATCATTCCGGATTCTGGGGGTGGGGGATCCCACCTCAAGTTCCCTTTCCAGCTGTAGATAGAATATAAAATTCTTCCTCTTCAGCACCGGGAGATAGAATATAAAATTCTTCCTCTCCCGTTTCTCAATCTGTCTTTGCTTTTAGAAAAGACACGATTGTCAAATCCGGGCACTCGATGCACGGGGAATTTTATCCCGAAGCCTGAGTAGGGATAAGTCAACGCCTAACACGCGTTGCCGGGTAGTCTATTCCCGTGAGAAAGACGAAGTCTATGTATTCAAAATCATAGCAACTTTTCCTCTGTCTTTGCTTTCAGAAAAGACAGGGATGAAGTCAACGCCTAACACGCGTTGCCGGGTAGTCTATTCCCGTGAGAAAGACGAAGTCTATGTATTCAAAATCATAGCAACTTTTCCTCTGTCTTTGCTTTCAGAAAAGACAGGGATGAAGTCAACGCCTAACACGCGTTGCCGGGTAGTCTATTCCCGTGAGAAAGACGAAGTCTACGTATTCAATACCGTAGCACTAAAAGGGTTAACTCTTTTAGCTTAAACGTCACATAGGAGCGGACTTAAACAATCCGCATGCTAGCCCGACTCAAACGGTAGTCGGTAAAGGCTAATCAAATCCGTTGAAGGCTGGGGATTAGCCAAAAATCCTAAAGTCAACGCCTAACACGCGTCGCCGGGTAGTCTATTCCCGTGAGAAAGACGAAGTCTACGTATTCAATATCGTAGCACTAAAAGGGTTAACTCTTTTAGCTTAAACGTCACATAGGAGCGGACTTAAACAATCCGCATGCTAGCCCGACTCAAACGGTAGTCGGTAAAGGCTAATCAAATCCGTTGATGGCTGAGGATTTGCCAAAAATTCTATAACTGCGAGTCATTGACGCATCAACTCCCCTAATTGGTCTCGTGACTAGCTAACCACAGGTCCTGATGCCGACTGAAGGCTAGACCAATCACATCCAAAGTATTCCGGCCTCTTCTATAAACGAGACGAGTCCGAAACACTTTGGAGGGGGTATCTGTAGGCATCGAAAATTGCCTATAGGTCTCCACAAACGGTTCAGTATTAAAGAACGACGATGAACGTCACTATCCGATCCACATGAGCCTAATCGACATCGACGAACGACTGAAGTGAGTCGGCGAGCTACGTGAGCGGATAGGGTTTCGGAACAACCAAGACCCGGACCAATCGGGAACCTGGCACTGTTCACAAATAGGACAACGCCCTTCATGCCTCGGCCACTCTACAGATAATCCAATCACCAGAGCGGATCGAATTCTTCGTCAAACATCCAACACACCCGGAATCACTCAAATCCGAATCCGGACGAAGAATATACAGGGAAACCAACAAAACACCTCATATGGAGTCTCGGCAAGCTCGAAACACCCGAGGGGTGTCTTGGCAAAACCAAGACACCCCAGGGGTGTCTTGAAGCAAGGCTAGAGAGAGGAGGGGGGATTTTTGGAGAGCCTTGGCGAAGCCCTGCTGCAGTGAAGAGTGGCCGTGAGCTTCAACAAGAAGAGGAGAGGTCTTGATCAGAGCCTTCATCACCCGTCCGAGCCTTAGTATTAGCCTTTAGCGTTAATACTAAGAAGAGCTATTACCTCGCTTTAGCCGAGGTATACGCTTATAGCTTCTAGATCTCACGCGGTTCGATGAAGTTCTGCTTCTATATCCTTCCGCGGATAGACGAAGCTCTGCCCGATTTTCTCGGAACAGATCTGATTGCCCCGGTGGTCCACGGATATCAACGTCCCCGTCACAGGCCAAAGACCCACGCAAGCAAGAGATGACAAACAGCTCTTGCGTTTGTTTGAAAGGAGTTGCATTTCTTGTGTTTTCATTGTGTAAAGGTCTTATAAAAAGACTATCTTTTTATTTCATTGTAACGATCGAAGTTGTAATGAATGCAGCAATGAATACAGCGACTTTTTCCGCAAACAACGAGTCCCTTTGATCCCTTTTACACCAGAAGGTGAAGTTTTTAATTACTACAATCAAACCAGACAAGGACTCATTTACATCTCTCCATAAGTCGAGCCACAAGCAGGACCAACATCTGACGACTTTCTATGTAGTCCTTCAAACATGTCCAACTGGAATTCTGATGTTAGCCTTGGAATCTTGTGTAGTGAGTTCACAACTAACATGGTTTTATACAGCCTAACTATAGATCTTAATGAATCCGAGGTGTTCAAAGATCATGAAGACGATTCATGGGCAAAGGAACTTGAGAGGCAAAGGAACTTGAGAAGCAATAGTAGTCACATTTCAAAGTCAGAAAACCACCCACCAAGGATAAAGTGGTTCAAATCAATATAGGCGATGAAATCAAACCTAAGCCCATCTTTATCAACGAAAGTCTATCATCCACTAAAAAGGAAGAGCTAGTAGTTCTCCTCTAACAGTAAATTAATGTCTTCTCCTGGAGCTATGAAGACATGCCGGGTCTAGACCCCAGCGTAGCTGTACATCATCTTGACATCAACCCTAGCATTAAGCCTGTCAAGCAACAGTAATGGCGCTTTTGTCATGAGTTAATGGAACAAATCGAGAAGAAAATCCGTAAGCTTATTAAGTTATCCATGAAGAACAACATCCCGATTTGTTGGCCAACGTCATGGTAGTAATGAAAAATAGCGGTAAGATCCGAATCTACATTGACTTCCATAATCTAAACCTCGCCTATCTAAAAGATGAGTTCATTCTCCCTATCGCGGATGTCATGGTCGATAATATGTGTAGGTTTGAGAGAATGTCTTTCATGAATGATTTCTCTAGACACAACGAAATCAAAATGCATCCTGATGATAAAAAACACACAGCCTTCAGAATACCTTTAGAAGTATACTGTTATACAGTAATGCCCTTCGGTCTGAAGAATACTAGAGCTACCTACTAATGCACTATGAACATGATCTTTCATGAACATTTGCGTAAAATAGTGGAGTGCTACGTTGATGGCCTCATGATCAAAATTCATCACAAACAAGACCACGTTGGTGACCTAAGAACGATATTCGAAGTCATGCATAAACACCAACTCAAGATGAATTCAACCAAATCCTTCCTTGGTGTATAATCAGGCAAATTCCTTGGGTTTATTATAACATCCACAAGAATACACGTCAATCCCGAAAAAGTGAAGGTCATTCAAGAGATGCTACCTTCGACAAACCTCAAAGAGCTCAGAGGTTTATAAGGACGATTAGCCTACATCCGAAGGTTTATCACCAATTTATCTGGCAAATGTCAACCATTCCAAAGACTCATGAAGAAAGGTGTTTTATTCGTCTGGGATGACACATGCCAAGAAGCATTCAATGAAATCAAAGCTTATCTCACAAAGCCAACGGTGCTAGCCGCACCAATATCAGGTAAACCATTCTTGATCTATGTCAGGGCTATATATCATTCATTCAGAGTACTTCTCGCTAAAAAAAAAGACAATGGCCATGAATAAGCCATCTACTACCTCAGCCAGACTATGATCGGTGCCAAGCATCGGTATAACCCAGTCGAGAAGGAATATTTAGCATTAGTCTTCACGATTCAAAAAATACGGTTTTACCTCACTGGCTAATCCATTCACATCATTTCAAGAGTCAATCCTCTATGAATAGTCATGATGAAACATGGGTCATCGAATTCCTGGTTAACAAAATGGGTGATCCTGCTATCACAATATGACATAACATTCATGCTGCAGAGAGCAGTTAAGGGTCAAGTAATAGCCGATTTTCTAGCAAAACACCCTATTCCCAAGCCTTCCAAGCTCTACGAAGATATCTCGGATGAAGTCATTGAGTCGAATGTTATTTTAGACCATCAAATATGGCAACTCTACTTCAACAGTGCGTCACGATGTAGCTATAAGGGAGTAGTCATTGTAGGAGTAGGGGTAGTATTGATTGATCCCTATGGACATGTCCTCCCTTGGGCCTATTCATTGACCAAGCCATGCTCCAACAATGTAGCCGAGTATAACGCTCTTATAATTAGCCTACAACTTGCTAAAGTTATGGGTGCCAAATACCTTAAAGTTCACAGTGATTCTAAACTAATTGTGAATCAGATCAAGGGAGAATATGAGGTCCGCCACAACGACCTCATGCCTTACCATAAAGTGGCAACAAAGCTTGCTCAATCTTTTGAAGGCTTCTACATTAGCTACATAACTCACCTTAAAATTACTCATGCGAAAGCTCTAGCATCCCTTGCAGCCACACTTGCTTTGGTGCCCAAATCTACCCGGTGTACCACCATGGCTAGCCATTAATTACGCTCTTCGGAGCAAATTCTTGAAGCCAATGAAGTGTATTTCGGGTCAACTCACTTCGAGGGTAATGATTGGTGGTTCCTAATCATTGACTATGTCTTGCATGTGATACTACCAGATGATCCGAAGTAAGTGGCCTCGATCCAAAGAAGAGCTCCATGTTTTTCTATGATTCTGTCACATAGACTTTGTACCGACGATCTTTTGACAGTATTTTGCTCTGATGCTTATCACTAAGTGAAGCTCGAGAAGTGTTAAAGCAAGCCCACGATGGTGCATGTGGATCTCATCAACAAAGTCCTAAACTTCAAGATTGACTTTATCATCTAGGCTACTACTGGCCGACAATGATAGTAGTTTGGTGCCCAAATCTACCCGGTGTACCACCATGGCTAGCCATTAATTACGCTCTTCGGAGCAAATTCTTGAAGCCAATGAAGTGTATTTCGGGTCAACTCACTTCGAGGGTAATGATTGGTGGTTCCTAATCATTGACTATGTCTTGCATGTGATACTACCAGATGATCCGAAGTAAGTGGCCTCGATCCAAAGAAGAGCTCCATGTTTTTCTATGATTCTGTCACATAGACTTTGTACCGACGATCTTTTGACAGTATTTTGCTCTGATGCTTATCACTAAGTGAAGCTCGAGAAGTGTTAAAGCAAGCCCACGATGGTGCATGTGGATCTCATCAACAAAGTCCTAAACTTCAAGATTGACTTTATCATCTAGGCTACTACTGGCCGACAATGATAGTAGATGCAGTAGCATATGCTAAATGATGTCATGCGCATCAAATCCACGTTGACTTCCTACATCAACCTCCGGAAGAATTGCATCCGACAGTTGCCTCTTGGCCATTTGCTTGGGGCATGGACATTATTAGGCCAATCAGCCCACCGTCCACCTAAGGTCATCAATTCATCCTGGTCATCACAGATTACTTCTCCAAAGAGGCTGAAGCTATTCCCCTCAAAGAAGTCAAGACATCTCAGGTGATAAAATTCTTGAGACATCACGTGATTTATTGATTTAGCATTCCTAGACAAATCATTCACGATAACGGTTTGTAATTCGTCAGTCGGCCATTCTTCAAATTCTACAACAAGTATAGAATCCAAGATGTGACTTCTACGTCATACAATCTAACTGCTAATGGTCTAGCTAAAGTTTTCAACAAAACTATAATCAAACTTCTGAAGAAGTTCATCTCCTCCAACAATCGTTATTGGGACGAGAAACTCGAAGAGTGTTTATGGGCTTACTGAACAACATTCCATACTCCTACTAGCTCTACGCCATTCTCATTGGTCTACGGATGCAAAGTCGTGATCCCTTTAGAAATTTAGGTACCATCATTAAGAATTGTCATCACTAAGAAAATGACAATTGATGAACATCATCAAAAGCTCCTCCAAGAACATATGATGCAAGCGTCACCAAGATGTTTGAGACTATAGAAGAGATCATCACCCTCGCAACCATCGTCGTCGTCATAGGCATATCCACAGGTACAACTTCAATATCGGTAGATAAAAACCTCCGGCTCACTAAGCATAGCGGCAGCTTCGCTTGGACCATCATTGGAATGAGGTTTAGGGCTTTGTGGCCCCTCCCTTTCAACTGCCGCCAGCACAGGAGAAATTGAAACATCATCATCATCATCAGAAACACCATAAACAATCAACCTTTACCATATTAATGAAGCAGGTGCTGGTGCAGGAGCCTCAGTCATTTCAAAAGTAGGAGTCGACACCAAGATACTGGAAGCACTAGCAAAATCAATGACCAGTTTGAAACCACCACTCACAGGAAAAGGTGTAGACATCGCTTCACCTACAGCCTCGAAATCATATTCATCATCTAAGCCTTCAACGTCACCAATATGGTCAGCATCTTCGGGCTTGGTCAAGTTAGTATCGGTGTCATCATGCCCATAATCCACTTGTTCCTCTTCGTTGTCTAGAGGAATGGGCTCCTTACCTGCATAAAAGAAGCGCATCAGCTAAAAGCATTGTAAGATGAAAGTTATGAGCATGTGAATGGAAATCACTTGAAGAGCCAACCCTAGGTTCTTGTACTAGGATCGCAGGAGACTCCTCTCTAGTCCATGAAGAGTCTCTAGGCATGGATTTAGGCTCAGGAGATGCTAAGCGTTACTTTTTCAAAGAAGGTGGAGGAGGAGGAACATGTAATAGCCTCATTCCTTTCCCTCATCCGCTATCAGGTACTCCTTGCTGAATTGCTAGCTCAGTCGGCTCTCAAATGTTGATACCGACCTATCTTGGAGGAGTAGGGTGTTCAGCTTGCTCTTCCCAACCTTCATCTGGTAAACCTTCCGCCAAAATTTCTAAAAGTCCAGGAGCTCTGCTCTTTGAACCCTTCTAGAATAGTTCCTTATACCATCGAGTGATCCAATACAAACCAGTTTTATTCACCTGAAGCTCATGAGTAGGAACAACCACCTTGCTATACCACTTGTAAAACCCCAACGTCATGTAATAGTTGGGCATGTGCAGAGGAAGCGAGAACTGAGCCCCTGTAGCCCCTGCAACAAAGTGGTACCAAGCACGAGCTCTGTCGACTAAGCTCCCTATCCATAGCAATCTTGGGTTTGGATTCCCAACGTACAACTAATCATAGCCAAATTGGACGAGCAAATCGGCATGGCTAATAGGGTTCGATGTAGCACTCCATACCATTCAACCTAGCTACAAGGTGACCTAGTCAGATGTTTACCAACCAGTTGAAACACCCACTAGGCAACCAAGTGAAGCGCTCGCTACTCATAGCGTCTTTAAACTCGTCCCCATGACTAACACCGTCAATTGAGGAAAAGCAACAGTAAAGACGATATTGGTCCTTATTCTGGAGAATCCTAGGAACCCCAACAAGGTACTTAACGAGCCATTTCGAATGTTCGTACCTCTGAAGCAAGGCAACGTTCCCACTACTAGGCATAGCGGCTGACATCAACTGAGGGCAGTGCTGAGTGAACCATATTACCAAATAGGCATACAGTAGCTCCACCCTAGGATTAGGTACTTGATTCCTCGGGCAACACTACCCTTGCTTCAAATATTCAGTGGCCAGTTCTCTTAGGTCATGATGAATGCAGCTCATCATCGTCGGTAGAAGAGCTAAGCTGTACCGAGAGGCCAACAACATATCTGGGAATAGCACCTTAATTGAGATGCAAGCTTTCAGCTAAGAAGGCACGACACAACCCTTCAGCCAAATAGAGAAGAACCCTACAAGCAATGCCAACTCATATATTGTCTCCTTTGCCTGGTAATAGAAACTCTCAAATTGGTCACTGACATGAAACCCACACACGTCAGAGTCAGTAGTGTGCAACATGGAGCCATCCTTGAATATGCGAGTCTCGACATCAACATTCGTGGCTGGAGGAATCGCGCCTACATTTCCTTTTTACTAACATTGGGAAATAAAAACTCTGCCCAAGGAACGCAAGGTACAGTATGGTCATGTCTAGTGCTCCCAGTAGTCCTCTGGCAAATGAGGAAGTGGCAGACCAATTCTTGAAAAGCCTCTGTAACATGGGTAGTATGAGAGTAAGTACTCAACTCCTCATTAGTAGGAAAACACTCCTTGTACGAACGTTCCTGTGACACCTACACTTTAGTCCCACATGGACTAGTGTGAAGAAATATTAGTGGCTTAAATAAAGAAGCCCAAGGCCCAAGAACAACTAGTGCTAATATTTTGGTAGTGGATTTAAGCTAACATCGAGTTACTCTTGGTGGGTCTCATGGCTTGCACGCACCAACGGACCCGTAGGTCCGGGACATGACAAAATGGTATTAGAACAGTTGCCAGGTGAAAGTATAAAACTAAGTACTATATGGGCTAAGTGCTACACCGTGTGGATATGGTGGGAGCCATCTCTAGAGCCTGTAGGAGCCACCTCTAGAGTGTTGGCCTTCTTGTTTTAATGATGATTTACAGATAATTTACATCTAATATTGTTTGTCTAATGTTTGTGTTTTATATTTATTCTAGGCAAACAATATGTTGGAGGATGGATGGAATAGAGCTTCAACGATAATATCTAATGGAGGTTAGCGGAATAGTAGGTGAAGCTATGTATAATTCAAGTTCAAGATCTAAGTTCAAGCTTCATCCGCAAGTGTGCCAAGTCGAGCTTATTGAAGATCAAGATCTAGCTTGGGTAACTTAGTTTAGGTTTTATATTATGTGTGTTAAGTACCTTAAGCTCAATATCATATACACACACGTATTTGGTTTCTATGTATATATATAGTTATATATATACATGCATGGTTTTGGGTTTTCATATTTATTATTGTGATTTGGTTTAACTGCTTAGATATGAAACAAATATATTTTCATATACATACTCATATGTTTTATTTTTTATTGTATTTGTAAAAATATTGTATTCTTAGTTTTTGGACTTAACAATCATCATATACATATTTTATTAAGTCTACATAATCATTGTGCAAAGTTTCAAAACATGGTTTAGCCAAAATGTCAAAATTCACATGTTTACATTATTATGTTTTGGCCTATTTTGTAAAATGATGATATTTTTCATTTGGGAAGTCCTTTTTAGAAACCATTCATTGTAGCATGTTTATTATCATGTCTACAACTATTTCCCAAAGTTTTACATTTTTTAGAATTTATTTGATATTTTTAAACAGTGTTTTAAAATCAGAAAAACAGTTTTCAGAACTTCATTTTCATATATCAGTTCACGATCGACCGCCACGGTCGACCGCGCCTGAGTCTTTTGCATAGTGTGCAGCAGAAACTTTCGCGGTCGACTGCCACAGTCGACCGTCAGCTGAAAATTTCTCACGGTCGACCGTCGCGGTCGGCCGTCGAACTCTCTGGAGTTTTTTGTTGATTTTTTGTTACTCGCGGTCGACCGCAGCTCTGTCAGATCAATCCCAACGGCTAGTTTCCAGAGCCGTTGCAGTATGCTTTTTTGGTCTTTTTTTGGCTTTCTCTTGGCTTTAGGGTTTGTATAAATACCCCCTTTTACCTTCAGCTCTATATACAACAAGAGAATGTTTTAAAGAGTTTTAAAAGGAGTTTAAGCTTGTTTTAAGCTTGTTTAAGGGTTTGGTTTATGAAGAAAGTTTTACAAGAGCTTGAGGAGATTATCAATTGTATTTTGGGTATTCAATCCATCTCTCTCTCTTGTCATCTAGAGAAGTTTTCCTAAACTCAACTCTGGATTTTATTTATAATTATTTGTTGATCATCATTTCTATTAAAGCTAGTTTTATATTGAGTTTGGATTTGATTTTACTCATTGTTACACACACCTTCTTGAGCTTATTGTATTTGCATTCATAATATATTTGGGGTTGTGAGAGTTGTAACATTGAGTGTGAGCTTTCATTGTGTTCTCATCCAAACCGGGTTGTGATAGTGTATTTCTCCCCAGGAGTGGGTAGCGGAGACGTAGGACGGAAAGTCCGAACTCCGTGATCATATCGTGTGTTTGAGTTTGCTTTGGCGCTCTTTATCTTATGTTTATATTTCTTGTCGCCATTGTCCATAGCTCATTATTTATATGATCCACTATCTAGTTTATATTGTTTACCCATTGTGTTAGTTTCATAACCTTACATATATCATATATCGCTTATATCTCTTTGCTAGGATATTTCTTGTTGTTCATATTGCTTATCCTAGCTCATATAACTTGTTGTATTTCATACTTGCTAGGATAACTTGTTAATTAGTTTTAATTGGTTTTTAAATCGGATTAGATTAGCATAAGACCCTAATCACCCCCCTCTAGGGTCTAACATAGAGTTCACATTGCCTGGTAGTGATACTGGGATGTGCCAATTGTTATGTCGTGACGACAAGGACGTCATCTTTGCAAGATTGAGTGATTGTGACACCCACACTTTAGTCCTACATGGACTAATATGAAGAAATATTAGTGGCTTAAATAGAGAAGCTCAAGGCCCAAGAACAACTAGTGCTAGCATTTTGGCAGTAGATTTAAGCTTACTTCGAGTTGCTCTTGGTGGTCTCATGGCTTGCACGCACCAATAGGCCCGTGGGTCCGAGGCATGATAGATCCCCCATCGGCAAAGGAGATACCATAAACATCTCGTGAAGAGCGATCTGTATCTCCCCATCGGAGTAAATAAGGTGTTGCTATCACTATTGTACAACTCCAGAATACCATACAAAATCGATGCACAAATTCCAGCACCATCCTTGGAAGCACTAACTGTAGTATAGAGCCCCAGTTCTTGCAATCACTCCTCAAAAGTGACAAGCTCAAAGTCTACCAAGAGAGTCCACTATTGAGTATCTGTTGACTTGATCCAACTGAGGAATCTGGCATCCCCATCCAGATACTGGACATCGATTTTAACAAGCTCATTCCCAAAGGTGTTTGGAACGATTGCAACTTTGTTAACCGGCACGTCCTTATTCACGAAGCCTAGACGCAGCCTTATGATGTTAGTCCTGTAAAGTTCTTCTTGACGGAAGTCACCCACATACTTCAAAATGCATATCTTGACACTATCCTCCCTCTTTGTGAGGTTAAAGCGAATGAAACGAGGCATGACAAGATGCTGTAAGAACAAAAAGGAGACTTGAAGCTCTATGGCTAGTAAAGCAAATTGACGGTTTCCCAAAGTGTAATACTAATATTCCTCCCCACAGTGAAAGAAAGAGTTGTCGCCAGGGACACTATCTCCAAAAAGAAAATGTGGTTTCACCGACACATCTTCATGAGGCACGAAGAACTTAGCGTCGGTAATTATTTCCCGCAAGGTCTTATAGCTTTTTGTACGGATGGCCTCAATCCTTTCTTGACTATTGCCATCGAGAAACAACGGGACATTCCTATCAAAAACGTGCATACTTCAGGATCATGAGTCCCATCATATCCAAAATGATTGTGACGAATAACAAGAGCTCTTAAATAGGCAACTACATAAAGATGACAAAATGAGTTAACAGACGAAGACCAAGTTCAACTGTCATACTCAAGAGCAGAGGCGAACCTCGCTCACAAGCAAAAGTCACCTATATTGACTAAGTGCCTATAAGATGAAGTGAAGCTCAACCAAAGGAATCAAACTTCACATCCAAGTTGCTGAAATTCATCCAATTTAATTAGACGAATATTGCTTTACTGAAGGTCTCCCCAAATTGGCGAATATCACTTTAACGAAGATTGCTCAAAATAGAGCTCCGCCAAAATGTAAAAGCACAAAGGGACAGAGCTCCGCCAAAATGTAAAAGCCCAAAGGGCTGAGCGAGCCCTACCCAAAGTGCGAAGTTCACCACGATAAGTGCCATTAATGGTTACTAATGGAACCCCGCCACTAACAATGAAAGCTGGTCCGGAAGACCACCAATGGTCATAAAGATCTCACCTTTAAAGGCATATCAAATTTTCAGATGACCTAAGGCATTGCTTAAAGCCCAATGGGCTGAGACTGAGGTTGATCCAAAGATCACCATCGATGGGTTTGATACTTACCCATTGTCATCTCCCTTGGAAATAGCACAACAAGAAGCCATTGATGACGAACTTTGGGAATCTCTAGAAAGCTAGGGTTTGAAGAAAAGTACGAGAATTTTTGAAATCAAAATGAAGAAGAGGGAGGTAAACGGTCTTATTTATAGGCTAAAACCCCCCGAACTTCTCCCAAGATTTCTCGTCCTAAACTTCGTCAAATATCTCACGACCAAACTTTGCCGAAGATCTCACCAGCGAACTCCACCGAATATTTCACCCTAAACTTCATAAGAGAGTTTAGCCTCTAACTTCACCTAGAATCTCTCCTCGAGTGAACTTCGTCGTAATTTCAAGCATGTGGGTCAAACACCTGAAGTTTATATCCTTAGGCTGAGCCTCGCCTAACCGTCCTGCTGAGCCTCACCTAACCGACCTACTGAGCCTCGCTAAGATGACTATTTCTTCAGTAAGTGAACCTCGCTCAATACAACAAGGCACTAAAGGTGAACCTCACCTAAACATTATAGTGAATCACTAAGTCTCCAAATTGAGAAAATCACAACTTAATTTGTTTTAGGCTTTACATAATGAACCTCGCCAAAATGACTTGGCAAAATTCACTAAGTCTCCAAGTTGAGTAAAACTTTAACTCAATTTGTTTGAGACCTCATCTGGCTAACTCTAAACTGACTCTCGCCAGCACAAGGAAGCCTGAGCTTCGCTTCTAAATATGATGACTCCATGCAGAGATCAAACCATGCAACATTCAAATTCACTACAGAAGTACAAATAGATCAAGCACACAAAAGATGGAAAATTTTAACATGAAGAAAAGTTTATTTTTATTGATTGAAGACTCTACTACATGAAGGCGACATTCAAAACTGCCCGATTACAAGGATAATGGGTACTTGTTGCTATTTGCTACTACCCCATATTCCTAAGATATGGGTAATGTGATGCTTGAGGAATAGATACGAGCTCCACCAAGCTACAACCCTTGTTCCTCTGATGTTACAAGACTTAGGGAACTAAATGTTTCCCTATGAAGATAAGAACCGCTCATATTCCTCTAAGTGAGGCATATCAATGGGAAGAAGCATGTTCTTATATCAAAATTCGACGTCGGGCCTGAGTCAGCCACACGACGTCTAATTATGATCTAGGATCACGTTTGTGGTATCTAGTTACTATCGGAGTCTTCGCTTGTGGAGGTCTAAGGATTTTTCTTCAAGTTTCATCTTAGTTGCCGAATGTTCTTACGCAGAGCGAGGCACTCGAATCTCCATGTGTCTCTATCGCAATTCACTTCTCCCCATGCAGTCGATTGATTCTCGATGATCTGCTCAAGCATCTCTTTCTTGCCAACAACAACTCCGCCAGACGACAGAGTATGCAGAGTTCATCCTATTTGACTGATTAGCATTACACATCTGTCAAATATCCTATCACTATCATGTTAATAGTACACCTCTGAACAGTGTCAACTTTATCAAGCTATTATATTCACATTACACCTCTACTAGTTTGATCCTAACATCATTATCCCCAGCAAAAGTGTTACTATAATATGTCAACACTACACCTCTATCATACACACATAAAGGGAGATAAGAAGTTCTTTTATTTATTGAAAGAGCTACAAAAAGATCATTACAGAAAAAGTGGATAAAAAGTGTGTATCTGTGCAACACACTCAGCCATTCGTGCATCCCCGACTTCATGAGCACCCTTCTGGACTTGTTCCCTCAAGACTCTAGGATCGACGAGAATGGCCTGAGATCTGATGATCGAGAGTCTCTCCATTTCAGCTTGAAGCTCCGCAACTTTAGAGTCACACTTCTTGGTCAACTCAGCTAAATTAAGCTCAAGTTCCTCCTTTTGGTGTCGAGCTACCTCCAAACACGCCTGAGCCACAACAATGGTCACCTTAGGCTCATCGATTATTGCATCATTTTCTTGGATGGCATCTTGAAGCAATGTGTGATGACCGTTAGCCGACGCAATGCTATCAGTCAAACTGTGGACTTTCACACTAATCCGCTCCATTTCTGCACGGGCAGATTCACTAGTCTTACGATGAGCTTCTAGAAAACGACATAATTCAACCTTAGCAATGCTATCAAGATCAGCAATGCAAAGCCCATACAGCTCTTGGCAATGGGATTCAGCTTTGTCGATCATCATCTTGAAAGGTTCAGTGCGAACAGAACTGACAACCGATGTCAAAACACCCAACTGATCCCTCACCAACTTGAGAGTACGGGGCGGATAACGCTCTCTATGAATTCAAGATAATCGCGACACTTTGGTTAAATAATCTCACCAGACTATCCGTTAAGATCTTTACGTCCACCTCCAATAAGTCCTCGAGATCAAGGGATTGAGGAATCTCCACAAAACTTAAAGGACCTTCTTCAGTAGAGACCATCATGGCATCCGTTATGGTCGGAGAGATAGTTGGTGCGACTTGTATCCGCTCGTTGCCCAACATGAGACTTCACCATGTCCGCGAAGTTCGCCCAAATAGCCATGTTAGAGATTCTCCTTACTAACTTTTAATTTAATGGGCACTTAATCTACAATTAAGGAGACAATTAACTCTCTCTTTTAGCCTATAAAAGGAGAGGAGATCATCCACTTTAGACACACACAAAGGCGGAGAGAAACACACACGCGCTGAGGCATACGAGAGGTATTGCTAAGAGAAGACCGAGGTACCTTCTAAGCAATATAATCCTCATCAACAACAAGAGACCCATCTTCTTAGACGGCGAGTCAAAGGAGTACAAGATCGACACTCCACCGGCACATGGAACAGAACCCCATGAAAAAATAATTCTTTTGTTTTATTAAATTTTTTTCTATTGTAATCTATGTTAATTACAATACAAAAGAACCCGAAATAGTGTGTGTGTGTGTGTGTGTTATGTCTTTGTGCCTGATCACCTTCGCGGGAAGTCAAACAAGAAGGTTTGAGTTGCATTTTTGTGGGGTTCGACAATAATAGAAAAGAATGGAGATGTTATGATCCCACAACCTGACAATGCTACACATCGAGGAATGTAGTGTCTAACGAAGTCTAGTCATGGTAGACTCCACAAGAAGTTGTGCTCCTAGATCCTAATGATCTAGAGGATCAGTTAGAGAAGAAGTTGGGGGAGCCAAATTAAGAAGAAGAGTCACATCAATCAGAGAAGATAGAACCAAGTTCTTCTACATCTCCAAAAAAAAAAAGAATTCATGGAAGACTAGTGTTCATCATATAACATTAGAAGAGAAGTGATCGAGACATATGGAAGATATCAAATAAAAGTTGTAAAAGAGTGTAGTAGTGTAGTAGTTTGTAATAGAGAGAGGGGCAGAAGAACAATAAAAGGAGTGAATAGCTGTAAAAGAGTGTAGTAGTGTAGTAATTTGTAATAAAGAAAATATTTATATTAGAGAGTATTAAGTATTGTACCACTAGAAAAATAATAATAATATATTTTTTAACATCCACCACTCTTCTCAACTCAACAAGTGGTATCAGAGCCACTCTCACAAATCAACTAAAAACTTGGAGAGAATTCTAGGACACCCCCTGAGAAGTGTGAGAATTGGAGAATGTTCTAGAAGAATTCTCAAAAGGAGGTGTTGATCTCATAACATTAGCCTCATCGTGTGATAAATTAAAAAAGTTTTTTTAAGATAGAAGAAAACTGCTCACAGGTAGTGAGCACAAACAAAGAACTTATACAAGATTACATAGACCAGACAGATGTAATATAATCATCAGAACCACATCTTAGCAGATATGCAAGTAGCAATCATGTTTGTTTTTTGTAATTGTTGGATTTTGAGCGTAGCAATGTAATAATAGTGGAAGAAGGCACCTAAGATGGCAACTAGAGAAAGAGGAAAAGCATTTGAAGGATGACTAGTGGAACAAAATAAGAACAAGCTAGAGAATTGGTGGTTGGAGTAGAAACGGAGAGATGGCTCCTGCTTGTATTACAGGGATGCATCACATGTGACAATGTATTTTGTGTAATTGTATCGATATTCTGAGATGTTTACGGTTACTGGCGACGTAAAGCACAAACATGCAGAACTTTTGGTTCCTTGAGTTATCAAAATAAATAATTGTCTCCCAACAAGAAAATTTATGAGGATAAAGAGCGGATCACATCATCACTCAACACAAACATAGATCTGCGGGGAAAGTTAATTCTACACCAAAACTGAAAGGAGCCAAAATCAGGACTAACAACAAATGACATCAATACTGACCATCCAACAAGAAATAAACAACTTCCATTTTTAAAATGACGCAGCGCGGAAGTTGTAACCTCGGAATCCACCAAGGGTGTTCTCTGAATCCACAAAGAACGATCTTCGAATCCACGAAGAGCTTCGAATCCACGAAGAAATATTGAGGAAAAACAAAATTTATTAATCAAAAGTTATGCCTCTAGGGCTTACAAGACTCTTCTTAAATAGAAAAAGAAACAAGACTCCTACAAGGACTCTAATTCCTACAATGACTCTCAACTTACCAAAAATGGTAAAGAATTCCTAAAGACTCCTACAAGGACTCTAATTCCTACAATGACTCTCAACTTACCAAAAATGGTAAAGAATTCCTAAAATATTAAAACTCCTAAAAAGACTCATTATGAATAGTAAAGTCCACCGGTCAAATCTGAGATCAAATCGGATTTGTTTTCTAAACAAAACAGACTCCTAAATTATTACTAAAAATAGTAAAAACGGATAAAATTGTAATTATCTCTCAAACCGTAAGGAATTTGGCGAATCTGAGAACGCAAACTGAACCCGTTGGGGTCGGTTTGGATGGCTCTGTCTCGTCGAGATAGTCGATTTTCATATATAATTCGTCCAATTCCGACGTACGGTTTGAAAGTTACGGTCGTTTCTTCGAAACATGTTATTTTCTTCGACCAGGCCCGCATTTGGGCTTGCGACTATCCCACTTTGACATAAACATGTCTGCTGTGTGTTCTACATCAGTCCCCTCTGCTTGAAAAGAGCTCGACCCCGAGCTTACACTTGCATGAACAGCTGTTTCTGGTGGGTAATACTCAAAAAGAGCTCGACCCCGAGCTTACACTTGCATGAACAGCTGTTTCTGGTGGGTAATACTCAAACAAATCTACAACATTAAAACTAGGAGAAATACCCAAATCTGTAGGAAGGTCAACCACATAAGCGTTGTCGCTAATCTTCTTCAGTATTTTGCATGGACCATACTTCTTATTCTTCAGCTTGTTGTAAGTACCCACGGGGAAACGTTCTTTTCGCAGAAATACCATCACCATGTCTCCTTCTTCAAACACCTTCCTCCTTCTGTGTTGATCAGCTTCGGCTTTATACTTAGCATTAGACTGCTCTATCTTCTCCTTCACCTCCTGCTGAATAGCACGTATCTTTTCAACCATATGATCTGCAGGAACACTCTGTCCAGGAAGTTTAGGCAGCGGGGCTAGATCAAGATAGTGATTCGGAAGCCTTCCATACACAATTGCAAAGGGTGCCTTGCATGTAGTCCGACTCTCCATACAGTTGTAGGCAAATTCAGCATGTGCCAAAGCAAGATCCCATTGTTTTGGTCGATCGCCAGAAATAGATCTAAGAAGATTGCCGAGAGTGCGATTGACCACTTCAGTTTGGCCATCCGTTTGGGGGTGATAGGCAATACTGAACTTGAGAGAAGTGTTGAATCTCTGCCACAAAGTCTTCCAAAAGTGTGATAAGAACTTGGAATCTCTATCGGATGTGATGGACTTTGGCACTCCATGAAGACGAACTATCTCCCGAAAGAAAAGATTAGCAATGTTGCTCGCATCCGCAGTCTTCTTGCATGGAATAAAGTGCGCCATCTTTGAAAACCTATCAACCACAACAAAAAAAGAATCCATACCTTGTTGGGTTCTAGGCAGCCCCAACACAAAGTCCATGGAAATATCATGCCACGGCGCATCAGGAACTGGTAAGGGTGTATACAATCCTGTATTCTGAGACTGTCCCTTAGCAACTTGACAAATTGGACAACGCCGCACATATCTTTCTGCTCCCTTCTTCAACTGAGGCCAATAATATCGTTCTTCAATGGCTGCAATTGTCTTATCACGTCCCAAATGTCCTCCTAGTCCGCCAGCATGAAGGTCTCGAAATATTTGCTCTCTTAGCGAACTCTGGGGTATGCACAATTGATCGCCATGAAATAGATAACCATCCTGAATATGAAAGCCTTTAACTGATCTATTTTGAAGACAGTCATCCCAAATCTTCTTAAAATCGTCATCCTCCGCATACAGCTCTTTAAGATACTCAAACGCAATCACTTCAGCCTTCAAAGTTACCAACAATCCAGCCCTCCTACTGAGTACATCTGCAACCTTATTCTGCTGCCCGGATTTATGCTTCAAAACGAAGGTGAAACGCTGCAGATATGCAATCCAACGAGCATGCATACGGTTGATGGTAGTATGACTATTAAGGGTCTTCAAGGCCTGATGATCAGTGTGAAGCAAAAACTCTCTCGAGATCAAATAGTGCTCCCAATGCTTCAAAGACTGAACTATGGCATATAATTCCAGCTCATATGTGGTCCACTTCTGCCGAGCTTCGCTTAGTTTCTCACTGTAAAAGGCAACTGGACGCCCTTCCTGAGATAAAACACCACCAATTTCTATGATGGATGCATCACAATCAACTTCAAAGACTTTTTGAAAATATGGAAGTGCAAGCACATGTGCGGTGGACAACTTCTCCTTGATCAGTGCAAAGCTACGATCTGCTTCTTCCCCCCAATTGAACTTTCCTTTCTTCATGCATTCAGTTATAGGTGCTACAATGCTGCTGAAATTTCTTACAAATCTCCCATAGAATGTTGCTAGGCCATGAAAACTATGAACTTCGCTGACAGTCTTCGGGGTAGACCAATCTCTAATAGCACGAACCTTCTCTTCATCAACATGAATACCCTTTGTACTAACAATAAAGCCTAGAAACACGAGGCTACTGGTCATGAAGTTGCACTTCTTCAGATTAATGTACAACTTATTCTCCTGCAAAACTGTTAGTACCTCCCTCAAGTGGTCCAGATGTGCAGCCCCACTCTGGCTATAAATCAGGATATCATCAAAGTAAACTACGACGAACTTGCCGATAAAGGGTTTTAATACCTGATTCATTAATCGCATGAAAGTGCTAGGGGCATTAGAAAGACCAAAAGGCATGACTAACCACTCGTACAGGCCTTCTTTTGTCTTAAAAGCAGTCTTCCACTCATCTCCTTCCCTAATCCGAATCTGATGATAGCCGCTCTTGAGATCTATCTTGGAGAACACCTTTGAACCAGATAACATGTCTAGCATGTCTTCCAAGCGTGGAATAGGAAATTTGTACTTCACCGTAATCTTGTTGATAGCCCTACTGTCCACACACATACGCCACTCTCCGTTCTTCTTTGGGACTAGTAGTGCTAGCATTGCACACTGACTCATGCTAGGTTGTATAAGGCCCTTCTGGATGAGATCATCCACCTGCTTCTGCAAAATCTCTCCTTCCTTTGGACTCATCCTATAGTGTGGCAGATTTGGTAGTCGGGATCCAGGGATAAGGTCGATCTGATGTTGAACGTCCCTAAGCATGGGTAATTCAGAAGGAAGATCATCAGTCATAACTGCATCAAACTGTTATAAGAGGGTCTGTACTTCATGTGGAGTTTCGACAGTGGCTGACTCCTCTTTTCCCGAAACTACAAGGGCATAAATCTCATTAGATTGCTTCACATCTTTCATAAAGTCTTCATTGTCAACGACCAAGAAATTCTTCTTTTCAGCCACAATGGTTTTGACAGGTCCCTTCTCGGTTAGAGGCTTGAGCACAATTCGGCGACCATCCTTCTTAAAGATGTAGACGTTATCTTTCCCTCTATGCGTGGCATCAACATCAAACTGCCAAGGTCTGCCTAACAACATGTGACATGCATCCATCTCTACTACATCGCACATTGCCTCATCCACATAAGTTCGGCCAATGGAAAAGGATACCCGACACACTTCATCAACCTGTACGTCATTACCCTTGCGAATCCAGCCGATCTTGTAAGGAGCGGGATGCTTTTTCGTGTTCAGCCCTAACTTCTCCACCATGCGCCGAGATACAATATTCTCACTGCTTCCACTATTAATGATGACATCGCAGATCTTCTGTTGCACCGTACATCTCGTTCGAAAGATATTATGCCTCTGTGGTGGTTCTTCTGCCTTTGGAGCCAACAATAGTCGCCGCACAACACATGAGAGTTGTTCCCCATCATCAGCATCAAACACATCATCATAGTCTTCAACATCGTCTCGGTTTGTATCTTCATCTTCATGATCCACCATGTTCACAGTACCTCTTTTAGGGCACTGATTGGAACGATGACCAGGCTGTCCGCGTCTATAACACTTGATCGGGTCAGGTTTGGCATAAGGGTTCGCTGGAGTAGGCTTCTTCGCTGTAGTTGTCGCTGGCCTCTTGCCCTTCTCTGTCGTAGAATCTTGATCAGGAACAGTTTGAGACTGTTTATTCCCACCACGATTAAAGTTCGTGCGCCAACCATCAGAAGCTGCCCACGATCCTTTACTATTTCGTCCAAGCTGTCGCTCCACCTTCTTGGCTAGGCTAACCGTGTCTGCCAATGTATAGGTCTGCTGCAAAGATACACGATCCTGAATCGCTATCCTTAATTCCCCAATGTATCGAGACATCTGCTGCGCCTCGCTCTCGTGTAAATTGTTGCGGGATGACAGTCGATAGAACTCCTGCGTATACTCATCCACGGTTCTTCCGCCTTGCCTACAATTCTTATACTGCCCAAATAAAACTTGTTCATAATCACTTGGTAAGAAACGGGCTCTCAGTAGCTTCTTCATCTTTTCCCACCTATCGACCTTCGGCTTTCCTTGACGAGATCGATTCAGACAAACAGACTCCCACCAAGCCGAAGCTCCACCTTTGAGTCTGTAGGCCACCAATTTAACCTTACGTTCTTCAGGGATCTCCATATACTCAAAGAACCTCTCTACTTCTGCAATCCAGTCGAGGAACTCTTCAATATGAAGTTGCCCGTTGAAAGATGGCAGATCCATCTTCATCTTGAAACCTCCAGCGTCATAATTATCCCTTTGTCGTCGATCTCTACGATAAACACCGCGGCGTGGGGATGCATAGTGATCTTCCTCGCTGTCGGAATCTTCATACGGAGTCGGTTCACGTCGTTGGCGACCATCAACGCGATTTCGATCTCCTGCAATCTCCAGACGCTCTACTGCCACTGCTATTCGCTCCACGACAGTCTTCATCTGATTGACATCGGCCTTTAGCACGTCGAACTCAGTTCGAGAGATAGGGGCTTCATCACCTGCCATCGGATCGGAGGAACAAGGCTCTGATACCAATTGACGCAGCGCGGAAGTTGTAACCTCGGAATCCACCAAGGGTGTTCTCTGAATCCACAAAGAACGATCTTCGAATCCACGAAGAGCTTCGAATCCACGAAGAAGTATTGAGGAAAAATAAAATTTTATTAATCAAAAGTTATGCCTCTAGGGCTTACAAGACTCTTCTTAAATAGAAAAAGAAACAAGACTCCTACAATGACTCTAATTCCTACAAGGACTCTCAACTTACCAAAAATGGTAAAGAATTCCTAAAACATTAAAACTCCTAAAAAGACTCCTTATGAATAGGAAAGTCCACCGGTCAAATCTGAGATCAAATCGGATTTGTTTCCTAAACAAAACAGACTCCTAAATTATTACTAAAAATAGTAAAAACGGATAAAATTGTAATTATCTCTCAAACCGTAATGAATTTGGCGAATCTGAGAACACAAACCGAACCCATTAGGGTCGGTTTGGATGGCTCCGTCTCGTCGAGATAGTCGATTTTCATATATAATTCGTCCAATTCCGACGTACGGTTTGAAAGTTACGGCCGTTTCTTCGAAACATGTTATTTTCTTCGACCAGGCTCGCATTTGGGCTTGCGACTGTCCCACTTTGACATAAACATGTCTGCTGTGTGTTCTACATCAGTAAATTAAAAAAAAAACTAATAACTCCCAAAATGACTTCTTCACGCATCATGCGGTCCATCAAGCTTAAAGGGAGGAACCAACC
This sequence comes from Asparagus officinalis, assembly GCF_001876935.1. NCBI lineage: Eukaryota > Viridiplantae > Streptophyta > Magnoliopsida > Asparagales > Asparagaceae > Asparagus > Asparagus officinalis. Next base: position 69,949,243 of record NC_033797.1, read on the forward strand.
CCTGTCAACCGCTTCTTCACTGGACGGAAAATGTGCTCTTCAGTTCCTCTGTAGCTTTTTTCGCGCGATTATCCATCCACGAATTTATGTAACAGAGAATAGATCCAATTAGAAGTTTCAATATTATTAAACACTCTATTATTCATACACACCAACAGAATGTAAGCAAAAGAATTTTTCAAAGGATTTTTCTCATTCTCTGTCAGCATGAAGTTTCCAATCGAGAGAGGGGGAAAAACATATCATTGAAGATTTTAGGCCAAGAGATAAGTCCTGGTAAAGGGCATGCTTCTTGTTTCCTTTAAGTATGACTATTTATTCAAACCAATGATCAGGTAGAAATCTTACCATGACGTTTTGCAGAAAGAACTAGGAAAAAGATTATTACTGTTGCGTTATAGGAAAAATTCACTTTGGTGACAGTAACTATAGCGACAATAGTAACAATAGCAAGCAAAGTAAACAAGTATCTTTTGAAAATATTACCAGGCTTACATGTAAATGGGAAGCTAGGGTCCCTCGTCGTTCCAAACTAAAGTTGAACTTATGCTCGGCATAGCTGTATTAGGAAGAAAGAAACACAGTTCGGGCATTTTGTTGAATTTCCTCCAGAATGCGGTTCAGTCTTGCAATTGGAGGAATTGGGCATCTTAGATCGAAGGACTTTATGATAGATACCATAAGCATAAGAAAGATGAACAAGTAATTGATGGAATGGAGATGGGTCTTAATGGGGGCGTCTGGAATAAGGAAGTGGTTTGTTTTATTTTGTAGATTAAACTGCACTTAAATACCGCAAAGTTTCCATTACGTAGAAGATAAATACAACGAGTTGTATTTTACAGCAAAAACATATACCACAAAGTTTATAAAATAGCACGCTACTATATTCTGTTAAGAGCAAGGGCAGCAAGCTCTGAAGACAGCGTACTCCCAAGGCCGATGTGGCCGTGGAAAACGGCAGCCCCCCCCCCTCTCCAGCGAAGCTCCAACCCCTCCAAGCCCCTCTCCTCTTAGGCCGACATGGCGGTGGAGAGCTTCGCGAGCTCCCAAGCGCTCCACAAATTTGTGGAGCACTTGGGAGCTCCCAATGGGCGAAATTTTACAAAAACCCCTCAAACATACCAAGATCGGCGATGATGGCCTTTCCGTTGAGTGCCTGCGCGTTCGCGAGATGATGCGTGTGCGGTCCGGGTTGGAGACTGATAGGTGGCGTCTTCGCTTCGAGATGATGGATGACTGGGGTGCCTGCCGACTGGCTCCGCATGCCGACGCCGGAATGATGCCGCCGTTCGGCGTTGGGTCGGGGATGATGGTGGCGAAGAGTTCGACGATTGGCCCCGCATGCGATGCCGGGCACGCCCATCGATGGAAGAGGATTTGGGGTTGGGGTTGAGTCTGTCGAAGGGGTGGGGTTGGGTCTGTCGCACGAAGAGGATTTGGGGTTGGGGTTGGGTTTGGACGAAGGGGTGGGGTTGGGATTTTGGGTCTGTCGATGGAGAAGATCTCTCTTTTGATTTTTTTTTTTTTTTTAATTCGTTGCGTTGTTTGAGGTGAAAATGTTTCTGTTGTGAGATGAAAATGTACCGTTGAAGAGAAAAGTTCAGTTGAAAATGTACCGTTGAAGAGAAAAGTTCAGTTGAACTTAAGCTCAGCAAAGCTGTATTAGGAAGAAAGAAACATAGTTCAGACATTTTGTTGAATTTCCTCCAGAATGCGGTTCAGTCTTGCAATTGGAGGAATTGGGCATCTTAGATCGAAGGACTTTATGATAAATACCATAAGCATAAGAAAGATGAACAAGAAATTGATGGAATAGAGATGGGTCTTAATGGGGGTGTCTGGAATAAGGAAGTGGTTTGTTTTATTCTGTAGATTAAACTGCACTTAAATACCTCAAAGTTTCCATTACGTAGAAGATAAATACAACGAGTTGTATTTTACAGCAAAAACATATACCACAAAGTTTTATAAAATAGCAAGCTACTACATTCTGTTAACATAACAGGGGGGATATACCAAAGAAAACCCCATGTGATTGTCACAAGAGATCTTTGCATAGAGTTTCACCCAATTCATCGCAATATTTACTGTTCTACCTACATTAATTGTCTCTTTCGTATTTTAACACTAAATCCCCAAATCCTCTGTTGTTCTACCGTAATTCGCTGCAAATTAAACCCGAACCTTGAGCGAGGGATTAACTGCTGCAATCTGAAATTAGGCCGTTCCCTTCTCCCCTAACACCGATTAAGGCGTAGTCCCTCTCCAAATTCCCCATCTCAAGTTGAAATTAGGAAAATCGTTCTCCAACTTCTCAAATTAAGGCAATGTTTAAAGACTTTTTAAAAGGTAACGTTTAAAAAAAATAAAATAAAGGAGATTGGCACCCTAAGCATTAAGAATTTTAAGAAGATTAATTAGACAAGAAAAACACCCTGTCATCATCAGATGCAGGTTAGGGTGCCGTTATCTACAAGAACATTCTCCATTAGTATTTGACGTCTTGTGACGAACCCCACGAATAAAGATGAAAATTATTAGGCAGTTGGCACCCTAAGCAACACCATAATCTCCAAAGTCTCACTTTATTTATTAATAAAAAAATGTTTCATCAAACAAAAAGCAAAGGGAATAAAAAATGAATAGATGATGGAGGTGCCTATTTGCCACCTTCCTTATATATATCCAACGGAAAGGAGTCAAGAGCACTGAGAAATTAATGATCTACATCGCACATTTAACAAAGCGATGAGGCTGCTTCTCTCTTCTTCATTGCCTCTCCTCTTGCTGGCCCTTGCTTCTTTGGGCCTCACCCAGGAGGCTGCGATTAAATATAGCAGAGATGACTTCCCCTCTGACTTTGTTTTTGGAGCAGGGACCTCAGCTTATCAGGTCAGTTTAAATTAATTTTCGGAGATAATACATGTGTTAGTTATGCATCAATCTCATTTAACTACATATCTTGTGTTAATCACTTAGTATGAGGGAGCAGTAGCAGAGGATGGCAGGAGTCCAAGTACCTGGGATACTTTCACGCATGCAGGTACTGCCAACGCATTTTTGTAATTAAATATATTTGAACCAGGTTTCTTTTGATAACTAAATTAGAATTCTCTTGATTGTTTGAACATTATCCTTGCTACCTATATCACAATCATCGTGTGCTAACTTTCTGACTTCTTCTTTTCTCCTTCTTTTTGTCAAAGTTTTAACAGTTTGATTAATTTGATAGGGAACATGCCAAACAAAAGCACAGGTGATGTGGCTTCTGATGGCTACCACAAATATAAGGTATGCTTTTTGTTGGATTTAATCTAATAAATCTATTTGTGGGCACATATGATTAATCAATGTGTATTGCTATCTTTCAGGATAACCCACTAAAGTGATCAATTAAGTTGGGTTAATAGGTATTTAAATATAATCATGGGGTTATATGTGCAGATATCAGGTTGTAATTGTGATTTATTGAGGGGCTAAATTACAAAAGTACAACATCTATAAATAAGGGGTTATGGTCCCTAACCTAGGGTTAGATTCTCTAATTCTCTACACCCCCATCTAGCTAGAGAAATTCGGATTTAGAGAAACCCTAAGGTTAGAAGATCCAAAACCCATCTCAAGGTTCATCCATGGATTCAGGTATAAACTTCCGCTCTTTTGATTATTGTTAATCTCTTTGAATTAATCATGGCTATATGGTTTTAGATCTTAAGTTTTGGTTTAGATCCAACAAGTGGTATCAGAGCCACCTTGATTAATTCTTAGGGATTTAAGTTTTATTGGGTTTTTTGATCTTAAATCTCTGGTTAAAGATTCAGTTTTGTTTTTCGGATGAACAGTAAATTTTTTTGTTCGGATGAACAGTAACGAAAAGTTTTTCGGGTGAACAGTAACTGAAAAAATCGTCGGTGAACAGTAACTTTTTGGAATTTTTTTTGCCGGTTTTTTTCTTGGATCTGGATCAAGAAAACTCATTTTTCGATTCTAGATCTGTTTTTTGTTTTAATGGCGGCGGTTTCAGTTTGAAACCCTAAGGGTTCGTGCGTGAAACGTGGTGAACATTAAGGAGGTAGTTACCTCAAATTTTGGCGAAGCTGAAAGCTTCAAACGAACCTCGCGTTCGTTCAATTTTAACTGAACTTCGCGTTCAAACGAACTTCGCGTTCGTTATCAAGTGAGCCTCGCGCTCAACGAACTTCGCGTTCGTTCTAAGGTGAGCCTCGCGCTCAATTCAGGTGAGCGTTAAGCTCAATTTAAACGAACTTCGCGTTCGTTCTCATGTGAGCCTCGCGCTCAACTCAGGTGAGCGTCAAGCTCAATTTTAACAAACCTCGCGTTCGTGCTTCAGACGAACCTCGCGCTCGTGCTTCAGTCGAACCTCGCGTTCGTGCTTCAGACGAACCTCGCGTTCGTGCTTCCGTCGAACCTCGCGTTCATGCTTCCGTCGAACCTCGCGTTCGTGCTTCAGTCGAACCTCGCGTTCGTGATTCAGTCGAACCTCGCATTCATTTATTTTAACGAACCTCGCGTTCGTTCTCAAGTTGAACCTCGCATTCATTTTTCAAACGAACCTCACGTTCGTTCTCAGACGAACCTCGCGTTCGTGCTTAAGTGAGTCTCGTACTCAATACAGTCGAACCTCGCGTTCGAAGTTAAGCGAACTTCGTGTTCACTATGGTTAAGCCTCAGTTTTTCATGGGTCCATTTTGGTATACTTAATTTATTCAATTAAGTTATGGGCCCTAATTAAGCTGTAAGACCCCAATTAAGTTTTGGAAATTCAGTTGATTTAAATTAAAACCTTTTAATTTAAATCTAATTTGATTTTTTAATCAATTATTTAATTCAAATATTATGACACTAAGGAATTAAGGTTGTCTCTTACTCCAATTGATTAATTGAAACAAGAAGTTGCCAAAGTAACATCTCTTGTGTAGATTGTTCATGAGGAATGTGAGATGTTTGTGTGTATGCTTTCGTGTAAATATTTAATCGGCCCAAAGGAAGGTTAATATTTATTTAGACTGTATACACATCTGCGATGATAAGCGTGTGACAATTATAAGGTTTACATGTGAATAATGAATCGATCCAAAGATAGTTTCATTATTTGACATGAGTTATTGTCAATGTTTGATCATTGCAACAAGGTATCACTTACAAGTTAATATTACTGTCCAAAGACTTGATATTAATGTTGTGCCCGATATCTTGGATGGGGATTGTCATTATTTGAATTTTATTGATTATGGTTATTGATATGAGCATATTTGTTTTATTTCAGCTAATGCATCTGCTGCAACAATTTCTGCTAACATCAACGCAATTCCCATGTTAAATGGGACAAACTTTAAGATTTGGAAAGAGAACATATTAATTGTTCTTGGCTGCATGGATCTTGACTATGCATTAAGAACTGAACAACCCCTACCTCTCAATGCGGAAAGCACTCCTGATGCAAAGAAGGAGCATGAGAAGTGGGAGCGTTCAAATCGCATGAGTCTTATGATCATTAAGCGCGGCGTTCCGGAAGCCTTCAGGGGCATAGAATCCGAAGGGATTACTAAGGCTAAAGATTTCCTTGCCGAAATTGAGAAGCGTTTTGCTAAAAACGATAAGGTAGAAACAAGCATGCTTTTAGCTCGTTTGATTTCAATGAAGTATAAGGGCAAAGGAAATATCAGGGAGTACATTATGGAAATATCTCATATTGCTTCAAAGCTTAAGGCACTTAAACTCGATCTTTGTGATGAGTTATTAGTGCATCTGGTTCTGTTGTCTCTTCCTGCACAGTTTAATCAATTTAAGGTCAGTTATAACTGTCAAAAGGAGAAATGGACTCTAAATGAGCTCATTTCATACTGTGTGCAAGAAGAAGACAGGTTGAAGCAAGATAAGACAGAAAGTGCTCATTTGGCCTATGCCTCTAAGGATAAGGGCAAGAAAAGGAAGAATGATAAGGAAGCTGCTAAGGGTCCAGTTGAGAAGAAAAAACATAAGGATAATCAGGGTTGTTTCTTCTGTAAGAAGCCTGGACATATAAAGAAGGACTGTACAAAATATCACGCCTGGCGTGATAATACGGGTACGTTCCTTGCTTTGGTCTATTCTGAGGTTAATTTAGCTTCAGTACCTAGAAACACTTGGTGGTTAGACTCTGGTGCTACTACTCACATAAGTGTTTCTATGCAGGGTTGCCTGAGCTACCGAAAGCCAAGTGATGTTGAAAGACACATCTTTGTGGGCGACGGACAATCGGTAGATGTGGAAGCAATTGGGCACTTTAGGTTGTTGTTAGGAACTGGTTATTATTTGGATTTAAAAGATACTTTTGTAGTACCGTCTTTTAGACGGAATTTGGTTTCTGTTTCTGTATTGGACAAATCAGGTTATTCTTGTTCATTTGGAAACAGTCAATTCAGTTTATCTTTTAATTCAAATGTTGTGGGAACCGGTTACTTGAGTATTTATGACAACCTATATTTGCTTGATACAATTGCTTCTTATAATGAATCCTTGTATGTGGAATCACGTGGTACTAAGCGTAAATTAAATAAGGAAAATTCGGCGACATTATGGCATAAACGCTTGGGTCATATCTCAAAAGGTAGAGTTGAGCGTCTTGTGTCTGATGGCATTTTGGATTCCCTTGATTTTTCGGACTTCGACGTATGTGTTGAATGTATCAAGGGAAAACAGACCAAAGTGAAAAGATTAGGTGCCAACAGATCTTCGGATGTCTTAGAATTGATACATACGGATATTTGTGGGCCATTCCCTACGGAATCCTGGAATGGTCAACAATATTTTATATCATTCATAGACGATTACTCACGTTATGGGCACCTATATCTTATTCATGAAAAATCTGAGTCTCTGGACATGTTCAAAGCCTATAAAGCTGAAGTTGAGAATCAACTCAACAGAAGAATTAAAACCGTCAGATCTGATCGTGGTGGTGAGTACTACGGTAGATATGATGGTTCAGGTGAACAACGTCCAGGACCATTTGCTAGATACCTAGAGGAATACGGTATCGTCCCACAGTACACCATGCCGGGTTCACCTAGCATGAATGGTGAAGACGAAACAGGACTCTTAAGGATATGGTAAGAAGTATGATTGCTCATTCTTCTTTACCAGAGTCTCTCTGGGGAGAAGCACTTAAGACAGCAGCTTACATTCTGAATAGAGTACCAAGTAAAGCAGTTGCTAAAACACCTTATGAGGTTTGGACTGCTCGAAAGCCCAGTTTAAAGCATTTACATATTTGGGGATGTCCAGCTGAGGCAAGGCCTTATAGGCCAAATGAAAAGAAATTGGACTCCAAAACAGTTAGCAGCTACTTTATTGGATACTCTGAACGCTCTAGGGGCTATAAGTTTTATGATCCCACTATAAGGAATATTTTTGAGACGGGAACAGCAACATTCTTTGAGGATGTTGAGTTTGGGGGGAGAAATAAGGTTAGAGACATTAGTTTTGAGGAGGAATTGGCTTCAGATCCAATCCATACAGTTACTTTTGACAATATTCAGGTTCCTATACCTGTTGTTGCTCAAGAAGTAAATCCGGAACCTCAAGATGATAATGTTGAACAACTCCCTGTTCCAGAAGAACAAACTCAACAACCTCAAGAACCAGTGCCATTAAGGAGATCCACGAGAGAAAGGAGAAATGCTATTCCGGATGATTATATTGTATTTCTCCAAGAACATGAGGAAAATAGTGGAATGTTGGAAGATGATCCAATCAACTTCTCTCAGGCCATGAAAAGTTCTAACTCTCAACAGTGGATTGATGCAATAAATGAAGAGTACAAGTCTATGCAAGACAATAAGGTTTGGGAACTTGTCCCATTGCCAGAAGGTGCAAAACTAATTGGTTGTAAATGGATTTTTAAAACCAATTTGGATGCAAATGGTAATGTGGAGAGGTATAAGGCACGTCTTGTGGCTAAAGGCTATACTCAAAAGGAATGCATTGATTATACAGAAACTTTCTCTCCGGTTTCATCGAAAGACTCTTTCAGAATAATCATGGCACTTGTTGCTCATTATGACCTTGAGTTACATCAGATGGATGTTAAGACTGCATTTCTCAATGGAGACATTGATGAGATGATCTATATGGTGCAACCAGAAAACTTTGTGTCGGGAGACCCAAAGAATATGGTCTGCAAATTAAGGAAATCCATCTATGGACTCAAGCAAGCTCCTCGTCAATGGTATCATAAGTTTCAACAAATAGTTATCTCGTTCGGTTTTGAGATGAACATTGTTGATGACTGTGTATATCACAAGTTCAGTGGGAGTAAGTATATTTTTCTGGTTCTGTATGTGGATGACATCTTGCTTGCCACTAATGATATAGGCATGTTGCACGAAACCAAGAGATTTCTATCAAAGAATTTTGAGATGAAAGATCTTGGGGACGCCTCTTTTATATTAGGGATCCAGATACATCGAGATCGCTCTCGGGGTATTCTTGGATTATCACAAAAGAGCTATATCGATAAGGTACTTAAAAGGTTTGGCATGCAAGATTGCAGACCAGGTGACACCCCTGTTGCTAAAGGAGACAAGTTTAGTCTCAATCAGTGCCCTAAAGGTAACCTTGAAATTCAGGAAATGCAGAAGATTCCTTATGCTTCGGCTGTAGGAAGTCTAATGTATGCTCAGGTATGTACGCGTCCGGATATTGCGTACATTGTTGGGATGTTAGGCAGATACTTAAGCAACCCTGGTATGGATCATTGGATAGCAGTCAAAAGGGTTATGAGGTATCTTCAGAAAACAAAAGATTACATGCTCACATACAGAAAATCAGAGAAATTAGAGGTCATTGGGTATTCGGACTCTGATTTTGCTGGATGCCAAGATAGCAGGAAGTCTACATCAGGCTACATTTATATGTTAGCAGGAGGAGCTATATCATGGAAAAGTGTCAAACAAACACTAGTAGCTTCCTCCACTATGGCAGCAGAATTTGTAGCTTGCTATGAGGCATCCAATCAGGGAATATGGCTGCGAAATTTTGTCACGGGACTGCGCATTTTGGAAAATGTTGAAAGACCACTAAGGCTATATTGTGACAATAAATCTGCAGTAATGTATTCCAATAACAACAGGAGCTCAACTAAGTCAAAACATATTGACATTAAGTTCCTGGTTGTGAATATGGCTGGGAAATTTTGTCACGGGACTGCGCATTTTGAAAAATGTTGAAAGACCACTAAGGTTATATTGTGACAATAAATCTGCAGTAATGTATTCCAATAACAACAGGAGCTCAACTAAGTCAAAACATATTGACATTAAGTTCCTGGTTGTGAAAAAAAGGGTACAGAGTGGACAAATATCTATAGAGCACAATGGGACAAACTCCATGATAGCTGATCCTTTTACTAAGGGACTGCCACCAAAGGTCTTTCATGAGCATACTGGTCATATGGGTGTGGTATTATTTGAGGATATTATGTTTTAGTGGGAGTTTGTAATTGTGGTGCTTTATGTTTGGTTGTATTGTCTGATCAGAATAAAGTATTCGGTTAAGACACTCTGTTACATTATGTTTGGTTTTGACCTCACTAAGGAGGACCAGTTGAAAATAGACATGTACTGATCACATTGCATGTAATTTTCATGCTGCACATCCATGATTGATCTATGTCGTTTGATTGTATTGGTATATGTGACCATTGATGGGTCGAGTCACGATAAATGTGACAAATGCCGCTTTGATCCTATATTGATATAGTCAATGGACGAGATTGTTCAGAAATACCTTTTCAGTGATAGCAATTTTTGAGCTCATAAGGTTATCCACAATTTAAGGAATCATATGGTGCCCAAGTGGGAGATTGTTGGATTTAATCTAATAAATCTATTTGTGGGCACATATGATTAATCAATGTGTATTGCTATCTTTCAGGATAACCCACTAAAGTGATCAATTAAGTTGGGTTAATAGGTATTTAAATATAATCATGGGGTTATATGTGCAGATACCAGGTTGTAATTGTGATTTATTGAGGGGCTAAATTACAAAAGTATAACATCTATAAATAAGGGGTTATGGTCCCTAACCTAGGGTTAGATTCTCTAATTCTCTACACCCCCATCTAGCTAGAGAAATTCGAATTTAGAGAAACCCTAAGGTTAGAAGATCCAAAACCCATCTCAAGGTTCATCCATGGATTCAGGTATAAGCTTCCGCTCTTTTGATTATTGTTAATCTCTTTGAATTAATCATGGCTATATGGTTTTAGATCTTAAGTTTTGGTTTAGATCCAACACTTTTCTCTTCAAATACCGACCTTTCGTTTGCGCTCTTCGCGTTAACTATTGCCCCTTGTTTTCTAAACTTCTTTCATTCATTTTTAGATGTGCCAGCAATTTTGGTACAGACAGAAAGGAGAACTTTCTATATGAACATCTTTCATGTAGTTGACTATGTGTAATGTTTTCATTGATCTAATCCATTGAAGCTTTTAGTAAAGAAAATTAAAGATAGTGCTTATTAGGCTCCAGAGCCATGTAGTTGTGGAAGTTACTGCTGAAGTATACCTTGAGGCATGCATAATGTGACAATCTTATTTGGCATGATTTTGTTGTTGCAGCGGGAGGCTTCACAGACACAGAAAATATCTATACAGGAGTGGAGAATAACAACACTAAATAAACACAGTGAAAACAAAGAGAACAACACACAAGAATTTAACGTGATTCGGTCAGTATGACCTACGTCCACGGGTGAGAATATCTGAGAACTTCACTAATCACAAAAGAGAAGATTACAAAGAGAGATCACTCTAATGTCTCACCAAACTCACACAAAGAAGAAAACATTTATAGAAAACTCTCTTTTTCTTTTCTCTTTAAATCTATCTTTCTTCTCTTTGTTCTGAATTTATGTTCGATGCTCTAACCCTTCAATACTCTCCTATATTTTATAGCATTCAAAATGGTTGGTGGAACAGTGTTTTGAGTTGGTGGAATAGTATTTTGGGTTGTGGGAATAGTGAAGTTTGGTGGGTTGAATTCAAAGTCAAATAACAAATCTCCACCTTGACTTTGAATATGAAGATCTTCTCTTCACTCTTGTTGTCTCGCTAGAAGCCCCATACGGGCTTAACCTTCGGTTTGTTGAACTCCAAGCAATTCGAGACAATACTTGAACTTGCGTGAAGGTAGGGGCTTCATCATCATATCTGTTGGATTATCTGTAGTACCAATTTTCTCAATCTTGATAATTTTAATTTTTCTGATAAAATGATACATGACATTTATATGTTTGGTTCTTTCATGATAGATCTGATACTTAGTTAAATGTATAACACTCTGGCTGTCACAAAATATCGTAGAAATACCTTGGTGTAAGCCAAGATCTTCAACTAGACCTATCAACCAAATAACTTCTTTCACTGCTTCTGTCACTGTCATATACTCTGCCTCTGTGGTAGATAAAGCAACTATCGATTGTAGAGTTGCCTTTTAACTAATGGAACTACCTGAAAGAGTGAATATATAACCTGTCAGGGATCGTCTCTTATCCAAATCGCCAGCATAATCTGAATCAGAATAGTCAAGTATTCTGCAATCTGAATTTGTGTTCCTGCCAAAATATAAAGCAATATTAACTGATCCTCTCAAATATCTAAGTATCCATTTCACAGCTTGCTAATGGGCCCTTCCAGGCTTATCCATATACCGACTCCCAACACTGACTGCATGTGAAATATCTGGATGGGTGCAGACCATACCATACATAATACTTTCAACTGTACTCGTATAAGGATCACAAGATATGTACTGCTCTTTCTCTTCAGTCTGAGATGACAAATCTGTTGAAAGACGAAAATGAGCAGCAACCGAAGTCTTCACAGGCTTGGCATCAAGCATGCCAAATCTTTCCAACACCTTCTTGATGTATTTCTCATGGGATAGAAATAAACTTCATTCTCACCTATCCTGTGGATCTCCATTCCCATAATCTTCTTCGTAGCTTCTAAGTACTTTATCTCAAACTCATGCTTTAGTTGAGATTTTAACTCATTGATTTCTGATATATATTTAGCTGCAATCAACATGTCATCAACATAAAAAAATAAATACACAAAAGAGCCATTATTAAGATTTTTATGACAAAGACAACAATTATATTTACTCCTAGAGTAACCATGCTCAAACATGAAAGTATCAAATCTCAAATACCACTATCTTGGAGATTGTTTCAAACCATAAAGAGATTTCTTCAACCTGCACACATGATCTTCTTTATCTTCAATAATGAACCCCTCTGGCTGATGCATAAAGATCTGCTCCTCAAGCTCGTCATGTAAAAAAGTTATTTTCACATCAAGTTGCTTAAGCTCTAAATTAAAATGAGCAAACATAGCAAGCAACACGCGGATTGAGATGGGTTTTACAATTGAAGAGAATACTTCATTGAAGTCCACACCTTCGGTCTGACTGTAGCCTTTAGCTACCAAGCGTGCCTTGTATCTTACAGAATCTGTGCCTAGAGTTCCTTCTTTCTTCTTGAACACTCATTTACAGCCAATGATCTTTTGTTTCTTTGGTGCCTTCACTAACTCCTATGTCTGATTCTTGTAAAGAGACTCCATTTTTTCATTCATCTCAATAGTCCAATTTATAGGCTCATTGCCACTAATAGCCTCCTTATAGGTAGAAGGCTCTGGAATCTCAATTGACTCTGCTATACTTAAAGCATAAGTAAACATGTCTGCATAAGCAAGCATGTCAACTGGTTCAACATGAGCGCCCTCAAGCACTCTCTTAGAAGATGACCTATCTAGCTCCACCTACTTGCTAGACTCATTTTCAGTTCAAGTGGTATCAATAATAAAATCCTTTCTCGGGTGAAGCATGGATTTCTTATCAAAAATAACATCCCCACTAATAATAAACTTAGATAATTTAGGATCAGAGCACCACAATCTATATCCCTTCATCCCAGTAGCATATCCTAGAAAAATAACTTTCTTTACTCTGAGTTCAAGCTTATCATCATTAACATAAAAATAAACAGAAAAATCAAATACTCTTAAATAAGAGTAATTAGTAGAGGCACCAGACCATACCTCTTCTAGAGTCTTAAAATTAATTGTTGTAGAAGGAGATTTGTTTATCAAATAACAAGTTTTATTGACTGCCTCAACCCAAAAGTCTTTTGACAAATCGGCATTAGAGAGCATGCACTGAGCTCTCTAAAAGTATTCTATTCATCCTTTCTGTAACTCTATTTTGCTGTGGTGTATGCCGAACTGTACGATGACGTATAATACCTTCATTCTTACAGAATTGGTCAAACTTTGCGAAATAAAACTCCATCACATTATCGGTTCTGAGACGCTTCACTTTCTTTCCTATTTACTTCTCAATCATAACCTTTCATTGCTTGAAGGTTGCAAACATATCACTCTTATACTTCAAATGATACACCCATATTTTTCTAGAATAATCATCAATCAATATTAGCAGAAAATGAGCTCTACCTTTTGATGAAACCTGAGAGAGATCCCAAACATCTGAATGGATATAATATAAAGTATCCTTGGTTCTGTAGACACCGGTACTAAAAGAGACTCTATAGTATTTGCCAAAAATACAATACTAACAAAAGTCTAACGTAATAGTTTTATGACCACAAAGCAGATCTTCTTTGCTCAATACATCTAGTCCTCTCTCACTCATATGCCCTAACCGCATATGCCACAAATGTGTGGTGTCAGAATCTGAATTCTTTGAGGATGATACTGCTAAAGCACCTGTCACTGTGCTGCCTTCAAGGACATAGAGAGTATTTACCTTCTTTCATTTCATCACAATAAGAGTGTATTTACTAACTTTCAAAACTCCACCTTCAGCTGAAAACTTAAAACCATTTGAGTCAAGGGTGCCTAAAGAAATGAGGTTCTTCTTTAACTCTGGTATATGTCGGACATTGCTCAATGTTCTAACAATACAATCATGGGTTCTAATCTTAATTGATCTGATACAAATAGTCTTGCAAGACATGTTATTCCCCAACAAGACATTTCCACCATTGATAGAGTGATATGCGACAAATCAATCCTTATGTGGACACATATGGTAGGAACAACCCGAATCAAGAACCCACTCATCTTTTGAATGAGTATTAATACTAACTAAAAGAACTTCATGTGAACTAGAAGACTCTTCAGTTACAGTGGCAACTGAATGTTTCACCTCTTCAGACTTAAACTGTGATATCTTTTGCTTTGAGCGTTGGATAATTAGGTTTTATATGCCCATACTTGTTACAGTAATAATATTCAATATTTTTTCTTAGTGTGGACTTTGATCTAGACATATTTCTAGATTTTCCTCTACTATCAATCACCTTTTCAGGACGACCACAAGCAAATAAGTCTTCAACTTGATCCTCTCCTCATACGACAGATACTTTCTGTCTTAACCATTTTCAATGTAAGGCAGATTTGACATTCTCCAAAGAAATTCTGTCTCTACCATATAACATGCTATTAACATCATAGGAATGAGGTAATGAACATAACAAAATAAGGGATTGATCTTCTTTATTAATTTTAACATCAATTTTCTTTAAATCCATAAGAATAGTGTTAAGTTCATCTAAATGGTCTTTAATCTGTATACATTCTTTCATGAGAATGGTGAAGAGGCGTTGCTTCAAGTAGAGCTTTTTCGTTAGAGATTTCGTCATGTACAAGCTCTCTAATTTGAGCCACAAGCCGGCGGCGATATCTTCATTAGCAACCTCTTGCAAGACCTCATCGGCCAAACAGAGCTGTATGACACTATGTGCCTTCATCTTGAGCTCTTCTTTCTCATCATCAGGCATAGATTCGGTAACTTATCCTTTCCGGACAAGACTTTAAACAGTCTTTGTTGTACTAGGAGAGCCCTTATTTTTACTCTTCACAAACTAAAGTTGTTTCTCCCATTGAATTTCTCCTCTTTGTATTTTGCAAAAGACATCTTGAAGCCCACTAGAACAGTAACAGTAGTTATAAACAATAATGATACTTATGAATAGTAATTGTACTTGTGAATAGTAACAATACTTATGAATAGTACCGTACTCATGAATAGTATCCAGTGCATTTAAAGAGTAAATGATAATCTAACTTATTTTCCGATATGGCGGATCCACTTTTAGTGATAGACACAGAGCATACGATAAGTAGATACATGCACTCTAACTCTGGCTCTGATACCAGTTTGTTATAGCGATGGGCTTCAAAGACACAGAAGATGTCTATACAAGAGTGGAGAATAGCAACATTGAATAAACACAGTGAAAACAAAGAGAACAACAGACAAGGATTTAACGTGTTTGGTCAGTATGACCTACGTCCAAGGGCGAGAACAACAGAGAATTTTACTAATCACAAAAGAGAAGATTATAAAAGAAGATCACTCTATTGTCTCGTCAAACTCACACGAAGAATAGAACACTCAAAGAAAACTCTCTTTTCTTTTTCTCTTCAAATCTCTCTTTCTTCTCATTGTTCTGAATTTCTCTTCAATGCTCTAACCCTTCACTACTCTCCTCATTTATAGCCTTCAAAAGGGTTGGTGGAATAATGTTTTGGGTTGGTGGAATAGTGAAGTTTGGTGGGTTGAATTCAAAGTAAAATAACAATTTTATTGGGCAAAACTTCAGTAGAAATCCTTTTTAAGTATGGGTCAAGCATCATCTAGGTCCTTGATGGTTATAAATCATCAAAGACGGTCCCTAATGTTTGTTCCCTCTTCACCATGGGTCCTTTTGTGAACTCTTCGTTAAAAATAACTGATGTGGCAGCTAAAATTTTAATTTCTGAAAATTGTTTGATGATGTGGCATTGGCAAGTTAAAGTTACTTGAGGGACTAATTTCAAAATATGAAAGATTTGGGAATCAATATAGGAAAAGTCCAAAAGTAAAATTCCCACTTCCCTCGAAACTGACTAATTTCAAAATATGACAAGAGGAACTTCAATTTTGGTTATTTTCCATGTTAATCCTGTACATATTTCATATTTTGAAATAAGCCCGCTAAAGTACTTTTAATCTGCCATATCAGCAAACAATTTTCAAGAAGTTAAAGCTTTAACCGCCACATAAGCAATTTTTAACGGAGAGTTTAGAAAAGGATCTGTGATGATCACAAAGCAAACATTAGGGACCTTTTCTGATTATCTGCACCCGTACTTAAGGAACTTCCATTGAAGTTTTGCCGTTTTATTGGCCAATTGTCATCAGTATTATGAGATAGACGTCATAAGCAACCAGGAATAGCATAGCAGAACCCAAACTGCAAATTCAATTTCAACTAACTTTAAGGGTATAGGAGTGCAATTTAATTAAAATTAGGAGTCTGATAGTGAAGTATAATAAATTGGAGGTTTCATATCGGAAAAACACAAAAAACTGTTGCACACACATCAGAGTAGCGAGCTATTAGTTAGGGTGCATTAATTCTCGAGGTCTAAGAAACTCTTTTGCATTTGCCTAGGAAATTAGGTTTAAGGTATAAAGCTTCAGAAGAGATTGAACCTGAATGTGGATATCATAGGTTCATGTTCACGGTTACGATCCATTTCTTCTTCTAACTGAATTATGAGGATTCCCTATATGAAATATATCACCATAAATCTTTTGTTCTTCACATCTGCATTGAAATGATGAAAAATCCCCTTCAGCGACTCCGGTTCCCAGTACTAGTAACCGAGAGCACGAGTTATTAATGCATTATATCAGGCTATTACTTATTGTAAAAGATAATACCTAGTTGATAGACAAGACTTTAAATCGGAGGAAAAAAAAACAGATATCCTGTCCTGACAAGCCATTTGCATGAATTTGGCTGGCATTTGTTATAATTCTTTTTTCTGGCCGTAACACATTCAGTCTTTCAGGAAGACGTCAAGCTCATGAGCGAGCTAGGACTTGAAGCCTATAGATTTTCCATTTCCTGGTCAAGGCTTCTTCCAAGTGAGGAACATCAATGTCTTCAAACATATCAATGAATAAGAAGATATTTGGAATATCAGATGCATATCATGAATGTTTGTTTTACAGATGGGAGAGGAGCTGTCAATCCAAAAGGCCTAGAGTATTATAACGGCCTTATCAACGAGCTAATTGAACGTGGTATGCATGTGTCTACTTATTCTTAATGAAAAGAATGCATCATGATGCCTATAAAGACATGAGACGACGAGAACTACTCAAAACACACACTTTTCATGTAAAGTTGATCTCTGGAAAAGCCTGAAACATTTGATGTTACTCTATCATAAAAAATCCTTAAAAATGAATTTTTTTAGTTACAACATGGATGCCAAAGTTATTTTAAATAGTCTCTATTCTCTAATTATTGTTCTAACTTATGAATCATTTTTGGGTGGAATAGGAATTCAGCCGCATATCACACTTCACCATGTAGAACTTCCCCAGGTCCTTGAAGATGAATATGGAGGCTGGCTGAGCCCTAAGATTATGTAATTTCATAGGATTCTAATGTATCACATGTTTGAAATATTTACTGGAAGACTCTCTCATTTTCTAGAAATTGATGCAGAGAGGATATGAAAGAATATGCAGACGTCTGCTTCAGAGAATTCGGCGACAGGGTTTCTCACTGGACGACGATAAACGAACCCAATATACTGACCCTACTTTCTTATGAATTTGGATTGACTCCACCACGGCGATGTTCTTTTCCTTTTCGGCCATTTAATTGCTCAGCCGGGAACTCTTCAGTGGAGCCTTACATCGCCATGCACAATGTGCTACTAGCACACGCAGCAGTTGTCAGACTATACAGAACCAAATATCAAGTGACTCTTCTAGTGTCCCTTTTTTCCTATTTCAATTTTCCAAATATTTATAAGAAGCAAAAACTCTGTCAATATGGTGCTTTGTTGTTGTTGTCGTTGTTGTTATGCCAGACAAACATTCTAAGAGCGTTGAACTTCCTATGCAGGCTTTTCAAAAGGGGTGGATAGGCCTAAATGTATATACCTTTTGGCCCATTCCAATTTCAAATTCCTCTGCCAATGTTGAGGCAGCCAAAAGAGCAACGGATTTTATAATGGGCTGGTGAGTGCTTAAAAGAAACTTCAAAGCATAGTGCCACTCTTTTAAGCCCCCCTATACTAAAGAACTGCTCTCTTCAAGGGTTATTAACCCCTTAGTATTTGGAGATTACCCCGAGATTATGAGGGAGAAGGCAGGTCAGCGGCTCCCATCTTTCACCAAAGGTGGATCAGAAGAGGTGAAGGGTTCGTTTGATTTTATTGGACTGAACTACTATACATCAGCATATGTGAAGGACAGCTCAAATAGTCCATCTGGACTTCACGATTTCACTGCAGATATGTCTCTCGTAATCATAGGTTTATTTCGCTTCCTTGACGAACAATTATCTTTCATAGACAAATATAACAGTCTCTAACTCTACTGACCAAGCGTCATTTGTTGCAGTTTCTAAGAACGGTACGATTGGCCAGGTAAAAGTTCAAACGTAACCTTATGTCATGTGGTTATTTCTCCATTTCATCTCTTGGCATGACACACTAATTAAGGCTTGCTAATGTTCCAGATTTTACCAACTGGAATAAACATTTATCCACCTGGACTTCGAAATTTACTGAGATATTTGAAGCAAGAGTATGGAAATCCACCTATTTACATTTACGAGAATGGTATGACTGATCTATATTCTATCAAAATGCACATAATTTTGTTGGTGTGTGCATCCTCTACTGCCTGTTGGAAATATTTAAAACATTCAAGTAGAATTCATGTTTCTTTTAGGTTTTGTTCTTCATTTAAGGATTTCGTAACTACCATGAATGTTATTACTGTTTGGGAAAATTTAGAAACTCCAGTTACAACCTCCTCGGTTCTATTTCCTTGAATTAGTGTAATGGGTTCATTTCAACATTGCTCAAAAATTTGTCTTGACAGTTTACAATGTATTTTTCCGTTAGGGTATGAGGGTGTCAAGCACATCCTCAATGACACGGATCGGATTGACTACTTGGACAGATATATAAGAAGCACGCTAGATGCTATTAGGTATAATTGACAACTTAACCTATTTGATATATTGCATCACTTAGAGAAGAAAAAATCACATCAACCAATTTCATTTTTTTTGTTTCCCCTCTTTTTTTCCTTTCTTTTTTTTTACTCGAAGGGATGGATCAAATGTGAGAGGATACTTTGTATGGTCATTCTTAGATGTTTTCGAACTTGCAACGGGATATGAATCAAGCTACGGGTTATACTACGTGGATTTTAGCAATGTTGAGCGCAAGAGGCAACCAAAGCTCTCTGCACGTTGGTACTCCAACTTCCTCGCGAATAAGAATGGTATCCGCCTAAAACAGAGGAGTGGGATACAGAGAGTGTATAATCAGTAGTGATGTGCATGGTAGGCGAATGACAAGTCATCTGATTATGCTAATAAGAGCAGATGACCATGTTTGCTACACTAAATATAATTGATACTTCTATCTACCAAGGTTATGTTTTTGGTTATATAAGATGATTTTATTTGAGATATTAAAAAGGTTCTTCTTGTTTTCTCTTCAGTATAACTATAGATACTGCTAACCTTCTAAGTATCTTCTTCTAGACTGTCAATTTGCTAGAGATATTTGGCAACCAATTGTTGGGGATTCGAAACAATCAAATTCGAAACAATCAAATCAAATTGTTGGCGATCTCGTTGATCCTTCTAGTGTGGCTCCGCCTTCATCTTCTACTCGTGAAGGCCAACTGAAGTTACGCACAACTTCAGTTTCTCAATGGTGACTGTCTTCTTCAACATGTCCGCCGGATTTTGACTCCTCAAAATCATCATTAAGTGTAACTTTCCGTCTTCAATCAGCGAGCGTATGAAATGGAATCGTACGTTGATGTGCTTCGTTCTGGCATGATAAACTGGATTCTTGGCAAGATGTATAGCGCTCTGGCTATCATAATAAAGAAATCATCTCCCTTGCTTTAGATCCAACTCTTCCAAGCACCCGTTTAACCAGATCATCTCCTTGCTTGCTTCAGTCACCGCGACATACTCAGTCTCGGTTGTAGATAAAGTCACAATCTTCTACAGACGTGAGACCCAGCCCACTGCTGTCAATGCTAAGGTATAAACATACCCCGTGGTACTTCGTCTCGTATCATGATCACCAACGAAGTCCGCATCCACGTATCTGAAAGTATCCTAATGCCACTAGGAAAGAACACTAGAGGGGGGTGAATAGGGTTTATGTTAATCTAATCCGATTTATGCCAATTTAAAAACTATTAACAAATATATCCTAGCAAATTATATATGCAACACTTAATATGCAAGGATATGAAACTAATGGTGATATAAACACAAAGCAATATAAACAAGATACTGGACAATATAAACAATGAGCAATTGACAAAGACGATATAAGATGAACACAAAAATCAGTACGCCAATGCAAACTCAAACAAGCGATATGATCACGGAGTTCGGTCCTCACGACCTACGTATCTGCTCCTCACCTCGAGAAGATCTCCACTATCACAACTGGGTTTTTTACGCTCACCCGAATAATGTTTACACCTCACACTCGGTTTTCTAGCTCACCGAAAACTTTACAATCACTCACAATGTAAACACACTAACTATCACCTTAAGTATTGATCTCTAGCCCGTGTCTCCCTCAAGTGTTAGGAATTACAACTTCTCTCTAGGCATTACCACCTAGTCCAAACCTCTTGGAACGACATTGTCTCTCACCACACACTCCTCTCGGTGTACTAATATAATACAAAGTGAACCTCATAATAATAGCTCAATACAAGTGTTTGTTCTCTACTATGAATGAGAACACAATGAAAGCTCACACTCTAAGTCACGAACCCACAACCCCAAATATGTATGCAAATACAATAAGCTCAAGTGGGTGTGTGTGTAACAAAGAGATTAAATAAAATAAACATAAATCTAGCTTATGGAAATTATAAACAAAACAATAAATAACTAAAATGAGTTTAGAAAAACTTTTCTATGATGACAAGAGAGAGAGAGATGCGCTGAATACCCAAACACAATTGATGATCTCCTCAAGCCCTTGTGAAATTTTTTTCACAAAACAAATCTTGTAAACACTCTTTTAAACAAACACAAAACACCCTTAAACTTGTTTAAACAATTCTCTTGGATAGATTTTTGGTCTGAGGTTTGAGGGATATTTATAGAGACCACAAGACACAAGAAAATCAAAGCAAAAAGACTAAAAACCCAAAACTAGAACAGGCTGGAAAAAACTAGCCGTTACAGCATCAGTCAACTGACGATTTTCATCAGTCGACTGATGAACTGACCGTTAGAGACATTTTTTAGCTCATCAGTCGACTAACGATATTATCAGACGACTGATAACCTCATCAGTCGACTGGTCAGTCGACCAAAACAAAACAGAAACATTTTGACATTCCAGACGATTTCTTCAGTCGACACATCAGTCGACTGATGTCATCAGTCGACTGACTAGTCGACTAATAACATGTTATCAGCCTGTTTTGAAACAAAATTCTGATTTTCAAACTCCTTTTAAAAATAGCAAATAAAATCAGAAAAAATATAAAACTTTGGGAAATATATATATACATGATAATAAACATGTAAATAAAAAACACTTGTTTTTGACATGTAAATGAGAAATCTCTTTATTTTTCAAATTAGTCCAAAACATGTAAATGAAAAACACTTGTTTTTGACATTGGACATAAACCAACTTTTGAAACTATATAAACTGATTTTATAGACTTGATAAAAGATACAAACTATTGTTGTTAAGTCTATAAACCAAAAACTCTATATTATATGAAAATAAAGTTTTACACAATATGCATTTAACAAAATGATAAATATGAAACATAAAATATGTATATGAATGTATATTTGTTTCATATCTATAAAGCTAAACCAAACCAAAACATGTATGTATATATATAACTATATATATACATAGAAACCAAAAACTAATATATATATATATATATATATATATATATATATATATATATATATATATATATATATATATATATATATATATATATATATATATATATATATATATATATATATATATATAATGTATATATACTATATATATAAATATATATATATATATATACTATATATGTATATATTATACATATATATATGTATTATATACATAATATATTATTATATACATATATATATGTTTATATACAATATAATAATAATACTTATATATATATATTAGTTATATACACTATTATATACTATATATACATATATATATATATATATATATATTATATTGTATTATATATATATATATATATTATATATATATATATATATAATAATATATTATATATATAATACATATATATATATATACAATATATATATATATATATATATAATATATATATATATATAATATATACTATAATATACATAATAGATATATATATATATATATATATATATATATAAACCAATAAAATGTGTGTGTATATGATATTGAGCTTAAAGTATCTACACACATAATATAACACCTAAACTATTTTACCCAAGCTTGATCTTGATCTTCAATAAGCTCTTCTTAGTAAACTTACAAATAAAACTTGAACTTGAATCTTCAACTTGAATTGTAAGGCTTCACTCCACTATTTCGCCAACCTCCATTGGATATGATCGTGAATGCTCGATTTCATCCAACCTCCGACATATTGTTTGCCTAGAATAGATACAAAACACAAACACTAGACAAACAACATTAGATATAAATTGTTTGTAAATCATCATCAAAACAAATGGACCCAATAGTATCCCTGCAGCACCGGCTCCTTCCTCCTGAAACATAGTGGCTTATTCGTTATCCCTCTCAAGTACCGTAATATCCACTTCACTGTCTCCCAATGCTGTTGTTAGACCCTAGAGGGGGGGGGGTGATTAGGGTCTTATGCTAATCTAATCCGATTAAATACCAATTAAAATTAATTAACAAGTTATCCTAGCAAGTATGAGATACAACAAGATATGTAAGCTAGGATAAGTAATATGAACAAGAGATATATCCTAACAAAGAGATATAGGCAAAGTATGTGCAAGGATATATAAACAACACAAGGGTAAACAATCTAAACAAGATAGTGGATGATATAGAAATGAGCAATGCACAATGACGATATAAGATATGAACATAAATATGAATGAACGCCAAAGCACACTCAAGCAAGCAATATGATCACGGAGTTCGGACCTTCCGTCCTACGTCTCCGCTCCCCACTCCCGGGGAGAAATCCACTAACACAATCCGGTTTGGAAGCCGGAACTTCTTCTACACACTCGGTTTTCTAGCTAACCGAAAACTCTACAACTCACACTCTTGCAATCATACTCTACACCCACTAAGTGTTGGACCTAGCCGTGTCTCCCTCAAGTGCTCGGTTACAACCTCTCCCTAAGCACATCAACCGACGCCACTCCTCTTGGGATGATCACCGACTCTCACCACACACTTCTCACTCGGTGTACAAGTATATTACAAAGTGATTCTCATGATAAGCACAAATTAACAAATGATTGTTCTCTCTAACAAGGTGAGAACTCAATTAAGCACAACTCTTAGTCACAAACCCACAACCCCAAATTATACTATGAATGTCAATACAATAAGCTCAAAAGGTTGTGTGTGAACAAAGAGATATAAATCAAAAATAAACTCAATGTAGTTCTAGCTAAACACCACCTGACTTATCCGGTCGACCGGTACGGTCGACCGAAGGAAGCTCTCGGTCGACCGCGACGGTCGACCGATGAACTCTCTGTCGCCCAGTGAACACGAGAACTTAGGTTCGGTCGACCGGTTCGGTCGACCAAAAATTGACATATTCAAAAACTGTTTTGCTGATTTTAAAATACTGTTTAAAAATATCAAATAAATTCCAAAAAATGTAAAACTTTGGAGAATGATTGTAGACATGATAATAAACATGATACAACGACTGGTTTCCAAAAAGGACTTCCCAAATGAAAAATATCATCATTTTGCAAGATAGTCCAAAACACGAAAATGTAAACATGTGAATTTTGACATTTTGGCTAAACCAACTTTTGAAACTTTACAAAATGATTTTATAGACTTGAAGAAAGATGTAAACTATTGTTATGAAGTCTATAAATAATGAATGTAGTATTTTATTAAAATACACATATAATGCACTAAAACATGATTTCATTTAACTAACTAAAATTGATATTGATGAAATCATATATATGCATATGAGTATGAAACAAAAATATGTTTTCTAATTATATTCAATAGTTTCATAGTAAAACTTGAAAACTATCAAACCAAAACATATATGTATATATATAACTATATATATACAAAAACCAAAACGTGTATGTGTGTATATGATTGAGCTTAAAGTACTAACACACATAATATAAATTCCTAAACTAAATTACCCAAGCAATGATCTTGATCTTCAATAAGCTTGACTTGGTAATCTCGCGGATGAAGCTTGAACTTGGATCTTGAACTTTGAATAGCAAGGCTTCACCGACATTCCGCCAACCTCCTTTGGATATGATCGTTGAAGCTCTATTCCATCCATCCTCCAACACGTTGTTTGCCTAGAATAAATACGAAAAAAGAGAGCGAAAGCTCCCCCTATCAATAAGCATGGGTGAGTAGCAAATATAGGGAATAGCTCCCCCTATCAAAAAGCCATATGAAATATAAGCAATAAAAGATCATGGCAAACATGTGAGCAAGCATAAATGATATGCCAAAAATCACTCACATCCAAGAGATAATGAGAACACATAATGATATGTTACGATAAATAGGTGTCTCAAAAATACAAGCCTAAAACCATGTATAAAAAATAGATTTATGAAATCAAAAGAGAGAAAACATGAGAATCATGCAAAAAGAGTTTTCGAATAAAAACAAATCAATCAAATGAAATCATAAATCAAAGTTTATATCCAAAAATGTAAAATCAAATCATCATTGATTCAAAAATCAAGAGAGGCAACCATATCTAGCTTTTGAGCTAGTAATAACCCATATAAACATTTTTAGCACTCGGTAAACAATGTTTGAGAAGAAACACCCAATAAATCCGGAGGGTTATATAAACATAGTCCTCTCATCAAGATCAAAACAAATAATCATGAAAACAAAAGATTTGATCAAAGAAAATTTGTTTTCATAACTAAAAAATTTTAAGATATAATTTTCAAAAAACCAAGAAAAGGAAAAATAAGAACGCTAAAAATCTTGGTTTAAAATTTAAATTTGTTTTGGTACCCAAGAACTCTTGGTACCAAAAGATTTAGGGACATGACCCCTATCATTTAAGCTCAAAGCCCTAGGGTTACTAACATGGTCAAAACAATATTCATTCAAATGACCCTTCCGATTGTAATTTGTGCAATGAAAGAGATCCATTTGTTTTTGTGGACCATTAGCTCGTGCACGAGAATCATTTGCAAATAAAAATTTTCTTTTAAAATTATTTTGCAAATGAGAACGTTTCTTAAACAATGGTCTATTTGGAACATATTGCAATTTAGAAGCTTTTTGTATATCAAAACAAAATTTAGCAAGATGTCCAAACCTACCACAAACATCACATTTAAAAACATGTGGTCTATTGGAAGCATTTGTCAAATGAGATTTATGTGGTCTACTAGAAACATTTGGCAAATGAGATTTAATTTTCAAATCAAAATAATATTTGGCCAAATGACCAAGACGACCACAATGATCACATCTATACACATGAGCATGCTTATGATGAATAATGGGTGCATGTGTGTGTACATGTGATGAAGAAGCTACATGAGATGCACAAGGAGCATTAGCATTGTTATGTTTGTATGCATCATAGCAAAATCTAGCAAGATGGCCTTTACGACCGCAAATTGTGTGTGTGATGAAGAAGCCTTATGAGATGCACAAGAAGCATTAATCTTAGAAGATTTGTGTGCATCATAGCAAAATTTAGCAATGTGGCCTTTACGACCGCAAATTGAGCATTTGTAAACTTTGCTATACATATGTGCATAGTGAGTGCTTGGTTTTGAAGAGTTAGCACGAGACTTTGCACATAAGTCCATAAGTTTCTTGTTATTAACAATGCATGTGTTAAGAGTTGAATCTAAAGATGAAATGCGATTTTTAATATTGTTCAACTCATCATTAGGCATAGAAGCATTGTCAATAGAAGTAGAGCAAATATGATCATTTTTAAATGATGTAAATTTACTTCTAATAGACTCTACTTCTAACATGGCATCATTCTTCTCATGAATTAAGCTAGCAACATTGGAACTCAAGGTAATATGATCCAATTTTAATTTTTCATTATTTTCTTTAAGGATCACATTATCTTTAGCAATAGTATCAAATTTTGATGCTAGCAATTCATGATCGGATTTTAAATTAACATGCTTGCTTTTAAGATCAATGAAATTATTATGCAACTTAGTGTAGGCATGCATTAACCTATCATATGCACAAGCAAGTTCATCATTAGGTAAATCATTTATGGTTTCGAACTCGCAAACCTCACTAGGGCTATCGCCTAGTGCATGTGTGCATGACGCTCCACATGAACTTGAAGCCGTATCCGCCAAAGCTTGTTGGATCGCCTCCAAGTCCCCTTGATGTGCTTCAATTAATATCCATAAGGTGTAAGCACTATCAACATGAACAAACTTGTTAGACATAGATGAGTTAAAAGCATTTAGCAAATATTCT
Organism: Asparagus officinalis; assembly: GCF_001876935.1. NCBI lineage: Eukaryota > Viridiplantae > Streptophyta > Magnoliopsida > Asparagales > Asparagaceae > Asparagus > Asparagus officinalis. The sequence continues at coordinate 69,976,094 of NC_033797.1, forward strand.
AACAAAATATTGTTCATTGTAAACATACGATGATCATTCTTATTCCACTTGGATTTCTCCAAAATGGGCACAATATAAGCATCATCTATAATTTCCCATAAATCAAAGTGTTTAGATTGAACAAAAAGTTTAAATCTAACACACCATTGGGCATAGGGGAAATTATCTAATCTAGGAGCAATATTGATGGCATAACCTAAACCATGCATATCCATAATATAAAAGGCAAGCAAGATACAAATAAAGCTCAAAATTAGATTAGCACAATAAGCTAACTTGGATCTTTAACTCAAGGCGATTAGACCTTAAATCAAAGAGCACCAAGCTCTGATACCAATTGTTAGACCCTAGAGGGGGGGTGATTAGGGTCTTATGCTAATCTAATCCGATTAAATGCCAATTAAAACTTATTAACAAGTTATCCTAGCAAGAGTGAAATATAACAAGATATGTAAGCTAGGATAAGCAATATGAACAATGATAACAAAGAGATATAGGCAAAGTATGTGCAAGGATATATAAACAACACAAGGGTAAACAATCTAAACAAGATAGTGGATGATATAGAAATGAGCAATGCACAATGGCGATATAAGATATGAACATAAATATGAATGAACGCCAAAGCACACTCAAGCAAGCAATATGATCACGGAGTTCGGACCTTCCGTCCTACGTCTCCGCTCCCCACTCCCGGGGAGAAATTCACTAACACAATCTGGTTTGGAAGCCGGAACTTCTTCTACACACTCGGTTTTCTAGCTAACCAAAAACTCTACAACTCACACTCTTGCAATCACACTCTACACCCACTAAGTGTTGGACCTAGCCGTGTCTCCCTCAAGTGCTCGGTTACAACCTCTCCCTAGGCACGTCAACCGACGCCACTCCTCTTGGGACGATCCCCGACTCTCACCACACACTTCTCACTCGGTGTACAAGTATATTACAAAGTGATTCTCATGATAAGCACAAATTAACAAATGATTGTTCTCTCTAACAAGGTGAGAACTCAATTAAGCACAACTCTTAGTCACAAACCCAAACATGTAAATAAACATTTTACAAAAAGAATTTCTGAAATATCACTTCTCATTTGTGAGAAATAAATATTTGAATACAGATATGCTAAATAACAATGATAATCAAATATATAAAATAGCTAGAAATAGAGTTTAAAAAATTCTCAATATATCAAGAGTTGGAGGGAGAATAGTTGGATGCCCAAACACCAATAGATGATCTCCTCAAGCTCTTGTTGAATTGAATCACAAAACCGAAACACTCAAATGCTTAAAAGCTTTTTAAACAAATTTAAAACAAACATAAACCCTTGTTAAAAACTTTCTTAAACTTGTTTTTTAAAACTCTCATTGGTTAGTTGGAGAGCTGAAGGCAATGGGGTATTTATACCCTCTCAAAACTCAGCCAAAACTCTCAAAACAAAAGACCAAAAACACCCCAGCAACAGTAATAAAAATAGCCGTTGGAAGCAGTCAGAACGAGCGGCGGTCGACCGAAGAAATTCACGGTCGACCGACAGAGTCGACCGACAGCTATCTGTCAGCCCAGTGAACTTTTGACCTCAGGTTCGGTCGACCGGTGCGGTCGACCGAAATCTGACATATTCAAAAACTGTTTTGCTGATTTTAAAACCCTGTTTAAAAATATCAAATAAATTCCAAAAAATGTAAAACTTTGGGGAATGATTGTAGACATGATAATAAACATGCTACAATGACTGGTTTCGAAAAAGGACTTCCCAAATAAAAAATATCATCATTTTGCAAGATAGTCCAAAACACGAAAATGTAAACATGTGAATTTTGACATTTTGGCTAAACCAACTTTTGAAACTTTACAAAATGATTTTATAGACTTGAAGAAAGATGTAAACTATTGTTATGAAGTCTATAAACAATGAATGTAGTATTTTATCAAAATACACATATAATGCACTAAAACATGATTTCATTTAACTAACTAAAATTGATATTGATGAAATCATATATATGCATATGAGTATGAAACAAAAATATGTTTTCTAATTATATTCAATTGTTTCATAGTAAAACTTGAAAACTATCAAACCAAAACATATATGTATATATATAACTATATATATACAAAAACCAAAACGTGTATTTGTGTATATGATTGAGCTTAAAGTACTAACACACATAATATAAATTCCTAAACTAAATTACCCAAGCAATGATCTTGATCTTCAATAAGCTTGACTTGGTAATCTCGCGGATGAAGCTTGAACTTGGATCTTGAACTTTGAATAGAAAGGCTTCATCGACATTCCGCCAACCTCCTTTGGATATGATCGTTGAAGCTCTATTCTATCCATCCTCCAACAACGTTGTTTGTCTACAATACATAGGAATGCATAAACACTAGACAAATAACATTAGTAGTAAATTGTTTGTTAAACATCATCAAAATAAGAAGGCCAACAGCTGCTTTCCTGGATTGCTTGCAAACCTGCTCATAACTCCCACTGCATGGGCAATGTTCGGCCTCGTGCAAACCATCGCGTAAATGAGACTCCCAATGACCGAAGAATATGGCACCCTGATCATATGCTCTCTCTCTGCATCTGTCTTAGGTGATTGCTCCTCAAATAACTTGAACTGGCTTCCAAGGGGTGTGCTAACAACCATAACATTCTGCATAGTGAATCTCTGAAGTACCTTCTCGATATATTTAGCTCGATTGAACCTCAACGTCCCTTCAGCTTCATCCCTACTGATTCGCATCCCTAGAATCTTCTTTTCTACACCCAGATCCTTCATTGCAAACTCTTTTTCTAGTTGCTTCTTCAAACTGTTTATCTGCTCTAAACACGATCATGCTACTAACATGTCATCAACATATAATAACAATATAATAAAGCTAGACTCAAACCTCTTAAAATAGCAACAATGATCTGAATTGCATCTTCTGTAGCCATTGTTTTGCATGGAGTTATCAAACTTCTTGTACCACTATCTCGGAGCCTGTTTCAAATCATATAAGCTCTTCTTGAGCTTGCACACCATCTCTTCCTTTCCTTCTTCAATGAAGCTAATATGTTACTTCATGTAGATTTCTTCATCCAAATCACCATGAAGAAAGGCAGTCTTCACATCTAACTACTCAAGAAAAAGGTCTTCTGCAGCCATCAAGCTCAATACCATCCTGATGATTGTGAGCTTTACAACAGGAGAAAATATCTCCGTGTAGTCTACTCCTTCCCGCTGCCGGAACCCCTTTACAACTAATCTAGCCTTAAACCTCTTTCTTCCATCACTCTCTTGCTTGACCCGGTAGACCCATTTGTTATGCAAGGCCTTTTTCTGTGCAGGTAGCTGGGCTAATTCCTATATCTCATTAGTGAGTAGAGAATCCATCTCCTCCTGCATCGCATGCTCCCACTGCTAAAATTCACTCACTTGCATAGCCTCCTTATAGTACTCTGATTCACCGCTATCTATCAACAATAAGTAATCAAGCGATGAAAGATATGTAGGATTCGGTTTGGGTATCTTGAATGACCTCCTAAGCTCCACACCCATGGTAGTTACTTCTGCACCTGGAGCCTCCTCCGTTCTTCGGTCAGAACAAACATCATCACCCCTATCTGGAAGTTCCTCTAAATCCATGTACTCGGATCCACCTGCATCTGAAGTACTCCTCCCACTGCTTTGGCTATTCTTGACATTTTCTCTATCCTTGTACATCACCTCCTCATTGAATATGACGTCTCGGCTCCTGATGATCTTCTTGTTCTTCTCATCCCAAAGACATTACACGAACTCGTCAATGCCGTATCCAATGAATGTAAACTTCTGTGACTTAGCCTCTAGCTTATCCCTGACATGGTCACTAATATGAACATAAGCTACACAACCAAATACCCGTAAGTGTGAGAGATTTATCTTCTTTCCACTCCAAACCTCCTCTGGAATCCCAAAATCCAATAGAACTGATGGCACATGATTAATAAGGTAAGTTGCTGTATGCACCGCATCCGTCCAAAATATTTTAGGCAGACCTGCATGTAATCGCATGCTCCTGGCACACTCCATCAAGGTCATATTCATCCTCTCCGTAATGTCGTTCTGCTTTGGCATCCCTGAAGTAGTCCTCTCTAAGTGAATATCATTTGTAGCACAGAACCTCTTGAACTCCTCCAGCTCGTATTCTCCACCATTGTCTAATCTCAAACACTTCACCTTCAGATCTGTCTCGTTCTCCACTATGGCATTCTACTTCTTGAAGACTCTGAACACCTCTGACTTGTGCTTCATGAAGTAAATCCACACCTTTCTCGAGTGATCGTCGATAAAGGTAACATAGTATCTTGAACAGCCAAAAGAAGACACACTGGCTAGACCTCATACATCTGTATGAATCAACTCTAGCTTCTGAGCCTTAGGTGGCCTTCCACTCTTCTGGAAACTAACTCTCTTCTGCTTCTCAAAGATGTAGTCTTTACAAACCCTGACTTTCACGGAGTCGATCCAGGTTAGCTTTCCCTGTGAATGCAAGATCTTCATCCCCTTCTCGCTTATATGCCCTAGCCTGTTATGCCACAGATCTGTACTCTCTTTACCAGCTACAATTACGAGGGTGTCACTCGCATGTGAGGTGAGGTAGAGAGTCCCTAATTTATTACCTCGGGCAACTACCATCGTACCGTTGGAGATTCTCCATGAATTCCCTGTGAATATCGAAACATAGCCTTCTGTTCCAAGTTATGCCTCCAAAATAAGATTCCATTTAGCTTCGGTACGTGTCTCACGTTCTTCAAGTTCAACTTAGAGTCATTCATCTGAATCTGCACATCGCCCTTTCCAATAATATTACAAGGCTCATTGTCCTTCAAATACACTTTTCCAAAGTCCCCTGCTACCTAATTCTGAAGAAGCTTCTTATTAGCAGTAGCGTGGAAAGAGGCTCCTGAGTCGATGACTCAAGAATCCAAATCGTTGTCCATAGTAAGTATCAAAGCATCATGCACGATATGAGCCTCCTGCTCATTCGCATCCTTCTTTGGACTCTTGCAGACTGAAGACATATGGCCCTTCTAGTTGCAATTTCAACATTTTCCTTTGATATGCCTAACCTTCGAGTTCGACCTCTTCTTCACTGACTTCGACTGATTTCTATTCTGGTTCCCTTTCTTCTAGCTTATGCCTCTCTTCTCGAAATTTAGGACTAAACCCGAACCTTCTGATTCAGACGCTTTTCTTCTAACCTCCTCAGATAGAATCATACTGACTACCTCACTCAGCTTCAACTTTTCCTTCCCCGTCGAATTGCTGATTACCGTCACACAACCTGCCTAACTATCCGGCAACTACGATAGTAATAAAAGGGTATGCACTTCGTCATCGAACGTGATGTCTATGGAAATAAGCTGATCAACAATCATGTTGAACTCACTGAGGTGCATCGTTAATGACCGTCCTTCTGCCATCTTGAGGTTAAAAAAAGATTTTACTAGATGCACCTTGTTTATTACAGATGGTTGCTCGTACATCTTCGCGAGCGCTTCCATAAGCATTACCATTTGTTTTCGTCGAAAGTTGTTTTCATTGTAGATTCCATTAAAACTTAATTTGTTTACAGAGAATTACAACGAAAAATAAGCAAATTACAACTCTCTTGGAAAATAACACAGAAGTCGTCTATCGAATCCTGTTTTTGAAGCAAATTACAACTCTCTTGGAAAATAACACAGAAGTCGTCTATCGAATCCTGTTTTTGTGGGACTTTGCCTGTACCGTGAGCGTTTTGACTCGTGGACCGCCGAATCACAAATCGTGAAGAGGGCTTTATGATTCTTCCTTCGTTTATCGAAGTGAGAATTTGAAACGAAGATCTTATCAAAGTAAGACGACCGTTCTTCTTAAGATTAAGTCAAAGCTTAAATCTCAAGGAATCACACCAAACTTAAGTCTGCTCTCTCTCTGCTCTAGTTTGCTCGAAAATATGCTCGATCCTTGTCAGAAATGACCCTAGGGGGGTATTTATAGCCTCTGGGGTAATAACTGCAAAAACTCAACAAAACAACATGATAAGGCCACGAGACATTGTTTACTGTCTCGGCGGGGGCCCGCGAGATAGTAAATACTATCTCGGAAACAGTAATTGTCTGGCAGTTTTCGTTTTAACTGCCTTCCCACGTTTCAAACTCCGTTATTTTGGCAGTTATTCACGTGATTTTCGCCCACGATGTTTCCCACGTCCCTTGGCATTTAATGGACACGTGTAGGGCAGTTATCAAGGTGGTTTTGGTCATTTCAACACTGTCTCGCTGATAAGACAGTAAACACTGTCTCGCTGCTAGATAGTAAACACTGTCTCACCGGCGAGACAGTTCGTATTTGTCTTGATTTCTCTCCTAAGACAGTATGAGGTGATTTTTTGATGATCTTCTCTATGTTTGGATATCTATTAGTATTTTTTAACGCCTACAGATACCCCCTCCAAAGTATTCCAGACGCATTCTTTTATAGAAGAGTCTGGGATACTTTGGATAAGATAGATTTTACTTACGATCCCTTCAATGCTTGGTTGAGTAGATCGTGTAGAAGGACTTGCAAATGGCTTCAACCCTTGATCTCTTCTTCCTTTAGTCTATTCAGTTCTTTGTAGAATAGCTAATGTTCTCCCGGCATCACGTTTATCGCTTGACCGTTGTCAAGATCTTGAATCGAAGCTGGTATTTGTTCTTGTGGGATCAGCTTTTACCACTGAATTGATACATCCATTGAGAGCTCACCAGGTTATCCTTAAGAATATTCAGATTAATATTCTCCAGAAACTTCTTGTTGAGGGTAGGGAAACAGTTTAGACTCGTGTACCTATTGGAGTACCCATCTGTATCACATTTGTGCGAGACCGTGTTTGCTGTCTCGCACTGCGAGACCGTGTTTGCTGTCTCGCACTGCGAGACAGCGTTTGCTGTCTTGCTCAGTGAGACAAAGTATGCTATCTCGCTCAGCGAGACAGAGTTTGCTGTCTTGCTCAGCGAGACGACGAGTATATAAATTGGACTTAGGGTTTTTTTAGGGTTTTTCACGTCGATTTCTGGGCGATTCTTGGGTGATTTCTTGGCGATTTTCTACAACTTTTCTACCTCTTTTCCTCCTCTTTGTTTCCGACTTGGGTGGAGCATTCATTTGGGGATATCTCACTCGGATTTTGAAGGACTCTTCTAGGTTTGTTCTCCTTTTAACTGTTGAAGAATCCACCTTTCTTAAATTCCATCTCATGCACACATATATTGTGATATTTTGCCGATTATATACTCAAAACCCTAATTTTCTCGTTGGATTATGATAGGTAGTATATTTCCATCATGTCAGCACGAAGATCTCGCGCTCCTCGGGGTCGTTCGACTGTCCAGTCCCCTGAAGAGGCAGGTCCCGCTGCCGTTTCTCATGGGGGTATATTTCTTTTGTCTTCTCCCCAATTTACATACTGTATTTCGTCAATTTCATGTGTATATATCTGTATTTGTATGCAGATCCTCGTTTGTATCCTTTGAGATACCTTCGAGAAGAGCCGGTATCCTTCTTTGAGGGGATCAACGCTTAAAAGTGTTTGTTTTGCTTGGACAAAACACACTTCAATACATACAATGGCGATTTCATATCATCCCACGTGTGTTGAAAGGTTTCAATATGCCGTTATAATGCCCGTGCATAGTAACGCATATCTCTTTTATACATGTGGTAGATAGAAAATCGTCGTACCTGTTATGGGGTGGCGATCATATCTTATGGAGTAAGATATATTGCCTTCTCTCAAAATTTTAGGACTATTCTTACACAATTTATGTGTATGTTTTCTTTATCAGTCCAATTTCCTTCTACCATCTTTACTGCTGATGCGGTTACGGGCCAGAGTAGCGTTACCCACTCTTATTATGAGGGGTTACCGCTAATCGAATCCGCTCCCCAATTTAAGTCAGATTATAGCGAAGGAGCCAGAGAACTGATTCAGCGAGGTGTAGGCTGTCTAAAAATCACAATGAATAGCTGACCCTCGAATCAATGTATAAGGAAGCCAGACTTCTTATTTGGTGACTCCGTAAAGGATCCGGAGATCGTTTCTTGTAGATCTGCATAGTGGTTACATGAGAGTGGTTCGTTATTCCTGTATTTGCCCTGGATTCCTCGGGAGCATTCACTCTTGAAGTTCAGAAACCTGTCTGTTGGACGTGAAATGTTTTGGAGGTTAACCGAAAACCACGAACGTATTCACTGTGGTTTCATTAGGAAGGAGGCCACCCCAGGTTCCAGTGAAAGAGCCTCTGTGCGGGGACTTCATCCAGGCATCTTAGGTCAGGACAATATTCCACAGAATGAGACGACAGCACAGGCAAACATCGTGAAGAATCGTTTAGCTGCAGTGAAGAAGAAACTATCCAACCAGAACTTCAGATACTATGGATGGGTCCATTATTTTGGAGACAAGTGGTGGACCAGAATGACTCGATATGTGTTGAACCGTTGGGGGCGAGAATTAGCAGAACTATGGTTGTTAGTCCCGATCCGGGCTACAATGTATGGTCTGCAGATCAGTGTGGGTCATTTCCTCTGTTTATTTAATATTTATAACCCTGACACCAAAACATTCTTCACCAAGAATGGAGAGCTCGGATTACCATTACACGAAATGATGAAGGTTTCCGATTTACCTATAGGTGATGTCCCGTATCAAGAATTCTTCCCCACTGCCAGTCAGTTGAATAAGATGAAAGATCGATCAACTGTGACCCATGACACTCTATGGGAACTGACTTGTCATTATCACATAGCCATGGCTGAGATGGAGACTAAAGCTAGGAAGAAATCTCCCCAGATCAGCTTAAAACAATTCATCGATTACCTGTTCAAGAACTTGGATGAAGGTACGTGGATTATCTCCTTTGAGTCCGGGTGAGATCAATCGGCTCTTGGAGAAAACGAACACACAATCTTACACCTCTTATTCAGAAGACGGGTTTCCGCATGGTACTAAATTCAGTTCTTAACCGTGGCAAGCTGGTGTCCCGATTCATTCTACCACCCTGCTGGCTGGCTTTCTGGCCTTATGGTTGAAGAGGTGTGTAGTTCCCAACCAGTCCTCTGATGCTATGCCAATAGAAGTGTTGTATCCAGCCGTCCAGTTGGCTACATGTCGCAAATTATCCTTGCTTCCTGCTATGGTGGCGGCTATTCACAGTGGATTACGGTAATTATTTTCCGTATTCACACAAGAGAAAAAGAAACCTTCCGCCAGTATATCCGCTCCGAAGCTAGAATTACCCTACACTTATTTGATGACATGGTTGGTTCTTCACCGGCCAGATTTAATGGAGGCTCCTGAGACGGTAGATCCTAGTCTTCCTCTTTTACAGACCCTTGAGGGTTGCAAATGGGTCAAACATCGATGGCCAGACATAACGAGGCAGTTCAAAATTCACAAGTGTTTGGAATTCTTCCCCTGCTTCCCTCGATTCTCCGGTACGTACAATACGACTTTATTAGATGCTAAAGACCCAAGGCAGAATCATACCATCTTGGACGTCGGGTGTTTCTGATGGTTGATGAACATTCGACCTGGATATCTATTGTTCAGGGTAAGAGATGTTTGTCACATTGAGCCCTATCTTCCATGTCGATTTGCTCGTTAATTCGGCTATGACCAAATATATATCGGCAACCCGAATCGTCACCTTAGCTTTCGAGGTGGACTTATTGACGGGGCGAGAGCTTGGTTTTGGAGCATTGCCGGCTGCACAAATGCTGAATCTGATCTCCCTTTAGAAGTGGCACCTTTACGGATGACCTTATTGTATTGCAAGTGATTGATAGTTGCCAATATCGTCACTCGACGTAGGAGAATATCAGACTCAGAGGAAGAGGTAGCTCCACGGCAAGCAACAGAAGTGACCCGTGAAGCTGTGATGTCCCCCCGAGGAAAAGAGGCTGCTGAATCTTTAAGAAAAGGAAAGGAACCGGCCCTCCCAACTGGTAGCGAAGAAGAGTTTGATTCTGAGGAAACATAAACCTCTGAGGGGGCGGGCGAGACTGGTTCAAGTTCTGAGGAAGTAGCAGGTCTCCCCGACTCTTTCTTCAAGAGAGGACTTGTAAAACCTTCCGTCGCTCCTACCCAACCGCAAGATGCTCCGAAAAGAAGGAGAGAGAGAGTCGTCATGACCTATCCTAATCGGATGACGGTAGAAGTTCTCAGTGGAGATGAAGAGGATGAAGAGGATGAAGTGCCTCTTACTCGTCGGCAAAGGTCGCGGCCTTCCACTCAAGCTCAAACCCAAGCCCTTCCCGGAGTCGAATTGCGCACCAAATATCGTCATGAAGGATCTGGAGCCCAGGATGAAGCGCGTCCACTGAAAAGACGAAAGAAAGCTGTTTCTAAGCCACGTGTTCGTCTTCCTGCTTTAAAGGAGACGTCTGATCGTAGTGCTTCTTCTGCTGAATAAGGTAAGGACTCGTTTTTATCTTCATTTTACTGCTCTTATATTTCTTCATATTCGGGCTTGTCTTATAACTCAATTCTTGTAGGGAGTCAAGAAGAGGGAGAATTTCGAGTTGAAGCTGTTTCTCCCGGCGGTATGGAGACTGAGGAGACCAGTTTCGTCTAACAAATGCAGGATGCTCTGAAAGATGGATCAGCTGGTGTTCCACCAACTCCTGACATTGATCTATCGGCTACAGACACAGGTACTGATCTTTCTCCATTCGGCAGAGAATTCCAAGAAATAAATGAGTCGGCACGTGTGCCTCCTCTAATGACCTGTGCGCTTTGTCTCCTTTTAGTCAAACTAAAAGAAGCGGGTACAAGTAGTGGAGCTCTCGAATCCGTCCCGGTTAACAAAGGTAACATTAATCGTTGTTTTGAGCATATTCGTCTAAATTTATATGTTATTTATGACTCAACATGTTCTGTAGATGCCATAATGAAAGAATCTGTTGGAGAAGAGGCCACACATGCAACAGAGGTTGAGGATTTCAACGAGCATCACCTCGATCTCGATCTCTCAGAAGGCGACCATCAGTATATCTCCGATTTATTATCGGGGAAAACTCCTGGTGCAGCCACACTTGATTAATCATGTAAGTGTTCGAATTATAGGACCAGTTACCGGAACTGATACAGTTATAATTACTGGGACGTATGATTAACTGGAGGGTCGTGACCTCGTGCCATGGGCAAGAACTGAGGTTGATTTGCAATCGTCAGCTCTTGAATCTCAACCTACTACTCCTATGGACCCCATGACGATAGAAGTCACTGTCACCCCCCAAATTAGCCCGGTCGCAACAAAAGTGAGACCAACTGAAGAAGTTGGTACGTCAGCCGATGTTGTGCCTAGAGTTGGTGAGATTTACCCATTATTTGTTTCAATTTTCGGATTAACATTCCATTATGCTCATTTATTTCTTTTGTTTTTAGAATCCCCTCCCAAGGAGCCTCTTAATTTGGACCCGAAGTTCTCTGAGGTTTTAATTGAAAAATCATCTGATGTAGCGGGTGCATCAACGGCTACCATTCTTAAGCCAATCATGGTTGTTCAGGAAGTCGGACTACCATCCTTGGGTGAACAAAGTCATGTTAAAGGCTCTTCCGTCGAACTTGGTATACTTCAGCTCATTGTCTTGTATGCATATATATATGTTCTGTACTGACTTATTTGCCCTCATCGCAGTTCCTTCATCATTATCAAATCATATCCAAGCTATGTTGACAGACGAGGATCCGGATAAGGCTGTCATCTGTTCTAATCTCCAAACCTTCATCTCCTTTCTGAACTCTATGGTCGATCGTATTCTCTTCAAAGGATCGTATCTTGAGAATTATAAAAAATCTCTTGAAGTTTTATATCAGGAATCAGAGAGGAAGGGTATAATGAGTTAGCCGATTCGATCAACGCTTATTTGGTCGATTTGAAGCGACATATTGAACTTCTACATGCTCTTCGCACCAAAGGCATACCCTCCTATATCGCTTCTCATATGGAATCCAGGTTGCAAGCGTGGCGTGATTCCCAAAAATCAGCTAACCTCGAAATTCAAAAGTTAAGAGCCCGAAGTAATCAACTTAGGGTGAGTGTTGGCAAAAGAACACAAGCTAAGGTCAACCTGCGCCGGGATTTAGAATCGAGTCGAGCGGAAATAACTCGCTTAGAGGAGCAACTTGCAAGGGCCAAGGATGCTCATGAGGTTTTGGAGTCCGAGTTGACGCAGGAAACTCAGGTTGAAGAAAACCTGTTTCAGCAGCTGAATCTTAAAGATAAAATACTTGCTGAAAAGGAACAAGAGGTCGCCGAACTTCAAAGTGTTGACGAAGAAGCTTTCAAAATTAAATTGGTGGCTGAGCTTGAACAGGCTTATGCGTTAGAGCTTTCGCAGCTTGAAGATCAGATTCGTCAATATAAACTCTTGTGATTGGAGAACATATATTTTTGTAGCTTTGTTTGAGCACTCTTGGTCAATATATTGAATCTTTTTGCTCATTAAGATGTTATTATGATTACTCATTCTTGTTTAGAATAAATAACCATAATACTTGTAGGATTTTTGGCAAATCCTCAGCCATCAACGGATTTGATATGCCTTTACCGACTACCGTTTGAATCGGGCTAGTATGTGAATTATCTAAGTCCGTTTCACATATAACGTTGCGCTAAAAGAATTAAACTCTTTTAGACTTTGAACTATCATATTGAATATGTAGGCTACATAATAAGGGATTGAGATAACGTCCCCCATGTATGAACGACATGGATTTTAAAATGTAAATAGGTTGTGTAACCTATGTAGGATAACAAACCCGATATTATAAAGAAAGAATTGGGTATTCTATCTTTCAATATCTTGTTTGTTGGTAGAGATAAACCCTAGAATCGGATAGGAATAATTTTATATTCCATCTCCTGGTCTCTTGTTTGTTGGTAGAGATAAACCCAAAATCGGAGAGGAAGAATTTTATATTCTATCTCCTATTGCAAAAGAAACTCAACGTGGGATCTCCACTTAAAGAATCTGGACTGGTTTGAATAATCCTGACTGTCATAAGGTTTGATTATTCAATTCAAAAGTGGATCTTTCGTTCGCAAAATGAATCGAAAAGAGATTTTGATTGTGGTCCTAACTGTAGTAAGGTTTGACCAAGTGAGAGTTTTGAGACGATCCTAACTGTAGGAATGTTTAATCGCTCGATTTGTGGGCCTCTCGTTCATTGAAGGAATCGAGAGGGGATTTTGACTTTGGTCCTAACTGTTTAAATGTTTGACCAAATGAGCAGTGGGGGTTTGAATGATTTTAATCCATGACGGATTTTGGTGTACTCTTCGTCGATCGATTTGACCAGTGAGGAATTTTGTGAGGAAAGATTAACTGTTTACAGATTTGAATCTCATCTCAACAAAAGCTGTAAAAGAACTTTATGATAATAAAAAACATATTATTTGAAAGATCAGTTTCATATTTAGAACAATTAACTGATCTCGGGTTATCCCGAAATATCCTATACATGATTCTCTAGGAACTTCCCGTTCTGCATAGGTTTTCCTGAACATATTACAGATAATATTTTTTTAGGAACTTCCCATTTATTGGCATCATTAATTTGTTGCCATCTTGGGTAATCAGGCGGTAAGCACCATTTGAATAGACTGTTTCTATCACAAACGGTCCTTCCCATTTGGGTTCGAATTTTCCTTTCTTCTTGGAGTTAAGGATCATAGACCGTCTTTCAGCTAGGACCAAATCTCCTTCTTTAAAACTCCGTTGTCGAACCTTTTTGTCGAAAGCTCGGGAAATTCTGGCTTGGTAGAACTCAATATGTTGTTGAGCTTCTAAGCGCTTTTCGTCAAGCATCTCTAGTTCTTCGAGACGTTTCTGATGTTGTTCTTCGGTTGTCATCTGGATTGCGAGAGCAATCCAAATAGATGGAATTTGTATTTCCAATGGAAAAACGGCTTCACATCCGTATACCAACGAATACGGGGTCGCTCCCGTCGGTGTACGTACCGTGGTACGATAGGCCCATAGAGCCACGCCAAGCTTGTCATCCCAATCTTGTTTATTAGTTTTCACGAGTTTTGACAAGAGCTTTATGATTGTTTTGTTGAAAGCTTCAGCCTATCCATTTGCTGTGGGATTGTAAGCCGTCGACGAAATGTCCTGAATTTTGAACTTCTCACAAAACTTGATGAAGGCGTTGCTGATGAATTGAGGACCGTTGTCATGTATGATTCGTCTTGGGACACCATGCCGGTAGATGACATGGTGTTTGATGAATGCAATGACGTTACTCGTTTTAACTTCTCTGAGTGGAATCGCTTCAGCCCATTTAGAGAAGTAGTCGGTAATTGCTAAGATGAACCGATCACCTTTGACTGACGGGGGATTTATAGGACCAACAATATCCATTCCACAGGTCTCAAACGACCATGACGTTGCTGACGGGTGTAGATGCTCTGGAGGCATGTGTATATAATTTGCATGTAATTGACACAATTGACATCGTCGGGCATAGTCAGCTGCGTCCGTTACCATAGTCGGCCAATAATATCCAATTCTCCTAAGTCGGTCACAGAGTTTAGGACTGGGTTGATGTGCACCACATATCCCTTCATGCGCCTCTTTGAGTGCTTGTTCTGCTTCCTTATTGGATAGATAACAGAGTAATAGACCGTCGTGCGACCGTCGGTACAACATTTGTGATTAAGCGTTGTAGTAAAATCTCGGTGCTCTCCGTCGAATTGAATCCCTTTCTTTCACGTCTTCAAGTAAGATACCGTGTAGGTCATAATCAATAATAGGGAAACGCCAATCTTGAATTTCGGGTTCAACTCTTGTTGAATATGCTTCTTTGGCATCCGAATCGTAGATAGGAACAATAAGTTGGTGAGTTCTCACTGTAATTAATTGTTCTGTCTCGGGAGGCTGAGCCAGAGATACCGACAATGCCGCCAACGCGTCTGCGTATGTATTTTGGAGACGCGGAACGTACTCGATGAAAAATTCTTCAAACGAGTTTGCCATCTCAATGGCCACCTGGTGGTATGGAATCAGGTCTCGATTTCTGACTTCATACTCTCCTCGAATCTGATTAACTACCAATTGAGAATCTCCAAAAGCTTCAAGGTATTCGACCCTCAGCTCTTTGGCAAAATTGAGTCCAATTATCAATGCATTGTACTCGGCTACGTTATTAGAGCATGGTTCGGTCAACGAGTATGCTCTAGGTAAGACATGCTTTCCCGGGGAAACTAAAACGACCCCCACTCCTGAGGAGATTTTAGAACATTCGGGCGCGCTCGCCACGTTGGTTGCTCGGGAAGCCCCATCAAAGTATAGTTGCCACACTCGTTGATGTGAGGTGGTATTAACTTCGTGAGTTTCATCCGGCAGATCGTCGTACAACTCCACTACATCTTTCGTAGGGTTTTCCGCCAAAAGATCGCAAATAGCTCGTCCCTTAACTAATTTCTGTTACTTGAAGTACAGATCATATTGCGATAATAGTAGAGCCCACCTGGCTAAACGCCAATTCATGGAGGCTGGTTGGGTCATAAATACCCGGATTGGATTTATGTTGGAAATGACATAAATTGTTTGTCCAACTAGATAGTGTCGTATTTTCTGAATTGCGAACACCAGTGCGAGACATTCTTTCTCGATCATTGGATAACGAGATTCAGCTCCAACCAGTGTACGACTCAGATAATATACAGCTTATTCGTGACCGTTATCGTCGTCTTGTGCGAGTAATGCACTTAACGAATGGATCGTCGCTTTGACATAGATCAAAAATGGTCTGCCTGATTTCGGTGCAACGAGAATAGGTGGATTCGCCAGATATTTCTTAATATCTTCGAATGCCTTTTGGCATGCTTCATCTCAAAAGAACGATACGCCTTTCTTCGCGAGTTTAGAGAATGGTTGACATTTTCCAGACAGATTTGATATAAATCGACGGATATATGCCAATCGACCTTGCAACCCTCTGAGTTCTTTAAGATTCCTCGGGGGTTGTAATTCATGTATCACCTTAACCTTGTCAGGATAGATATGAATACCTTTTGTGGTGACGACAAATCCAAGAAATTTACCGCTGGACATTCCGAGGAAAGACTTAGTTGGGTTCATCTTTAACTGATGAGTCCTCATAAGTTCGAACATCGTCTTTAGATCGTTAATGTGATTGTTTTTATCACGGCTCTTAACGACTAGGTCATCAACATAGCATTCGACGGTCTTCCGAAGGTGCTCTTGAAAGATCTTCGTCATTGCTCGTTGATATGTAGCACCGGTGTTCTTCAAACTGTAAGGTATAACGGTATAACAAAAGACGCCAAGAGGTGTTCTGAATGCTGTATGTTTTTCATCGTCTGGGTGCATCTTAATCTGATTATACCTAGAAAATCCATCCATAAATGACATTCTCTCAAACCCGCATGTGTTGTCAATGATGACATCCGTAATCGGTAAGGGGAAGTCGTCTTTAGGACAGGCGGTGTTTAGATCTCTAAAGTCAATGCAGATTCTGATCTTTTCGTTCTTTTTAAGGACCGGAACAATATTGGCCAGCCATTCGGGATGTTGTTCTTCTCTGACAAAACCTGAATCAATCAGTTTCTTGACTTCAGCTTCTATTGCCTCCATAATTTGCGGACGAAACCGTCTCTGTTGTTGTTTGACGGGTTTAACATCCGGTTTAATGTTAAGGCTGTGCATTGCTACCTCTGGATCTAGTCCCGGCATATCTTCGTAATTCCAAGCGAACACGTCAATATATTCTCGGATGAGGGCAATTAGTTTCTCTTTCTCATCTGGTGGAAGACCACCGCTAATAAATATAGGTTTCGGATTAGTTTCGTCACCCATATTAACTTGGACTACTTTATCTTCGTTAGGAGGTTCTCTTTGCTCAAATCTATCGCCGTATTGGATATTCATGTAATGCATCCATGGATCTTCCCAAATAGGTAACTGATCGTCTTCTTCAATTGTGGAAGTATCAACTGTCGCCATGTTCGACATTAGGGCTTTGAATCTTTCTCCAATGCTCACGTCAGAATCCCAAGTTGAAGCATCGGATGAATGCCCACTCTTATTTATCAGTTGGCTAATAATCTGTTGTCCATATTCATCATCAGATGATGAAGCATAACCTAGACCCCTTTTATAGCTGTAATAATTATCAGGTCTCCCTTTTGGTACGTCGGCAGGACGGGGTGGAACCCGAACACCTTGACCAAAATGAAGACCTTCACCAAACGAGAGGTCATAGCCTTGGCTCGTCATATAACCATTCGCTTGTGAACTGTACCGAGAAAAATGCCGCCCGGGTTCTTCATCATCTGAATAAGTGTCTAAGAAAAGATCTGGGGTAGGGGATGGTTCTCCTTTCCCAAAAACTATTTCTTTTTCACCCCCAGTCTTTGCGGGTAGGAGCATAGTTGTTCCGTCTGAACTTTGGATGTGTTTCATTGTCGTACAAGACGAACGAAGTGGCATATGTAGACTAGGGTCATCATACAATTCCTGCATTACATCATCGAGACAACGCGAGTACTCTAAATCATTGTTTATTATTTCATCGGCAAGCTTCCAGTTACAACTTTCATCCGACGAATTACCACCGTCAAGATCGATTACAAGAGGTTCAATGTCATTTAGCACAAGACCTTCACTATAATCGAGCCCAGCTTCGGTATCAGCTTCTTTTCCGCTGTCTGTACCATGGGCCGATGGTTTAGTATCAGATTCAGCACTATAAAGAAGGGAGTCAATAAAGTAGTTTTCTAACCCTTTGAATGGTTGCTTATCCGCGACCACCGTCTTGACCTCATCATTAGTGTCAACATATTTCAGACACTGATGGAGGGTCGAGGGAACTATAAGATTACTGTGGATCCATGGGCGACCCAACAGTAAATTATAGGAAGTCTCTGCATCGATTACATAGCAGGTGACTTCGGACTTCAAATCTCCGAGCTGACACTTCACCCGAATTTTCTCCAACGGTCTTGATCCACTAGTGTTAAATCCGTAGATAACGGTTCTTGTGGAGGCTAGTTTGCTGGCGGGAATTCCGAGGTGGTACATCAATCGTAGCGGCATAATGCTGACGACGGAACTCGGGTCAACTTGGATCCGGTTGACAACGCTCGAACCGATATATCCAGTAAAATATAAAGGTCTGTCATGCTTTGAGTTCCTGACTTGCATATCTTCTTTCGTGAAAGCAATGCAAGGAAACTTTGTGGCTGCTAGATTGCAATATTGAATCGACGACTCTGGCTCTTCGGGAGCTGGCTTAATCTGAGTAAGGAATACCTCAGAATTAGCCAATACTTCTTGTAACGCTTCTCTAGTATCTTTTGAGAGGCGTAGTAACTCGTATAGCGTAATCCTTGCTAGGATGTTAGCTAGCTGAGCCATAACGTCGAAACGATATGGTGCGTTCAAACTTTCCGGTTTGTCTCGTCCGATTGGTCAGTTGAAACGAGACTGCTTCGGAATTTAAACTTCTTTGTGTTGGGGTTCCTTTTCTTTTTGTTTAGCCGGTTGTTGCGGATTCCCAGCAGCTACAGGAGGAGTTGCAACTACCCCAAGCTCCATCAGAGTTGTAGCATTTGGGTTAGAGGTTTTAGGATATTTATAATGGTATTCATTCCCACCCCTTGTAGCGAAAGATTCCTGCTCTTCTTCAGAAAGCGGTAAAGCTGGAATCTGTTCATCATTCTTCTCGGGAATTGCCGAGGCTCCATAACAAGATTTTGATTTCTTCTTTGATGTGGATGTCGTCTACTGTTCATCTTCAAGCAAATCCGGATGAACCCAAAGGATTTCATCGTTAGGGGTTGTGTGAGATACAAGCCCTTTTTGGCGCTGTCCATGAGGGTCATCGTTGATGGTCTGCATCTTGACCTTTGATACTGGTTCGACTTGAAACCAGGATAAAGGAACCGATCCGAAGCTGATAGACACCGCATTTGTACCTACTTTCTTCTCTTTCGGCTTTGGTGTCACGATACCAACATCGATTAATGTTTGTATTTTGTCTTTTAAGACATAACATGCCTTAGTGGGATGGTGGACCCTTCTGTGATATGCATAATACTTCGGGTCATTAGTTTTCGTTGCTTCTTCTTGGTTTGTGACCGGTGGAAGCTTGATCTTGTTGTTATCCAGCAGGTATTTGAAGATGACTGGAACTTCATCATCCTTAAAAGAATACTCTTTCGGGAATTTAGGCTCTGAGGCCTTAAACTGCTTCGGAGGCTGTTGATTCTGATTCGGCGCCAATGTTGTGGCTGTTATGATGTTTGATGCGCATCAATAGCAGCCCCAGACCCTCTTCCTCTGCCTCGAGAGTTAAAGTTTTGTTTTTGAGGATTATCTTGTGGCAGTCCTCTTTCTAACTTCTTTCTCTTAAGAAAGCGTTCGGCCTGTTCACCTCTCACTTTCAATTCCTTCCAAGTCTTAGAAGGTACAACCCCCATTACCTCCAAAACATCCAATGACAAGTTGTTGTGACAAGTCTGTAGGATGAACTCTTTTGTGAGTGGATCTCGGCAGTTTACCGCTTTGTTCCGGAATCGTTTGACGAAGACATCAACTGACTCCCCGTTTATCTGCTTCTCGTCCAACAGCGTGCCAATTGAGACTTCAGTGTCGTCCTCAAAGAAATTAGTGAGGAATAATCCTTCCATATCTTCGCAGCTAGTGATGCTCCCGGGTTTGAGACGTCGGTACCAATCGAAGGCAGGCCTGCGAAGGGTCCCTACGAATGACCGGACCATCAAGGCTTCGTTGCCAGAAATCGCGCCAAGATGTGACTTGAAATAGATCAAGTGCTGAGTAGGTGAACCCCTGCCATCAAAAGGAGTAAAGTTAATCAAATTAAATTTTGGGGGATAAGGAATCAGATCCCACTCCCTCGGGTACGGGTACGGAATGCCCGTTTTCTTCACTTCTTGGGCCGTCATCAGAGCATTGACCTTGCTCTCAAGGTCCTGCATATTTTTGTCCTCTTCCTCACTCTTCTTCAAGTAAATTTGAGGAGGTTGAGTAGATGATTTGGCCGGGCCGCTTCCAGAATTGTCTTTATCGGGAGGAGGATCGGCAAAGATAGTCTCGTCTTCTTCGTCATCGTCCTCAGTTGTACATACAGGTCTGGCGTTACGCTTGCTGGATTCTGCCTTTTGGCTCGATTCCGATTGTTGTTGAGCTTGCAAATCTCGAACCTGCTGCATGGTCAACTCCATCTCGGTTTTTATTTCAGCTCTAATTTCCTCGCGTTGTTTGGCTAACTCTTCCTGTAGTATTTGAGCCAGTTGGTCTGGCGTGATTGCGAACGATTCTCTGGCTCGCCCAACACTGGATGTAGTATCGTCCGATGCAACAGCGGAACAAGTATCTGACAGTTCCTCCTCTGAAGATAACCCCTCGTGCATTCTTTTATAGTCTCGATGTCGGTTAGCTCTTCTTTGTAACCGTAACATTCTTTGAGATAGACCCCGCTCAACTCTCCCTTCCAGAGAGAAATCAGGATCAGGGTTGACTAATTGTTGCTTTCCTCTGCCGGACATATTAATAGTGACCTCAGGGAATTCATCTCGTCGAATTGCAGGTCTCTTCTTATTGAAGCGTCTCACTTTGGGTCTTGACGCTTCAGTGGAAAGTCTTTGAAATACGGAAACTCTAGTTGAATTATTTTTAGAGCATCCGCATTCTGTCAGTACTGCTTTAATGAGTCTCTCACAGGAGCAGTGAGACTCGTTTTCTCGTACAATTCTTTTTCTTGAGTTATTTTTCTGATAGTACAGCTCATCGTTATTGTGATTTGAACAACCTATCTCTTGTGCTTGAACCTTGTTAACATGCACAGGGCGACCAGTCGTCGCCTTTGGGCGATCCAAGGTTAAATTTTTAATTCCACCCCTTTGCGGGTGTGGAGTATTCATAGGTCCTAAACGAGAGTGAACTGGTATTCTCTCGTTCTGGACTGGTGCAGTTCTAACAGGAGGGTGTTTATGACCCCCTGCATAAGAAACCACTAAGGGTTTATTTGCTGGATTTGATTGTTCTTTGACTGGGGCTTTGCCTCGATCGTCGACTGAAGGACCAAGGCGATCTGCCATTGTGATTTTAAATTTGGATAAATCTAGGCTAACCCAGGGCTTCACTAGTGATGCAGTAGACGGGCCCGGAACGGACGTTTGCGGCGTCTTTGGCATCCAAACTCTACGGTTCTTTGGTGTCTTTTCAGACACCATCTCCTTCTTGATTCCTTGTGCTTGTTGACGAAGAGCGCTAGCACGGGCGGCCTTCACCTGATGCCTCTGTATACGTTCCTTAAGGGTTGAACGAGCCCTTTTGACGAGGGTCCATTCCTCCGTCGTAAGCTGTGCAGAAATATGATTATTTTGCCGTTGAGGCAACTGAACCATTTTTTGTTTCCTCGACTCTAGGTCCGCATAATAGTGGACCTCGTCGGTTTGTTGCATGGCCTTAGCCAATTGACGAGCACGGCGCTGGCGCTGTCTCTGACGAGCCCTTTTCGTCAGCACCGGTGAGCCATTAATCAACGACTCCTTAATGGGTGCGTAGTCGTTTGGAATAGGGATGTTGCAGGCAGATTCCTTAGCAGCAGTCGGACAAGAATCTTCACCTGTGGCCTTCATTGGCACTGCAGACTTGAAATTTTTTCTGGGAGACGAAACTTTCCTACACTTGCGGGGTGAGGAAAGTTTTGATGATGAGGATGACAAGTACTCCTCGAATTTCGCCTGATCGAATTCGTATTCGATCTCTTCGTTGATAACGATCTTGATTGGTTGCGACACGGCGGCCTCGGCAGCGAGGCCACTGGCTCCCACTGTGGTCGCCAGTTTGTTTTCGTCGAAAGTTGTTTTCATTGTAGATTCCATTAAAACTTAATTTGTTTACAGAGAATTACAACGAAAAATAAGCAAATTACAACTCTCTTGGAAAATAACACAGAAGTCGTCTATCGAATCCTGTTTTTGTGGGACTTTACCTGTGCCGTGAGCGCTTTGACTCGTGGACCATCGAATCACAGATCGTGAAGGGGGCTTTATGATTCTTCCTTCGTTTATCGAAGTGAGAATTTGAAACGAAGATCTTATCAAAGTAAGACGATCGTTCTTCTTAAGATTAAGTCAAAGCTTAAATCTCAAGGAATCACACCAAACTCAAGTCTGCTCTCTCTCTGCTCTAGTTTGCTCGAAAATATGCTCGATCCTCGTCAGAAATGACCCTAGGGGGTATTTATAGCCTCCTGGGGTAATAACTGCAAAAACTCAATAAAACAACATGTTAAGGCCGCGAGACAGTGTTTACTGTCTCCCCGGTAAGGCCGTGAGACGGTTTTTACTGTCTCGGGGGGCGAGACAGTGTTTGCTGTCTCGGCCCGCGAGATAGTAAATACTGTCTCGGAAAAGGCATATTCCTGGCAGTTTTCGTTTTAACTACCTTTCCACGATTCAAACTCCGTTATTTTGGCAGTTATTCACTTGATTTTCGCCCACGATGTTTCCCACACCCCTTGGCAGTTAATGGACACGTGTAGGGCAGTTATCAAGGTGGTTTTGGTCATTTCAATACTGTCTTGCTGGCGAGACAGTAAACACTGTCTCGCTAGCGAGCGCTAGCGAGACAGTAAACACTGTCTCGCTTGCGAGACAGTAAACACTGTCTCGCCGGCGAGACAGTTCGTATCTGTCTTGATTTTTCTCCTAAGACAGTATGAGGTGATTTTTTGATGATCTTCTCTATGTTTGGATATCTATTAGCATTTTTTAACGCCTACACCATTGCCTTCTCCTTTAAGATATTATGGGCTACTGTCTTGACATGTGACAACCGGATTTGTCCTAGAGCCTTCCTATCCAGTATCTCCTAATCATCGTCTGACTCCTTTTTCTTCTGTCTCTTATCCTTGCCTATCAACGGACAATACAAGTCCTTCTGGTACAAATAGTCCTCCATCTGCGACTTACAGTAGGAATCTTAGATTTGATTTCCTCTACCATGGCTTTCTCACAAATTTCTGAACGAAGCTCTGATACCAGTTGTTGGGGATTTAAAATAATCAAATCAAATCCTTGCCCTTCCGGACCTTGTTAGAAAGTTGAGCAAGAAAGAAATTAACCATAAATCAAAGATAAAAATTTGTAAAAATAAGAACAAGTGAGAACACACGAATTTAACGAGGTTCGGCAATGTGCCTACGTCCTCGGGAGCCACACCACACAATCTTTTTGATTAATTGAAGAAGGAATACAAGCACTCAAACAAGGGATTAATCTCTCTGAGATCCTCTCTTTCTTTTCTCTCTTTCTGATGGTTTTTCATATTCCTATTAGCCCTAGAAAACATATAGATATATATATGAATCCCAGCCTAAACAGAATTCAAAACAGATTAGGAAACCACCAGCTTGACTTACGATCGACAGCCGAACCAGTCACGATCGACCAGATAAACGAGAGAAACCCAAAACGCCTACAAGATAACTCCGGTCGATGGCAGAACCCATTGCGGTCGACCGCAAAAAGTCTAGAGACTTTTCTCAGTCGCATGCACATTCATGGTCGACCGCCGAGAGCACCGCGGTCGACCGCACTACAGTTTTCCTTTTTTTTGCTTTATCTTCTTGATTTCAGCTTCCACTTCAGCTTTGGGTCTACACTTAGAGTAACACCAATTATCCTCAAGTTCCATGTAAACTCGTGGCCTTTTGTAATATTGGATCTCTAGCACGATTGGCCTTTTTCAAATATCCTACTCAACCAACAAAGTGAATGGGATTGTGTGATCATTGCGAGTTTTTAGTCGATTTGGAAAGGGAGATAAGAGAATCTTTAACTCTAAGATTTTGGCAACACAAGAGGTTATTCAAAATTCATCTCTAGTTGATGAACTTTGGCTTTCTAGCCGACTATGTAATAGTTAGTTTTTTTCCTTCTTCACCCTTATATATTTTGTATCCTCTACATTCCTTACCATTTATATTAATAAAATGTCTAAGGCTCTTATTTTATTTTTTTTAAATAAATTATAGATATTCAAACCTCTATTCATTAACAAGTATATAGCAAAAAGATCTAGGGGAAAATAATCATATTTGTATCATAAGAAATGCCACTTTGGTGAAAGTAATAATAATAATAGCAAACAAAGGAAGCGGCATAGTTTAAAAGTTCTATTTGTCTTACCTCTACAACATTTGGGTTACCTTTACAAAATTGGAGGATAGAGGGCGACGAACCTGAACTCAAGTTGTTGGGAATTCGAAACAATCAAATAGAACTCTTTCTCTTCTGGACCTTGTGTTTGAGAGTAGGAAAGTAGAAAAATCATAGCAAATAAAAGATAAAAATTTGCAGGAAAGTAAACAAGAAAGAACACATCAGATATAACGAGGTTCAGCAATCGTGCCTATGTCCTCGGGAGCCACACCAGACAATTCTTTGATTAATATTGAAGAAGATTACAATACCCACAAATAGGATCTAATCTCTCTGAGATCTCTCCGAAGAATTCTCTCAAAACCTTCTTTTCTGATGTCTAATCTCTTCTAAGGCGTTCCATATATATAGAAAACCTAAAACTAAAATAGATTAGGAATCCTAATAACATGTTACTAAAACAAATTAAGAATCCTATTACCAAAACAGTTTAAGAATCATGTTATCAAAACAGATTAGGAAACCTGCTACTAAAATAGATTAGGAAACCTGCTACCAAAACAAATTAGAAAACCTGCTATCCATTAATTTTTTTTATTCTAGCTTTGGGTCTACGTCCCTTAGACTAACAATCTCCCACTTAGAGACTAAAGCACAATCAACGAGCTCACCCGAACTCTCCCTTCTTCGCAAGCATCCTCTTACATGGAAAAAATCTATTCTTCAATCATCATCAACCCGACGATCCCGGCGATCCTCCTGGTGTGGCTCCGCCTTCATCTCCTACATGTGAAGACCAACTGAAGTTGTTCATAACTCTAGTTTGTCAATGGTCATGGGAGAAAATATCTCCGTATAGTCCACTCCTTCTCGCTGTTGGAACCCCTTTACGACTAATCTGGCCTTGTATCTCTTGCTTCCATCACTCTCCTGCTTGACCCGATAGACCTATTTGTTATGAAAGGTTTTTTTTTCTATGCAGGTAGTTGGACTAACACTCATATCTCATTAGTGTGTAGAGAATCCATTTCTTCTTGCATCACATGCTCCCACTGCTGAGATTCACTCACTTGCATAGCCTCCTCATAGCACTCCGGTTCTCCACTATCTGTCAAAAGCAAATAATCAAGTGATGAGAGATATCTAGGATTCGATTTGGGTACCCTGGATGACCTCCTAAGCTCCACGTCATGGGTAGTCATCTCTGCACCTGGAGCCTCCTCCGTTCTTTGGTCAGAATCACCCCCATCTGAAAGTTCCTCCAAAATCCATGTACTCGGATCCACTGTATCTGTACTGCTGCTCCCACTGCTTTAGCTATTATTAGCACTATCCTTGTTCTTGTACATCACCTCCTCATTGAATATCACATCCCTACTTCTGATGATCTTCATATTCTTCTCATCCCAAAGACGATACCCAAACTCATCAATGATGTATCCAATGAATACGCACTTCTGTGACTTAGCTTCTAGCTTGTCCCTGACATGGTCACTGATATGAACATATGCTACACAACCGAATACTCGCAAATTTGAGAGATTGATCTTCTTGCCACTCCAAAGCTCCTCTAGAATCCCGTAATCTAATAGAACTGATGGCCCATGATTAATCAAATAAGTTGTCGTATGCACCATATCCGGCCAAAATATCTTAGGCAGACATGCATGTAATCACATGCTCCTGGCATGCTCTATCAATGTCTTGTTCATCCTCTCTGTAACATCATTTTGATGCGGCGTCCCTGGAGTAGTTCTCTCCAAACAAATCTCATTTAGAGCACAGAACCTCTTGAACTCCTCCAGCTCGTATTCTCCACCGTTATCTGATCTTAGACACTTCACCTTCAGATCTGTCTCATTCTCCACCATGGCCTTCCACTTCTTGAAGACTCTGAATACCTCTGACTTGTGCTTCATGAAGTATACCCACACAATCCTCAAGTGATCATCGATGAATGTGATATAGTACACCGAACTGCTAAGAGAAGACATGCTAGCTAGACCCCATACGTCAGTATGAACTAACTCTAGCTTCTGAGCTTTAGGTGGCCTTCCACCCTTCTCAAAACTAACTCTCTTCTACTTTCTAAAGATACAGTCCTCGCAAACACCGACTTTCATAGAATCGATGCTGGTTAGCTTCCCTTGTGAATGTAGAATCTTTATCCCCTTCTTTCTCATGTGTCCCAATCTATTGTGCCACAGATCTGTACTCTCTTTGATAGCTGTAATTATGAGGGTGTCACTCGCATGTAAGGTGAGGTAGAAAGTTCATATTTTGTTGCCTCGGGCAATAACCATAATACCATTTGAGATCCTCCACGAATCCCCGGTGAATGTCGAAACATAGCCTTCTGCTCCAAGCTGACCAACCGAAATAAGATTCCTCTTCAGCTTCGGTACATGCCTCACATTCTTCATATTTCACTTGGAGCCCTTCAAGTGTATTTGCACATCTCCTCTTCCAACAATACTATAGCGTTCATTATCCAAGTATACTTTTTCAAAGTCCCCTGCTACCTAGTTATGAATAAGCTTCCTATTAGCAGTTGCGTGGAACCAGGCTCCTGAGTTAATGACCCAGGAATTAAAATCATTGTCCATATCTAGGATCAAGGCATCCTGCATGATATGAGCCTCCTGATCATTTGCATCCTTCCTGCACGATATGAGCCTCCTGATCATTCGCATCCTTCTTTTGTGTTTTACAAGATGAAGACATATGGCCCTCCTGACCGCAGTTCCAACACTTCCCTTTGATAAGCCTAACTTTTGAGTTTGGCCTCTTCTCATTTGACTTCGACCAATTCCTGTTCTGATTCCCCTTCTTCTGGCTTCTGCCACTTTGTTCAAAATTTAGGGCTGAACTTGAACCTTCTGATTCAGACGATTTCCTTCTAACCTCCTCGGATAGAATCATGCTAACAACCTCGCTCAACTTCAATTTTTCCTTCCCTACCGAATTGCTGATTGCCGTCACACAACCTTCCTAACTATCTGACAACTACGATAGAATCAATAGGTCCTGCACTTCGTCATCGAACATGATGTCTACGGAGATAAGTTGATCAACAATCGTGTTGAACTCGCTGAGGTGCATTGTGAAGGAGTGTCCTTCCGCCATCTTGAGATTGAAGAATGTCTTGATGAGATGCACCTTGTTTGCGGTAGATGGTTATTCGTACATCTTCGCGAGCGCTTCCATAAGCCCCACTGTCATCTTCTCCTTTAATATGTTGTGTGTGACTGTCTTGGCGAGTGACAACCAGATTTTCCCTAGAGCTTTCCTATCCAATATCTCCCAATACTCGTCTGACAATTATTTCTTCTTTCCCTTAGCCTTGCTCATAAACAGGCGATACAAGTCCTTCTGGTACAAATAATCCTCCATCTGCGACTTCCAGTAGGCGAAGTCTGAACCGTCAAACTTTTTGATCTTAGATTTGCTTTCCTCTATCATGGCTCTCTCACAATCTTTTTGAACGAAATTCTCATACCAGTTGTTGGGAATTCAAAACAATCAAATTGAACACTTGCCCTTTTGTACCTTGTGTTTGAGAGTAGGAAAGTAGGAAAATTACAGCAAATAAAAGATAAAAAACTTGCAGGAAAGTAAACAAGAAAGAACACACCAAATTTAACGAGGCTCGGTAATCGTTCCTACATCCTCGGGAGCCACACCACACAATTTCTTTGATTAATATTGAAGAAGATTACAATGCCCACAAATAGGATCTAATCTCTCTGAGATCTCTCTAAAGAATTCTCTCAAAACTCTCTTTTTCTGATATCTAATCTCTTATAAGACGTTCCATCTATATAGAAAACCTAAATCCAAAACATATTAGGAATCCTAATAACCTGTTACCAAAATAGATTAAGAATTTTGTTACCAAAACAGATTAAGAATCATATTACCAAAACAGATTAGGAAACCTGCTACCAAAACAGATCAGGAAACCTGCTATCCAGCAATTTGTTTGATTCCATCTTTGAGTCTACATCCCTTAGACTAACACAAGCTTTATCATCGGTAATAACATCCCCTCACCTACCTCCAAAGGCTGGGGGTGAAACTCTTGGTACTTCGTTGTCGGCAAATACTGCTCGCAGCCCTGAGATCCTAATCGTAATCCTAATCTCCTCTTCGGCAGTGAAGGCAGAGGAATTGATATCCCCTCTTTCTAGGAAACGACAGGGATTGTCACCAAAGAAGAATGATTTCAACAAGAGGCAATCAAATCTTTCTGCACGTGGGTATCTCCAGCTCCTTACTGAGAAGAATAACGCTATCCACAAAGAAAGGTATGTAGTGACCATCATCAAACGTGGTAATGGTTCGTTTGATTCTGCAAGAGAAGCTTGTTATTTGGGATACATATACTAATTGCTTTGCAGGTTAAAGTTCTATTTTCAGTTGTATAAATGCTTTTCCCTGAGATAACCAAAGGTCCCACTTCCTTTTTTTCGACTTCTGTTTCAAACAAAAACTTAAGTCAAAACTGTGCTATGCTATAGAGCAGAAAGAACTAGGAGAAAAAAATCATTATATCCGCATCATAAGGAAAATTCACTTTGGTGACAGTAATAATAACAAGCAGCATTGATAGCAAACAAAGGATATAAGCATGATTTGAGAATTTTATCAGGGTTACATGTAAAATTGGAAGGTAGAGTTTCAACTTTTTTTCAAACTAAAATACAAACTAATGCTCTCTGTGTTCATGCATAAAATGTATGGCACCGCTGTATTAAAGAGGAAACATGGTTCAGGCATTTTGCTGAATTTACTCCTGAATGCAGTTAAGACTGGCATTGGAGACAATTGGGCATCTTAAATTAGAGAAATTTTTGGTAAACTTATAAGCATAAGAGAGGTGGTTCTTAATGTAGGCGCTGAAAAGAGCAAGTGGTTTGAATTCATTTGTAGCTGCAAATTTAATTTGCAACAGCCCACTAATGAAAACTTATTATGCAACTACTCAATTCACAAAGTATTGACTTTGAAACCTATATAATCTTGATCCAACACCACACCCCGATAAAAAAAGGGAAAAAATAGTAAATAAATAGGTCAGGATATAAAGCAATCCGAATGCAAACGAAATAGCCTCATCCTACCCACGTTCCGACATATTTAAATCTCAGATGTAGGTTATGATTTTGTTTAATAAGAAAAAAATTGTCATTAAGATAGAAGAACACAAGAAAACTGCTCACAGTAGTCAGCACAAACAATGAATTTACACAAAGAAGATTGAAGGATCGCTGCAATGGCACTCAAACACTAGAAGGGGGGGTTGAATAGTGTTTATGAAATCTAATGCAGAAACTTTAAATTTCAATAAACTAATATCACAAAGAGTAAGAAAGATCAAACCAATGTGTAGACAATCACAGAAAATTGCATACGCAAACACAAGGATTTATACTGGTTCGGTCCTCCAGACCTACATCCAGTCCCCAAGCCTCGCTTGAGATTTCTCCACTATTTCCACTTGCAAAACTGTAAGCACTTACAACCCGCAAGCAAACAGTACAACCTTGACAATCTTCAATTGCCAATGCCACAACAATCTCTTCTTTCAAGAGATTATCAAACTGAAACAAAATGGTACAACTCTTTCTCTTCCTATAAGCCTTGATGTGTAGATGTGAGTGACTTGCAATAGGCTATAAGAATGATTTTTGTTCTAAAGTAATGGAGTTTTAATCAAGAACAAAACTGAAAATAACACTCAGTTTTTCTCTTCAAAAATGGAGTTAAGAACTCAAGAAAAACTCAAGTTTATGGAAAGGAATCTTATTGTTTAACTTTAGAACTTAACACCTATTTATAGACACAGGTTTAGTTCAAAATATTTCAAAAATAACTGCAAAAACATTCATAAAATGTTCATGTTAATTTGAAAATATGACTGTTAGAAGTAACTGCTTGGTCGACCAGATTGAGGTCTGGTCGACCAGAAAGGCTTCCTGGAACTTGTATGGTCGACCAGATTGACTGTATGGTCGACCATACAGGCTTCCTAAAAATTATGTGGTCGAGACTGAAGCCTCTGGTCGACCAGGTCCATATCTGGTCGACCAGACAGAGATTTTTCTGAATCTCTGTTTCTGGTTGTTATATCTGGTCGACCAGACATTTCTTTGGTCGGCCAGAAACTATGTTATACATATTTTCAATAGTTTAAAATGTTATTCATTCGTTGATTAGACTTAGGATTATACTTAGAATATTTTCTATGATCTTCTAAGTGAGTAGTGTGTGTTGTGTGTGTGATCAAGGCTTGTACAAAAATTCTAAAAAAAAAATAAAATTTACATCTTTTGAACTTCATCTTTTGATCTTTGAAATCTTGTCTTTGAAATAGCCTTAATAACTTGATTGTTGCTTTGAGATATATATCTTGAATCTGCAGTAAAATATGTTAGATAAATAATGATTTGTTATCATCAAAATACAAGAGATATTGTAACATCAACCATGTTCCCAACAATCTCCCCCTTTTTGATGATGACAAATAATATTGAAAAACTTTAATTAAACATACTTACTCCCCCTGCAATAATGCATACATGTTAATTTAACACACAAAAAAATAGCACGTATTAGTAATCCTAATATTGTATAACAATGCATACATGTCAATATTCAATATTGCAATAGTTGTCAATATTTCAATATTCTAATATATCTCCCCTTTGTCATTAACAAAAAGAAGAATAGAAAGGGAGATAATAATAAATAATGAAACAATTAATACATTTCTTCAATACAACCTAATATTTCTTCAACATGGCCTAAAACTTCAAATAAATCTTCAAGATTATGCACATAGTCCATTATATCTCCCATCCAAATAGGAAGACATAAGCTTGCAATGAAAATTAAGTTTTCTATGGGAGTCATATTGAATGTATTATGTTGTTTAAGAAAAAATATTTCTCTATTTATAACCATGGAAGTAGTTATTAGAGACTAACCATCAAGTAGTTATTTAAGAATTGGTTAGAAGAACTAAAATATGAGTTCAAAAAAAAAATTATGAAACATTTCTCTTATGTTAACCAAGATAAATAACAAGAATATTTGCTAAAAATAAAATTCATTAAGCAAAAGCAAACATACTTGTTTATTAATAACTAGCAAAAACAAACATATCAAACATATTATTAATAAGAGTTTTAGAGTTCATATCGACCGTTCCAATTTCTACCACTTGACCCTTGTTGTTGTCACCAAAGGTAACGGTTCCTCCATCTTTAAGTTGTATGGAAGAGAATAAGTCCTTGTTCCCGGTCATGTGATTGGAACATAGTTTTTAGAATCACAAATATCCTTTTTGTAATTTGATAAGTATATCTTTCTATCACTTAAACATGCATTTTTAGGAACCCAAATGTAGTTGGATTTTAAAATATTCTTACATGCAACTTTCTTCATATGCATTTTTCTATCATTATGTGAAAATACCTTAGAACTAGCATGCATAGATGTATCACTATGTGCATGATAATTACTTTTCACAAATTTAGAATATAAATAAGCATGATTTTTCTTTTGCATAGAAGAGTATATTTTCTCATTACTGGAGTTAGAAACATATCCTAATCCTTGTTTACTCTTAGCAGGTAATTGATAAGAAAGTAGATTATCTAGATTCTCTTTTCCTTTGTTAAATTTACCTACATTCATTGATATAGTTTCATATTTGGTTTTAAGACTATTAATATTATCATTTAAATTTGAAATACGAACTTTAAAGAAATCACATTCTTTTTTAAGAAGTTGATTGTTACTAGATAACTTGTAATTTTCAGAAAATAACTCTTTATTCTTCTCTTTAAGATCTTCTATTTGTGAAGCATAAGGAGAGACTAAAGTGTTATTCAAATTTTTATTTTCATTTTTTAATATTTTAAAAGAAGAATTTAGTTGCTTGTATTTCAAAAATAATTTGTTAAATGCGTCAAGTAACTCATCATGATTACGTACTTGATCATCATCAGATTCATTTGCCATAAAGCACATATTCGCTTGATGATCGTCTTTTTCCTCTTCTTCATCTGAAGATGACTGGTCACTATCATCCCATGTTATCGACGAAGCCTTCTTCTTTTTGTTCTTCACTTGTTCATTCTTGTTCTTTGTGAACCCGTTGAAATTGTTAGAAGACTTCGACTTTAACTTTTGTTGTAGGGGACAATCTTTGTTGTAGTGTCCTGGCTTATTACAACCAAAACAAGTGACTTTGTTAGTATCTTTGAATTTACTAGAAGAGAACTTACATTTCTTCAAGAATTTTTTGAATTTGCGTGTGATTATTTCAAACTCTTCTTCGTCATCGGAATCCTCATCATCAGTAGATGCTTGGAAAGCAAGAACCTTCTTGTTCTTATCTTCATTATCCTTTTTCCGATCTTCAAGTTGCACCTCGTATGCCATAAAATTCCCTATCAAATTTTCTACTGTCAATGTGGAGAGGTCGTTGGCTTCCTCTATCACGGTAGTCTTCTTCTACCAATCCGAAGTAAGAGCCCGGAGGATTTTCCTAACCATCTCCACTTGTGTATAGTCCTTTCCTAACACAATTAGGGAGTTGATGATGTCGGTGAACCTTGTGAACATTTCACCAATTGTCTCGTTGTCTTTCATCTTGAACATTTCAAACCTGTGCACTAAAACAGAAATTTTTGAGTCTTTAACCTTTGAAGTTCCTTCGTGGGTTACCTCAAGTGTGTGCTAGATTTGATGTGCAGTGTTGGAAGTATACACGCGGTTGAATTCATTCTTATCCATTGCGCAAAACAATGCATTCATTGCCTTGGCGTCAAGATTCGCATTTGTCCTTTCCACCAACGTCCATTCAGAGTATGGAGTAGTAGGCTTGTTGTAATCAGACTCCACTATGTTCCAGAGATCGAATCCTATCGATTAAAGGTAGAGAACCATCGAAAAATGGTGGTCTTTGAGTAGAATGTCCTTCCTTGAACTGTGATGTAGATGGTGTAGCCATTGTTATCCTTAATCAACCTGCTCTGATACCAATTGAAGGATCGCTGCAATGGCACTCAAACACTAGAAAGGGGGTTGAATAGTGTTTATAAAATCTAATGCGGAAACTTTAAATTTCAATAAACTAATATCACAAAGAGTAAGAAAGATCAAACCAATGTGTAGACAATCACAGAAAATTACATACGCAAACACAAGGATTTATACTGGTTCGGTCCTCCAGACCTACATCCAGTCCCCAAGCCTCGCTTGAGATTTCTCCACTATTTCCACTTGCAAAACTGCAAGCACTTGCAACCCGCAAGCAAACAGTACAACCTTGACAATCTTCAATTGCCAATGCCACAACAATCTCTTCTTTCAAGAGATTATCAAACTGAAACAAAATGGTACAACTCTTTCTCTTCCTACAAGCCTTGATGTGTAGATGTGAGTGACTTGCAATAGGCTATAGGAATGGTTTTTGTTCTAAAGTAATGGAGTTTTAATCAAGAACAAAACTGAAAATAACACTCAGTTTTTCTCTTCAAAAATGGAGTTAAGAACTCAAGAAAAACTCAAGTTTATAGAAAGGAATTCTCATATAAAATTTCAAAACTTAACACCTATTTATAGACACAGGTTTAGTTCAAAATATTTCAAAAATAACTGCAAAAACGTTCATAAAATGTTCATGTTAATTTGAAAATATGACTGTTAGAAGTAACTGCTTTGTCGACCAGATTGAGGCCTGGTCGACCAGAAAGGCTTCCTGGAACTTGTATGGTCGACCAGATTGACTGTATGGTCGACCAGACAGGCTTCCTGAAAATTATGTGGTCGAGACTGAAGCCTCTGGTCGACCAGGTCCATATCTGGTCGACCAGACAGAGATTTTTCTGAATCTCTGTTTTTGGTTGTTATATCTGGTCGACCATCTGGAATCTTCCTCTGATGAAGAAAGAGAGACTGAGAACGAGCGGAATCTACAGACTGAAGCCTCTGGTCGACCAGGTCCATATCTGGTCGACCAGACAGAGATTTTTCTGAATCTCTGTTTTTGGTTGTTATATCTGGTCGACCAGACATTTCTTTGGTCGGCCAAAAACTATGTTATACATATTTTCAATAGTTTAAAATGTTATTCATTCGTTGATTAGACTTAGGATTATACTTAGAATATTTTCTATGATTTTCTAAGTGATTAGTGAGTTGTGTGTGTGATCAAGGCTTGTACAAAGTTTCTAAAAGAAAAGACAGAATTACATCTTTTGAACTTCATCTTTTGATCTTTGAAATCTTGTCTTTGAAATAGCCTTAATAACTTGATTGTTGCTTTGAGATGTATATCTTGAATCTGCAGTAAAATATGTTAGATAAACAATGATTTGTTATCATCAAAATACAAGAGATATTGTAACATCAACCATGTTCCCAACAAAGATTACAAAGGCAAAATTAGATATCCTATCATCATGATGTTGGTTATGATATACTTTGCCCATAACATTGACAAATCATACATTCTCTTTAATCTATGACTCCTTCAGATAAACACCTTGAATAAAATTGATTGGCAGCTGGCAACTTACACAATAGAATATAACCTCCAAGATCTTACTTTTATTTTTTTATTAAATTTGAGTTCCTTTTTACATAAATAAAATATTTTAATAAAGATAAGAACAAAAAAGGAAACAAATCTTGTTTTATTAAATAAAACAAAAGGAAACAAATCAGAATACATGAATTATTAAACTCTCTTACTTTTGGGAAATGCCTTCCTCCTTTGGCCAATAAAAAGGAATTAGGAGAATTCAGAAATAGGCCTTACAAAGAGATGAGGTTTCTTCCTTCTGTTGGAAATGGCGAAGAAACGGCAAAAATCAGGAAACGTCGAAGCTATAGGAAATTCCTCTGGTCGGTCGACTGGTGGGGCCAAACCAGTCAACCGACAATATGCACGTTACAGGGTCCGAAATTAGTATTCTGGTTGGTCGATTGATGGACCCTTATCAGTCGACTGATGCATATTGATCAGTCGACGGATGATGGTGCATCAGTCGACCAATAGCGGGTTATTGGGTCAGTTTTGCATTCCTAGCCTTTTTTGGATTGGGTGTTTATATATATAGGAAACACGTTTTGTTAGGGTTTTATCGAAGAGAATTTGGATTTGTTTGAGCACTTTGAGAGGAAGATTATTATGAGGATGTGAGAAATCTTTGGTTAGGGTTATTTGAGTATTTGTGAGAGTTGTAACCCGTTGTTTTCTCCTCCATATAGTGAAATCTCGCTATCCTCTCCCCGTGGATGTAGGCAACTGTTGAACCATGTAAATCTCTGTGTTTGTGTGTGATTTTGGCCATTCTTTTATGAATTGCACTTGTTGGTTATTCTCCTCTCATTGCTTGACGACTCGTTTAGTTTGTGCACATGTTTCCACTGACGTGCAACAATTAGTATCAGAGCTCTAGGCTTTTAGACCTAGGGTTTGTTTTGGGTAGAGGAAATTCGGTGTTGGAAGCTTGGATCTTAGAGGTCTAGGCTTCGGTGGAGATAGTGTTGCGGAGTTGCTGTTGAAGATCTCACCTTCCTTGTGTGGTTGGGAGTTTGTGTTGGAATCCAATCTAGGGTTCAAGTTGCATAATTTCTAAATTCTATCAGTTGTTTAAATTTTCTCTACAATTTAGAGTTAGCAAGCAATGGCTGGAGATAGTGGTGAATGCAGTAAGGCTATGATGAGTACAATTCAGGTTGCAGTGTTGTGAAGTATGATGATAAGATCAACTTTGGGTTATGGATGAGTGATGTGCAGGATGCACTGAATGCTCAAAATTTGAAAGAGACCATCATAGTTCATTAGAGGCTACCAAAATATGAAGCAATATTGGACAAGATGAATTGAAATGCATGTGGGGTGATTAGATCTTGTTTGAAACAAGAGTTAAAGTATGATGTTATCGGCATGATGTCTATAATGAAGATGTGGGAGATTCTTAACAACAAGTATCTTACGAAGAGTGTTGAGAATCGGTTGCACTTGCTACGATGGTTATTCAGATTCCAAATGTTTAGGGATATCTCACTTTTAGATCATGTGAACAACTACATAAAGTTGTTATCGGACTTGGCGAATGTGGATGAGAAGATATCGGATGAGTACAAGGCGATCATTTATGTTTGAATTTTTTTGGATTTGTTTATGTCATCAGTCAACCAAACTCTTCACTAGTCGACCGATAATTCTGTTTCAGTTGATCAATTTCTGATATTTAAGTCGACCGATGTCTGATACATTTAGTCGACTAATTATCTAATTAGTCGACTGACAGTGAGTTGTTTTTATTGGATTTTTATCTTCAAACCCGACCCGTTAACTACCCATTTAACTCTATCTTTTAATCCTACCCATTGAATTCTTTTAGAGAAATCCTAACCATCAAATTCCTCTATATATACATATTCCCAAACTCTTACTCTCTTTACCAAAACCTCCAGTCAACTCAAATCCTAGCTGCCAAAAATCAATCAGTCGACCGATCGGATCATCCAGTCAACCAATCGACTCCAGTTACAGAATTTGTTACTTCCAGTCGTCTATTGCTCAGTAAAATCTATTCCTTCCTCTTTGAGTTGGTTTTATTCTAGAATTTTCTAGGATCTTTGTGTAGAAATCATGTGAAACCCTAAACGTCCTAAATCTAGTAGAGCTGATAATTCGGCCTCTCAAATTTCACATTATGAATGATATCTTTGTAACCCTCTTCTTAATGATAAATATCATTATATTTGTTAGTTACCTATCTTTCCGGGTAGATTTGTTTAATTTCTCTAACTTCACAAATTTTCAATTACATACTTATTTTGTGAAAGTCGAGTTGCGTGATTTAATCGCTCATACAAATCAAGTTCCATATTATCCAAATCTTGTTTATCTATTTTACACAAATATGCAACTTGATCATTTTAATGATGGCACCCCTCTTAAGTCATATGTTAAAGATTGTCTTATAAATTTCTCAAGTGATGAATTAAGTGAAATTCTAAATATTCATAATGGAGATTCTTCACTTGATGAGTTAGATCTTGATGACCCTTCCATCAATTCACAGATTTATCTTCCTGGAAAAGACTATCCCATGACCAATAGTTCCATCACTCCAATTGCCAAATTAAATGCTAGAATTATCTCTTATAACATAATTCTAAAAACTGGGAGTTATAATCATTTCTCTCATGATTTGATATGTGTTGTGTATGTAATTTTTGGTAATCTTGATGTTAAATGGGGTAAAGTCATCTTTGATGGAATAGCTTGTAATCATACTAAGTTTCTTCCTTTTGGTGTTCTTCTCACTCGTGAGTTCAAACACTTTAACATTGATCTAACCAATGAACCTA
Organism: Asparagus officinalis; assembly: GCF_001876935.1. Lineage (NCBI taxonomy): Eukaryota > Viridiplantae > Streptophyta > Magnoliopsida > Asparagales > Asparagaceae > Asparagus > Asparagus officinalis. The sequence goes on from NC_033797.1 coordinate 70,013,736, forward strand.
TTATCGTTAAGTATTCATGAAATGTTTGATCGCACAAGTCTTACTAGGATGAAGTTTTTAGATCCTTCTCCTTCAGTTTCACAAACTCTTGTTGCCGAATCTTCATCTCATCCCTCTACCTCTAGGACTCGTTCTCATCCTTGTGCTTCTAGTTGCAATCCCTCTATTATCCCTGCCACTTTAAATTACTTGGTTGATCGGATTGAGAGCATCTAGAGTAGACATGAAGAGTTGATGAAGGTTCAACAACAATTGATAAATATGTTTATAAACCAATATCTCGAGCAGAGGTCTCCATCTCCAGACTCGGGCCATACCAATCCCCAAACATTTGAAGACAGCTTTTCGATGATGTTTATAGGCGTCAAAAATTACCTATAGGTTACCACACGTAACTCAAGACGGAGAAAAGATTATGAACATTATTATCCAAGTTAAGGAGAATTATCTGATATCAACAAATACATGAAGAAAGTTGACCAGGCATACAAGTCAACGAGACGGTCAAATAATGATGAAACAACTCGACCGGGAGTGACATTTCAACCGTAAAGGATGAAGCGTCACTCGTGTCTTGCTTATCCCATGGGTGTCTTGCCAATGAAAGATTGTATATCATTTTACAAACTTTCTAACGCACCTTAGATCACTTCATTCCAAGATCGTACGAGAAAGTTAGAATCAAAATAAGGCCAGTGTCTCAGCCAGGGCCGAGACTGTCTTGGCCAGGGTTAGACTGTCTCGGCCCTAGTAGAGACTGTTTTGCTTTGAATCTAAAGAAGCTCAAAAGATAAAAGTTATAGATTTCTCCTCTATATTTCTAACGCATCCTGGATAACTTCATTCCGAGGTCAGATGAGAGAGTTAGAGGTAAAAAAGCGGAGATATACTTGCACTGTCTCAGCCAAGGCCGAGATAGTTGGACTGTCTTAACCCTGGTAGAGATTGTCTTGCTTTGAATCTGAAGAAGCTCAAAAGATAAAAGTTGTATATATCCTCGTTAGCTTTCCAATTCATCTTGGATCACATTTCGAGGTCGTATGGGAGAGTTAGAAGCAAAACAGCAGAGAGACACTTGCACTGTCTCGGACAAGGCCAAGACAGTTAGACTGTCTCAGCCCTAGTAGAGGCTGTCTCGCTTTAAATATGAAGAAGATAAAAAGATAAAAGTTGTATATCTCCTCGATATATTTTCAACTCATCTTGGATTAACTTATTCTGAGATCGGATGAGAGAGATAAAGCCAAAATACCAAAGATAGTACAAAGTGCTTCGGAATTCCGAGACAGTGTTTATGTCTTAGAGAAGAATATAGATTTTGGCAATACTTTAATTCGAATATGAAGAATCTTAAAAGATAAAAGTTGTAGATCTCTTTGTCATCTTTCTAATTCATCTTGAATTACTTAATTTGGAGGTCATATGAGAGAGTTAGAGGTAAAACAAGCAGAAACACTCTGACTGTCTCGGCCAAGGCCGAGACACCTTGAGTGTCCGCCAACCTAAAAAGTTGTTTCGAAGCCGTTTTCGCCCTTTAACTACCTGGATTTGTTCCAACTAATCTAATGATATCCTAGAACGTGGTAAAGTGGTTATAACTGAGGATAAGAGTAAATCGGTCGTTCTTATCCGAAAACAAAGCTCCTGAAGCCTATAAATACAGCCCTAGGGCCTTCATTTAGACAGATCTGGAATTCTCGAGCCTCGGCGAAGCCCTACTGAATTGGGGACTGAAGGAGCATGAATTTCAGAGAGGAGGAGAAGACCGGATCAGGTTCTTCTACATAAAAAAGAAGAGTTCGTCAGATCTACAGTTTTTTGTTCCTTCCCTTGAAATCGTACCTAGCTGCGATCTCGAGAAGAGGTGTTATCTCGCTGTTACCGAGATAATTGCTTCGGTTTCTTGATTCCTTCGCAAATCAACAAAACTCTGGATAGATCTGATCGTTCGGTGGTCCACGGATAAACCCCGGTTGTAATCTGTCTAAAAATCACAACAGATAGCCAATCCCCATCAAACACCAATGATGGAAGTTACAATCTGACGAATTCCAGAAGGTTACAATTTGAAGACTTTCACGTGGATCGATAAAGGTTACAATCTGACGACCTTCGCAATAACTGATGAAAGCTCTAATCAACAGCCTTCACAATCAACATCAAGAGTTACAATCTGACGACTCTCACATTTTTAAGGAGCCAAGACGAAGATTACAAGATGACGATCTTTGCGAGTTACAATCTGACGACTCTCACATTTTTAAGGAGCCAAGACGAAGATTACAAGATGACGATCTTTGCAACGCTCTAGCAAAAGAGACTACAAATCGACTACAAGATGACGATCTTTGCAACGCTCTAGCAAAAGAGACTACAAATCGACGGTCTCTTCAAATCAAAATACAGATATCTCTCAAACCATAAGGAATTTGGAAAAACTGATGGAGAAAACCGAACCCTATAGGGTTGGTTTGGTCAGTTCCGTCTCGTCGAGATAGCCGATTTTTATATATAATTCGTCCAATTCCGACTTACGGTTTGAAAGTTATGACATGTTCTTCGCAGCAAGTTATGTTCTAAAGTCTGTCTGCAAGACTGGACTTCGTCAGAACATTGGACTTAGCCTGAAGCTCGCCAAGCCCGCCTAAGGTTCGCCTCTGCATTACAGAGTCAAAACGCAGAGTCCAACTCTGCGTTTAACGACAAAAACGTACAGTTCATGCGGAGCCCAACTCTGCGTCCCAGGTCCAAAAACACACAGTTCATGTGGAGTCCAACTCTGCGTCCCAGGTCCAAAAAAGCACAGTTCATGCGGAGCCCAACTCTGCGTCTCAGGTCCAAAAAACACACAGTTCATGCAGAACCCAACTCTGCGTCCCAGGTCCAAAACGCACAGTTCATGCAGAACCTAACTCTGCGTCCTAGGTCCAAAACACAGAGTTCATCTCTGCGCAGCGCGACCTGTGCGTTTTCAGCCTAAAACAGGCCCAACTCTGCGTTTCAGGTCTAAAACGCAGAGTTCGGGCCCAGAATGCTGTTTTTAGCGTTTGACTCGTTCATGCACGATTTGAACGGTTCCAGAACTGTTTTCTCCCCATGATTTGAGGGGATCACTACCCTATCATGGAGAGATTAAGGGGGTACAGTTACACCCTATTAAACCCTTATTACGAGAGATTTAAGGAGGCGGTTACACCATTAAATCCCTTATAAATAGTGGGAAACTTAATTGAGTTGGGGCTGTCTTTTTGGACCTGAGAATTAGTAGCAAAGAAGAGATCTTCGGCTGACTTTTTTGGGGAATTACTGGAGCTTCCTACAGCGAAAAAGTTCCTTGAATCCTTTGGCCTTAGCTTGTCAAACCGATTTTCGGTTAAATCAATTCTTTCATAGAGTTTCAAACTCGTTCAGAGTTATCAACTCATCAAGAGTTCTAAAACTTGTTTTGCAAGTTCTCCACAACGTCAAATCATGAGGAGAAAATCACGTTCCAATGAATCAAGACGTTCGGATCGTCAACGAGAAGCAAACTCGACGCGAGCATTCGAGGGAATCATCTCATCGCCACCGTGAAGAACCCAGAATTAAACAAAGGGGAGAATCCAGATCATTCTCCTCTCTTTTGTAATCAGAAAATCCAATTGTAACTGAGATTAAAGGAATACAAATCAATTTTCCTTCATTTCTTTTTACTACAAATTTTCCACAAACAAAAGATGGCGACTCTGCTGGGGAGTAGCTTCTCTGACGAAGAAGTGGTGGTGCAATCCGATGTTAACCTCGTAGGAACAACAGTCAAAACTATCATGGTAGAGTTTGATCAAGCCAAGTTTGAGAAGGCCCTCTCCTCCGGATCCCTTAGCCCTAAGGCTATGCGCAAGATCCATAAAGTTTCTAAGAAAACTAAAGTTCCAGTTATGGCCGACTCATCGAAGGACTGTCTCCCTTGGGGGTTGCACTGTTCATACAGTCCCCCCCTCTAAAGGAGAAGACTTAGCTTCGGCACAACTCCAAAAAAGCCGATCCTCCAATCAACGTGAGCTCCGTGTTTGTGAGCCTCAACACGAGCTCTGCATAAGCCAAGCTAAACACAGCCCTCAGGGGTGCGTTTCTCAAATAAAACGCAACCCTCAGAGGCGCGTTCCAACATCAAAACACAGACCTCAAAACTGCGTTGATCTGGCAGAACGCAACTCTCAGGAGTACGTCCCAGAACCAAAACGCAACTCTCAGGAGTGCGTTCAAGATCCAAAACGTAGAGTTACGAACTGCGTTAACCGACAAAAATGCAACCGGCAAAGGTGCGTTTCATCAACAAAACGCAGACTTCGGTCTAGCGTTAGTAAAACAGAACACGACCCTCGTGTTTCTTCTTCAGAACACGATGCGATTCGTCATGTTCAAAAAGATCAACATGGATTCAATTTCCATGTTCACTAAGAGCTAGTCCTGTCCAATCATGGACTGGGGGTTCCAATTCAAACCTCACAATCAGTGAGTAATTCTCGAGTCTTTACAACAGACTTGAGAGAGTTCATATCGAGAGAAAGATCGATGCAACAAGTCATTCGTTCATTCTAATGTGAATGACTGACTCCTACGATCCTCTCGGGATGTCAATGCTTCTCATATGCAGTCAAACCATTGGTGTTCGACCAATTAACGAACGTTGCTTTGCTTAACCGACGACGACGTTCGTACAAGATGAAGTCTCCAGAGACCGAGTATTCTGGAGTCACTATCAATGTAATCGGTAGAGGGAAAGCCTCCAGTCCTAGCTTCGATGACTCTGAGACAAGTCGTTCACCGATCGTCAGAGAAATCGCTAACGAGTTTGAAAGAATCTACCAACGCACTCGGACGCGAACAGGAGCCATTCCCTCTGTCAACTATCGGAGGTTAGTCAGAGGAACCAATTCCGATGATGAACACTCAGCCATTGTAGAGTCCCAATCATCAAGCTCTTTTGTTGAACATGAGAGCTCCGCTTATATGACGGGAAACCATGAAGATCTCACGAAGAGACTTGACGAGCAGGAGGCCATGCTCAAATCTCAGCAGGAGGCCATCAATGAACTCATGGACCTGTTGACTCAAATCGTCACAGACAAGGCTAAATCTCAGAAGACAGATTCGCCACCTAGGCAAGAATCCTCCCGGAGAGGAAAAATGTCTTCATCCTGACCTCACACAAGCAAAGGGAAGGAAAAAGTGGTTGATGACACGGCTGCTGACCAAGAAGCCCACAACCTGGAATCTTCCTTTGATGAAGGAAGAGGGACTGAGAACGAGCATAATCTCCAGTCTGTCAAAATGGAAGAATTGGAAGCCCGCCTCAATGCCATTGCCAACAGAAGTGAGCTCCAAGACGAGGGAGTTGTCAGACACTATCCTGCCGAATGGGATGCAGCTCCTTATCCTCCAAAGTTCGAAGTCCCGATGCTACAAACTTTTGACGGTACGGGATCACCGAATCAACATATCTATCATTTCAAGTCACAGACTGGGAATGTGATATCAAACGATGCTATACTGGCTCGATTGTTCATTGGTACCCTCAAGGGAGTTGCCTTTAAATGGTTCAGAAAACTGCCTGCGGGATGTATCAAAAAATGGGCGGATCTAGAGAGACTCTTCCTATCAAGATTTTTTGAAGAGGATATAGAAGTCTCCATTCATACCCTTCTCGCCACTAAGCAGAAGAAGAGGGAGTCCGTCAAAGCCTTCGTTAAAAGATTTCGAAACATGGCTCTGCGATGCCCGACAGGTATGACACAGTCTACCTTAGTGGAGACCTGTCGACACAACTTGCAAACCGACCTTCTAGTGCAAATGAGGGTTGCAGAATGTTGTTCCTGGAGATAACTAATCTCTCAAGGTGAACAGGCTCAGAAGATTATCATCAGGATCAAAGCTGAAGAACAAAGTAGGCAGGATCAACCTGAGCAATCAGACCAAGCATGATCTTCTTAGTCAGATGGGGAAGATACTACAGCCACTGAAGCCAATCCTCTTCAGTAGGATGGCGGGTCCAACAACTATCATGTTAACAATTACCTCTGATAGTCAAACTCGTTAGATAGCAGCCCACTAGGCGATGTGCCATGTCTATCCTTTCCCCCCGCACTTGTTCAAGACTTAGGGTTGGTTTATTTGTAGTTCATTGGATCATGAATAATAAATTTCTGAGTTGTCACATTCAATAAAATACCTCTGTTAACCACAAAATTCGCCAAAACTATCAAGTTAACAGTACACTTCTGATAGTCTATTTTCTCCAAATTCTCTCACCAATCCTCTTCAAGCAGGATGGTGAGTCCACCAAAATTATCATGGTAATGATTACCTCTGATAGTCCATCAACTTGCCAATCTTCTTCAATAGGATGGTAGGTCTACAAAACTATCACGTTAACAGTTACCTCTGATAGTCTATCAACTTGCCAATCTTCTTCAGTAGGATGACATGTCTACAAAACTATCACGTTAACAGTTACCTCTGATAGTCAAACTCATCAGATAATGGCCTACCAGGTGATGTGCTTCTATTCTAACTTCATGGATAGTGCCCCACTGGGCGATGTGCCTTGTCTACCTCTTTTTATTCCCCTACTAAGTCTTAATTAAGACTGGGGGTTGGTTACTTGGAATCCACTGGATTAAGAGTAACGAATCTTTCACATCGTCGAGTTAACATTATACTTCTGACGATCATCACCCTCACGGAGTATGAATTCAGTTTGCATCACTCCCAATTTGTCACGCTAACAATAAACCTCTGACAATCAACTTATCAATCCTTTTCAATAGGATGATAGGTCCTCAAAATTTCTCAAATCACAATCTTCCCCAGCAAGACTCTAATTCCTAAAATTTTGTGCAAGTCACACGTACAAATTCCTGTCACGTTAATATCACATCTCTGATAACCAATCAACTTATTAATTCTCTTTAATAGGATGATAAGTTCACAAAGTTGCTCCAATCGCAACACAAATCCTGTCACGTTAATATTAAACCTCTGACAAAATTAACTTATCAATCTTCTTCAATAGGATGATAAGTCTACAAAGTTGCTCCAATTGTAATACAAATCCTGTCACGTTAACACTAGACCGCTGACAAAATCAACTTATTAATCCTTTTCAATAGGATGATAAGTCCACAAAGTTGCTCCAATCACAACACAAATCTTGTCATGTTAACACTAAACCTCTGACAAAATCAACTTATCAATCCTCTTCAATAGGATGATAAGTCCACAAAGTTGCTCCAATCGCAACACAAATCCTGTCACGTTAACACTAAACCTCTGACAAAATCAACTTATCAATCCTCTTCAATAGGATGATAAGTCCTCAAAGCTACTCTAATCGCAACACAAATCTTGTCACGTTAACATCATACCTCTGACAAAATCAACTTATCAATCCTTATCAATAGGATGATAAGTCTACAAAGTTGCTCCAATCACAACACAAATCCTGTCACGTTAATACTAAACCTCTGACAAAATTAACTTATCAATCATCTTTAATAGGATGATAAGTCCACAAAGTTGCTCTAATCGCAACACAAATCCTGTCACGTTAACACTAAACCTCTCCACAAAGTTGCTCTAATCGCAACACAAATCCTGTCACGTTAACACTAAACCTCTGACAAAATCAACTTATCAATCCTCTTCAATGTTAACACTAAACCTCTGACAAAATCAACTTATCAATCCTCTTCAATAGGATGATAAGTCCTCAAAGCTGCTCCAATCATAACACAAATCCTGTCACGTTAACATCATACCTCTGACAAAATTAACTTATCAATCCTTGTCAATAGGGTGATAAGTCTACAAAGTTGCTCCAATCGCAACACAAGTCCTGTCACGTTAACATCAAACCTCTGACAAAATCAACTTATCAATCCTCTTCAATAGGATGATAAGTCCACAAAGTTGCTCTAATCGCAACACAAATCCTGTCACGTTAACACTAAACCTCTGACAAAATCAACTTATCAATCCTCTTCAATAGGATGATGGGTCCTCAAAGTTGCTCCAATCGCAACATAAATTCCCGTCATGTTAACACCAAACCTCTGACAAAATCCACTTAACGACTCTCTCCAATAGAGCGATAGGTACTCAAAATTACCACGATCGCGATATTCTTCTTGTTACGTTAATATCACACCTCTGATAAAATTAACTTATCGACTCTCCTCAATAGAGCGATAGGTCCACATACCCGTCAAGTTAACATCACACCTCTGACGACCAAACTAACTTATCGACTATCTTCAATAGAGCGATAGGCCCATAAAATACTGTTAGGTTAACATCACACCTCTAACGGTCAAACCCCCCAATAAACTTGTTAATCCTTTTGTTCGACAAGAAAATTTCTGAATTTCACTCTAAGTGAAAATTCATGCCAAGTTAATACTACACCTCTGGCACTTCCAATTTTCTTTCAGTGTTTCATGTGAAAACATAACACAGAAAGAAACAATAACAAAAGTCTACGTATTCAACATCGTAGCACCAAAAATCCATGCCTTTCACGTATGGGGGACTTTATCTCAATCCCTAATTAGAGATAAGTCTACGCCTAACACGCGTTGCCGGTTAGTCTTTTCCCTGTAAAAATGACAAAGTCTATGTATTCAAAATCATAGCATCAAGTCTAAGAGGGTTCATTCTTTTAGCACAACGTTACATGCGGAACGGACTTAGACAATCCACATGCTAGCCCGGCTCAAACGGTAGTCGGTAAAGGCTTATCAAATCTGTTGACGGCTGAGGGTTTGCCAAAAATCCTATGCATATTTGCAGGCCTATCAACTTAGTGGATATAAACTGAGACTTGAATCAGATGAGCTAAAGACAAGTCTCAAAGACTTAGTCAAAAATGCATGAGAGCCACCTCCGCGTCTCAAGTCGAAACGTCAAGGTCAGACCCCTGTTGCAAACACCAAAACGCTGAGGTCACACCCGTGTTCCAAATTCAAAATGCAAGGGTGAGACTCGCGCCTCAAGTTCAAAACACAGGGGTCCACCCTCGCATTCCAGAAGCAGGATTATGACGCATACTTTCATACAGGATCCTGCATGTCAAATCCTTTCAACCAAGGTGCCTTCGAAGCGAGTGCAAAGAACAACTCCTTTACGATAAGAAATCAACAGCTCCAAGATCAGAGTTGAGATCCAAAGTATTCCGAAAATTCGTCCCAGTCAACCGCGAACTTTCGAAAACTTTGGAGGGGGTTCTGTAGGCTGTCTAAAAATCACAACAGATAGCTAATCCCCATCAAACACCGATGATGGAAGTTACAATCTGACGACTTCTAGAAGGTTATAATTTGAAGATATTCATGTGGATCGATGAAGGTTACAATCTGACGACATTCGTAATAACTGATGAAAGCTCTAATCAACAGTCTTCACAATCAACATCGAGAGTTACAATCTGACGACTCTTACATTTTCAAGGAACCAAGACGAAGATTATAAGATGACGATCTTTGCAACGCTCTAGCAAAATATACTACAAATCGACGGTCTCTTCAAATCAAAACGCAGATATCTCTCAAACCGTAAGGAATTTGGCAAAACTGATGGAGAAAACCGAACCCTATGGGGTTGGTTTAGTTGGCTCCGTCTTGTCGAGATAGCCGATTTTCATATATAATTCGTCCAATTTCGAATTACGGTTTGAAAGTTATGACATGTTCTTCACAGCAAGTTATGTTCTTAAGTCCGTCTGCAAGACTGGACTTCGTCAGAACATTGGACTTAGCCTGAAGCTCGCCAAGCCCGCCTATGGTTCGCCTTTGCATTACAGAGTCAAAACGCAGAGTTCGTGGACTTAAAACGCAGAGTCCAACTCTGCGTTCAACGACAAAAACGCACAGTTCATACGGAGCCCAACTCTGCATCCCAGGTCCAAAAACGCACAGTTCATGCGGAGCCCAACTCTGCGTCCCCGGTCCAAAAACGCACAGTTCATGCAGAGCCCAACTCTGCGTCTTAGGTCCAAAAAACGCACAGTTCATGCAGAACTCAACTCTGCGTCCCAGGTCCAAAACGTACAGTTCACCTCTGCGCAACGCGACCTATGCGTTTTCAGCCTAAAACAGGCCCAACTCTGCGTTTCAGGTCTAAAACGCAGAGTTTGGGCCCAAAACGCTGTTTTCAGTATTTGACTCGTTCATGCACGATTTGAACGGTTCCAGAACCGTTTTCTCCCCACGATTTAAGGGGATCACTACCCTATCATGGAGAGATTTATGGGGGGCAATTACACCCTATTAAACCCTTATTACGGAGAGATTTAAGGGGGTGGTTACACCCTTAAATCCCCTATAAATAGTGGGAAACTCAATTGAGTTGGAGCTGGCTTTTTAGACCTGAGAATTGGCAGCAAAGAAGAGATCTTCGGCTGACTTTTTGGGGGAATTATTGGAGCTTCCTGCAACAAAAAAGTTCCTTGAAGCCTTCGGCCTTAGCTTGTCAAACCGATTTTCGGTTAAATCAATTCTTTCATAGAGTTTCAAACTCGTTCAGAGTTATCAATTCATCAAGAGTTCTAAAACTTGCTTTGCAAGTTCTCCACAACGTCAAATCATGAGGAGAAAATCATGTTCCAGTGAATCAAGACGTTCGGATCGTCAACGAGAAGCAAACTTGACGCGAGCATTCGAGGGAGGCATCTCATCACCACCGTGAAGAACCCAGAATTAAACAAAGAGGAGATTCCAAATCATTCTCCTCTCTTTTGTAATCAAAAAATCTAATTGTAACTGAGATTAAAGGAATACAAATTAACTTTCTTTCATTTCTTTTTACTACAAATTTTCCACAAACACTAGTATAGGCAAAGATCCCACGTAAACAGCGGGTGATAAACGTCCATTGTGTTTATTTTGATGAGAGTTATAATTTTTTGTTTTCATTATGTAAGAGTCTTATAAAATATTATCTTTTTGTTTTCATTGCAACAATTAAAGTTGTAATGAATACCTCAATGAAGAAACCAATTTTTAACCAAAACAAGCTGGCGACCACAGTGGGAGCCAATAGTCTTACGTCCAAGGCTGTCGTGCCGTAGCCGACGATTAAGATCCCCATGGCTGAAGAGGTCGAATACAAGTTCGACCAACAGAAGTTTGAGGAATACGTCTCCTCCTCCTCCTCTAGGTCCGCCTCTCATCGCAAGTACAGGAAGATCTCCTCCTCCTCTAGATCTGTCTCTCCTCGTAAGTGCAGAAATGTCTCCTCCTCCCGGAAGATCCGCTAGTCGTCAGATTTGAAGACCTAAGAAGGCGATCTCCCCGCTACGATGCAGTTGCACTTTGTAATGATCCGCCGACGTTCGGCGAAGCCAAAGCTGCAGATCCGAACACCGCCTCCATTAAGGAGTTGACTACTAAAGGCACATCAACTTTATCGAAAAGAGCACGTCAAAGGCAACGCCAACGCCTCGCGCTCCAATTCGCCAAGGCTTTAGATCAGGTGGACGGACTCTGTTACCAAGCAGATCTGGAGTTCAAAAAGCACCAAGTGGCTAAGTCATCGCCACAACAAGCATCGAGATCCTCCTCCCAACCGCCGATTAACAATTGGTTTCTTGTCAAATGAACCCGTTCTATTCTTGAGAAGCACATCTAGAAGCACCGCGTACTTCTTGCACATGTTCGGATCCTTGTGCGAAAAGCACAAGAAATGCAAAAAGAAGAGGCGTTTAAGAGATCGTCGAGATCCAAACAAGTTTGTATGCCAAAGGCCAAATCAGCGCCAAGGCAAAAGCAAGCAACGTTGTTCCCCAGCCTTCATCAACTTCAGATCCCGTTCCTCCTGCTCCCGCACCTCCGACCAAGCCTTACAGCAACGTGGATCTTTCCAGATTTAGAATTCCGCTGAAGGATCGTCTGGGCCCTTTACACTAAGATCGAGGCAAGACTCCCGTCAAAGAACGTTTGGGACCGGTGAACAAATCTCAAGTGACTCTTCAGGCTGGGGGTCATACACAACCTCCCAACAAGACTGTTCCTATAACCGCCCGCTTGGGGGTGCGTACAAAAGGCCAGGAGCCCGTTAGGTTTTCACCCTCACAAAGGTGTGATTCCAAACGTGTGACTCCTACAAACGCTAATAAGGCATTTCTTATTCATAAGAAAATGTGTCTGATAGAAGACAACGTTAGACCTGGTAAACAGCCAATAGGGTGCTCCGGCCATAATGCCGATGAGTTGTACTATCAGGCTGGGGGTAAGTCTCGAAAGAGAGATACCCTAGAAACAGACTCTCACTGACCTTGTGAGAGGTTTATCAGGACAGTATTATCAGGATGTAGCTACCCCAAGACCGCTCCACAAAGGGTCTCGGTATTCGAGAGGATCTACACTGAAGCGTCGAAGCCTAAATCAAGGCATTTCCATGAAAGAAGATCGGTCATTTGAGACGACGAACTCCCGGAAGTTACCATCAACATGGTCAATAAGGGAAAGTCTCCGATTGTTTCAAGTGGTTCTAGCCCCGACTTTTCTCCAGGAAGAAGAGTTAATTCAGAAATAGCTCAACTAATGTCTTGACTCTAGCTAGAAGCTATCAAACATAACGATTACCCAAGAATCCATGAAGGAACCCATTCTGATGATGAACTCTTGGACTCTTGTTCTGCAATCATCTCCGACGACACAATGTCTAATGTGGGACAAGCTCGGGAAGTGTTCATGATTAACACCAAGCAAATGGCCAAAATCATCGAGAATGCTTAGGCTAAGCAAAAAGAGAACTTCAAGTTTGAATTGGAAATGGCCATGATGCGGATGAAGGAAGAGCATGACCAACAGATTCGGGCTCTGTCCAATCAACTTGGTGAATCTAGCCGTCGCAACATTGCTAACCAAGCAGGTAGTGATTCAGATGTGGACGAACACCTCGACGAAGATGTGACGCCCCTGGGTTCACACAAGGCCGCAGTCCAAGGTGAAACCAGAGATGTCAAACCTGCCATACACCCACACTGTACATAAACACGTTTCACCAATCACAGCAATATCCTCTAGTGGAACCAAATAGAAGTGCATGTACAAAACAAGCAAAATAAAGGGAATAAATGTAATAGACATGATATAGAAGAGATATCTCATAAATAAAAAGAATCATGTCTCAACTATAATACATCTGATATCTGAATAATGAAAATGTCTCAATATGAATCAAATCATGTCTCAACTATAATACATCTGATATCTGAATAATGAAAATGTCTCAATATGAATCAACTAAAAATGTCTTAATATGAATATGAAACTCTAATGTATGAATGAAACTCAAAACTACATTGGAGTCTCTACAAGTAAAAATATGTAACGGTGACTATGTCAAAACTCTGTCACCCTGCGGCTCTCCGAAACTCCGAACTACCTGAAAAGTAATTTAAATAAAGAATAGCAACAAGAGTGTCAGAGCACTACAGTAAGATTACCTCCATCCGCCCACAGGGGAAGGGATACTAAATGGAGTGAAGACTCTATCTATTAAGCATAGTCTACCTAGATTCATTTTCCCTATATCTAAGTGGGATTAACATTTAGAAACCTACAACACGAGACATAGTACGTTGAGCGAAATAATCCAAACAAAGAAACCCTCATATATATACCATATATCTCAAATTGTAGATATCTAAACATTAATACCAAACTAAAAAAAGACAATCTAATGAAACCAACAATTTGAAATCCATAACACGAGACTAGTACGTCGAGCGAAATAATCCAAACAAGGAAACCCTCATATATATACCATATGTCTCAAGTTGTGAATCTCTAATCATTGATTGCAACTAAGAAATAAAGAAGGCAGTAAAAGAAATAAGACATCAACACATCGTATTTATAATATCTTCCACTATCACTGTGGAGATAGAATAAAATACCAACACATAATTTTTTATACTTTTAAAAACAACGTATCTCGGCCATATAGCTCAGTGATAGGTTGTATTCATAATCTACATCTTCCACACTTAGGCTATCAAGTAATTATCTCAGTGTAACTGACTACCCTGTAGGTATCCTGAACTGTGCACACGGCTTATTAGTCTTATCACGATCTCAGTGCGTAACATGAGTGCAGGACAGACTACAAAATAGACATCCTAGAAATATGGCTCACGAGCCTCATCGCACCCTAGTGCGGGATGGACGACTAGATCAAGCCTCCTAAAATTCGACTCAATGGCATGTACATACGGAATATCGACGCACTACCTCATGTAGTACTGAACTGAGCTCATCAACGATATCCACCTTATATGAATCTTTGTATCTCCGGTATATTGATGCACTATCCCATTTAGTACTGAGTTGTGTTCATCAACGACATTCACCTTATGTATAAACCGTGTACATCTGGTATGTCGACGCACTATCTCATATAGTACTGAGTTGTGCTCATCAACGACATCCAACATGTATATGAACGATATCTAATTCAAATATGATCATATTAAAATTTATCATAATCCCCTTGGGATTCTTAAATGTGTAACACAAAATATTTATGACTATACATGTAACATCAAGCGGCCCAAAACTCCGCGAACGTATCTCAAAACGGCGCAACACAGCTCCACAAAATGAGTAGGAAAATAGACGGAACTTCTATTAGTAAAACGGGCATATCTTTCTTTAGAAACACTATTTTTACAAATGGTTTTCTGTTTTGAAAACTAGATTCACACATCTTTCAATTGGTATAAGGTTGGTTCAGTTTGGATTTCATTTGTTATTCCAAATCTCCAGTTAAATATTATATATGTGCAGCAGTTTTTCTGCAATATATGTTATTAGTAAATATAACATATCTTTATCTATACAAACTCTTTTTAAGAATGGTTTTCTATTTTAGAAACTAGATATATATTTCTTTCATTTGGAACTAGTTTGCTTAAATTTGGAATTTGTTTGCTATCTTAAAATATCAGCTAAAGATTATACAAGTGCTGCAGTTTTTTGCAGAAAATATATATTTAGTACATCACTTAAATTTCTCATATATAAATAACATTATGAATAACCCTAATGATCATGATCATGATACTGTCATAAACAGTAAGAAAAGATTACTAATCTAGCATTGGTTTAAGATTTACTATCAAAAATCTGACTTTTAACACCTCAGGTTAAAATTAAAGCATGAAAACACATATTCGACATCATATTAATCATCTACACTAGTTATTTAACTATAGGGATGGATTTGGATGAAGATAATCTTGCTTGAAATTTCATTCTAAGCCTCTGAGATAAACAGCAAGTAATTCACAAGCATAAACAACTCGTTCTCCCTTATCACACGTTGAAGATCTCGCCCTCGTGTCGGTATTGTGCTCCACAAAGCTCTCAAAATTCATAAAAAAATATCTAGGGTTTTTTAGGGGAGAGGGTGGCTGCTAGGGTTCATAAATATAATAAAAGAGAGGAATTTTTGTGAAAAACATAGGTATTTATAGAGGCAAATCCGAAACAAACATGTTTGACCCGAACCAGAAAACCTAGTCTTACTAGGAAAACAACCATCAGTATTTTGACCATAACTTTCATGTATGACCTCGGAATGAGATGATATAAGATTTGTTGGAAATAATGTGAAGAGACCTATAACTTTGGTGTTTTAAGTTTTTCCATATTCCAACTTCTTCAGTGTGAAAAATATTTATACTTTTAACTGGTTGTTTTTCCCAAATTCATGTCCGTGCACGTGTGCATGATATCACTTCTATATTCACATATATAAATTGGATTGATCTCAAATCAATTCCTAGCATACTCAAATATTAATAAATATTATTTTTTTCATAATATAATGTGTTTATTATTTATTACAAAATATTTAAATTTTTTGGATTTTACATTCTTCCCCCCTTAAAAGAATTTGGTCCCCGAAATTCCGCAAACGTATCTTAGAGGTTAATAATGTATTACCATAAATCTTCAGATATAAACATTGAAATACATACACTTAACACTCTAGAATGCGAATATTCTCACTTAACCCCTAACTAAACTGAACTAGTCGTCGGCGAAAAATCCAAACAAGGAACCCCCCATATATATACCATGTGTTCCGGATGATTAGAAGTTAAGTGTTAACACCTTATTCTAGCATTAAATATAAATATGACCATATGGGTAATCATGAACACCAATCAAAATCAATCAACTTATCTATTCAAACAGGTGTGGGTAGTCGCGATGCATAACATCTTCGCGCTCCCAAGAATCTTTCTCGATATCTATAATTAACTATCTAGAATGCAAATACTCCCACTTAACCCCTAACTAAGAGGAACAAGTACGTCGGGTGAAAAATCCAAATAAGGAACCCCATATATATATATATCATATATTTCGAATAATTAGGAGATAAGTGCTAATACCACCATTCTAGCGTTAAGTATAGATATGAGCATATAGATAATCATAAACATAGACAAGTGCTAATACCACCATTCTAGCGTTAAGTATAGATATGAGCATATAGATAATCATAAACATAGACAAATTATATCCAAACAATTTACTTGCTCAAATTATAGATATGAGCATATAGATAATCATAAACATAGACAAATTATATCCAAACAATTTACTTGCTCAAATTGGTGCAAGTAAATAGGTGCAAGTTATTGCGATGCATATCCTCACCGTGCCCCAAGAAACTTCCTCAGCTCCTTTCTGATTCCATTGAACTTTAACTAAAGGTATCACTTTGTTTCTAAGTCTCTTGTCCTCCTTGACAAGAATACACACAGGAATTGTAATAATAGTTATATCATCAAGAATCTCAACCTCTGGCGTGTCTAACACTCGCTGCTACTCCTCATCACGTAGATGCTTCTTAAGTATCGAAACATTGAAGATATCGTGTATACTCGACATCGTTGCTGAAAGATCTAGCCGATATGAAATGGCTCCAAAGCGCTCCACTCTCCTGAATGGACCAATATACCTCAGGAAAAGCTTCCCCCGTCTACCAAATCACTGAACTCCCTTCATTGGCGATATTTTCAATAATATATAGTCCCCAACATGGAACTCCAATGGTCATCATTTTTTATCTTCATAACTCTTCTGACGACTCTGAGCTGAAAAATACGCTACCGAATTATTGCTACTTTTTCTATAGTCTATCTCACTAACTCTGATCTAAGCAATAGGTTGTCCTCTAGTTCTACCCAGTAACTAGGCGATCTACAAGGCCTCCCATACAACGCCTCATACGGTACCATACCAATTGTTACTTGATATCTGTTGTTATAAGCGAATTTAATCAATAGGATGTGGTCCTCCCAACTGCCCTGGAAATCTATAACACAAGCCCGCAACATATCCTCCAACCCTTAATTGACTCTCTCTATTTGTCGATCTATTTGTGAAAACCACAAGAATACGATAACTGGCTACCGGAAGAATTCTGGAAGCTCCTCAAAAAGTGCAAAGTGATTACTGAGCATCGGTTTGATACAATCTTCTCTGGAACTCCATGTAATCTCACTTTCTCCTGGATGAATATCCTCGCATAAGTCTCCAGTCTAAAATCAAACTGGCTGAGGGTGTAAAGATCTCAATACAATGAGAATCTCAAAGTTAAAATATGATGTCGATGCTTCCTGCTCAACGCGTCTACCACAATGTTTACCTTCCTCGGATGATATTGAATCGTTGACTCATAACCATTAATAAACTCAACCCATCATCATTGTCTTTGATTTAGTTCCTTCTGAGAAAAAGATATTTCAAGCTCTAGTGATCCGGAAAAAAATATCTCGAATTGTATTCCATACGAGTAATGTCTCCATGTTTTCAGTGTAAAGACCATTGTTGCTAGATCCAAGTCGTGTGTGGGATAGTTCTACTCATACGTCCTTAACTATCGTTAAATATATTCTACTACTCTCTGGGTTTGTATTAAAATACCCCTAGACCCGATAATGGTGCATTTGTGTAGACGACAAAGGTATTATCACTGCTCGGAAACTTAGTCTTCAAAGTCTTAAAGGCCTCCTGGCACTTTGTGCCCCAAACAAACTATACACCCTTCTTTGTAAAACATGTAAACGGTGTCGCAAATCTTTAAGAAGTCCTTAACCGTCTTCGGCGGCTCCCAATCTAGTACGACCTCCACCTTAGCTGGGTCTACTACAATACCCTCCTGGCTAATAACATGCCCTAAAAATCTAACTTCAGAAAGTCAAAACTCGCACTTGCTGAACTTGGCGTACAGTTGATGCTCCCATAATGTTTGCAATGCCAAACGGAGATGCTGCTCATGCTCTGCCTCCGATCTCAAATATATAAGGATGTCGTCAATAAAGACGATCATGAACTGGTCCAAGTATAGATGGAAAACCCGGTTCATCAAATTCATGAATACCGTGGGTGCATTGGTCAGACCTAATGGTATGACAATGAATTCGAAAGACCCATATCGAGTTAGAAAGGCGGTCTTAGGAATATCCATCTCCCGAACACGCAACTGATGATAGCCAGAATGAAGATCAATCTTAGAGAAATATGCGCTCCCTGCAGCAGGTCGAACAAGTCGTCAATCCTCGGTAATGGGTACCTGTTTCGGATAGTGACCTTGTTTAACTCATAAAAATTTATACATAGGCGCATACTATAGTCCTTCTTCTTCACAAAAAGGACCGACGCTCCCCATGGAGAATAACCCCAACGAATAAAACCCTGAGATAATAACTCATCTAACTGGCTCTGTAGCTCCCTCATCTCAGCAGGTGCCATACGATAGGGTGCTTGGGATATTAGTTATAGCTGTAACTTGATGCAAAAAAAAACTCGACCTCTCTCACTGGAGGTAAACCTGGTATGTCCTGAAAGACATCCTGGTATTCTGAGACCACTCACGTCTCGCTCAAATCGGCACCACGATCCTGTAGCATCACCTCCTCGATGTACACCAGAAATAACTCCACAAACTGGTTACCCTGCGAGGTCGCTACTATCAACTCAGACCCATTGGATGCTCGCAAACTGACTATTTTAACAAAACAGACCATACTAACATAAAACATTGTAGGATGATAGCCAATCCATACCGAGAATGACATCGAACACCGACATCTGCAAAACGATTAGATCTATGATAAACTCGAACTTATCTAGACTGATGACACATCTCTTATGAACACTCCCTAATAGGGACACCTCCCCTAAAGGAGTAGAAACGAATAACGGTACATCTAAAGGACAAGCAACTAGCTAGAACCTATCCATAAATATATTATAGATAAAGAATGAGAAGCTCCTGAATCAAACAAGATCCGAGCTGGAAAAGAATAATCACTAAGAAAGCTCCGCTCGCACCATGATCACGCGGTACGATTACATAAACTCTACCAGTGGCTGGTGATTGCTATGTTACTGGAGGTAGAATTTATGGGAATATCTATCCCTTAGGAATTTCCTAGATAGTGTGAATCTGGCCTGCTGGTCCCTCTATCCTCAGAATGGCAGGTGGTGCCTCGATCTTCTGCTACTGGTCGTAACTGTGGCCCTGTGACTGTTGACCCTGACCACTAATCTACTGGTGGTGATGAAAATCATTACCCTATTACTGGGTTCCTCCTAATCTTGCAAAAAGGTTTATTGTCCTTGCCCTAGTCTCCGGACAATCCTGCTTCCAAAATTAACTCTTAGTATGTCTCCCTGCTCCAATCGGGTTAGGTATAGCTGCTTTTCAAAATAGTAGATGAAATACTTCTATGAAATTGACATTCACTACTCCGGCATAACTAGAATTGGTGCTATCCTCTGGCATCATCCTTTAAGCTGAATATAACTAATCTCCGCCTATGTATTGAGTCAACATTAAGTAATTCTAAAAGTATTTCCCACATATTTCCTCCATTTATAGGTTGTAACTGAATCCGATGTGCCCTAAAATTTCTATGCTCCCAACTTCTAATATATTCCTCAATCTTATCGAGCCAAGCTTCCTGCTCTATGGCTCTATTAACAGTTGGATGTGACGATGGTGAGACGTTCAGTATTACCTCTTCAATAGGTACGGTTGGTACAACTGGTGGTGGAACTTCAGAGAGTAAAATCTTGCTTGTTACTCACTCCTTAAGTGTTGCTAGTCTCTGCTTCTGTAATTGGTGTTACCAAGTCGATCAGATACTATGGAGCCTGCTACGGCTCGGGCTCTACTTGCCTAGCTCTCCGGATACAAGCTTTACCTCGACCACGTCCTTGTTCCAATGTTTATAATACCAAGATGAGAGCTTATTTGACACAGTAAGTGAGATCTCAATCATAAATAACATAACATATACTAATAGGAAAAATCGTATTACTTATCATACATGCATTTACTTATCAATCAAAGTAAGTTAGTTGTCACCAAAAAAAATTTTAAAAAAAATTATAAAATTTTGAATATACGTATATAACGTACTCACTCATTCTAAGAATTCCTATCAGACTCTATACATAATTCCTAGGAAACTCTATCCTAGCTCCACGACTCAACACAGGAATGATCCTAGGATGCTGGAACTAGAGCTATGATACCAATTGTGATGCCCCTGGGTTCACACAAGGCTGTAGTTTAAGGTAAAACCAGATATGTCAAACCTGTCATGCACCCACACTGTGCATAAACACGTTTCACCAATCACAGCAATATCCTCTAGTTGAACCAAATAGAAGTGCATGTACAAAACAAGCAAAATAAAGGGAATAAATGTAATAGACATGATATAGAAGAGATATCTCATAAATAAAAAGAATCATGTCTTAACTATAATACATCTAATATCTGAATAATAAAAATGTCTCAACATGAATCAACTAAAAATCGTACTAAGGTACACTACCTTTACAATATGAATATAAAACTCTAATGTCTGAATGAAACTCAAAACTACAGTGGAGTCTCTACAAGTAATAATACGCGACGGCGACTATAACAGAACTCTGTCACCCTACGGCTCTTCAAAACTCCGAACTACCTAAAAAATAATTTAAAAGAAAAAGAATAACAACAAGAGCGTCAGAGCGCTACAGCAAGATTACCTCCATCCGCCCACAGGGGAAGGGTTACTAGATGGAGTGAAGGCTCTATCTATTAAGCATAGTCTACCTAGATTCATTTTCCCTGTATTTAAGTGGGATTAACATTTAGAAACCTACAACATGAGACGTAGTACATCGAACGAAATAATCCAAACAAGGAAACCCTCATATATATACTATATGTCTCAAATTGTAGATATCTAAACATTAATACCAAACTAAGAAAAGACAATCTAATGAAACCAACAATTTGAAATCCATAACATGAGACTGGTACGTCGAGCGAAATAATCCAAACAAGGAAACTCTCATATATATAGCATATGTCTCAAGTTAGGAATCTCTAACCATTGATTCCAACTAAGAAATAAAGAAGGCAATAAAAGAAATAAGACATCAACACATCGTATTTATAATATCTTCCACTATCACTGGGGAAATAGAATAAAATACCAACACATAATTTTATATACTTTCAAAAGCAACGTATCTCGGTCATATAGCTCAGTGGTAGGTCGTATTCATTATCTACATCTGTTACACTAGGCTATCAAGTAATTGTCTCAGTGCAACAGACTACTCTATAGGTATCCTGAACTGTGTACACAGCTCATTAGTCTCATCGCGATCTCAGTGCGTAACATGAGTGTGGGATAGGTATCCTGAACTGTGTACACAGCTCATTAGTCTCATCGCGATCTCAGTGCGTAACATGAGTGTGGGATGGACTACCAAATAGGCATCCTAAAAATACTAGTCTCATCGCGATCTCAGTGCGTAACATGAGTGTGGGATGGACTACCAAATAGGCATCCTAAAAATACGGCTCACGAGCCTCATCGTACCCTAATACGGGACAGACGGCTAGATCAAGCCTCCTAAAATCCGACTCAATGGCCTGTGCATGTGGAATATCGACGCACTACCTCATGTAGTACTGATCTGAGCTCATCAATGATATCCACCTCATATAAATCTTTGTATCTCTGGTATGTCGACGTACTATCTCATATAGTACTGAGCTATGCTCATCAATGACATTCACCTCATGTATAAACCGTGTATATTTGGTATGTCGACGTACTATCCTATATAGTACTGAGCTATGCTCATCAACGACATCCAACATGTATATGAATGATATCTAATTCAAATATAATCAAATCAAAATTTATCATAATCCCCTTTGGGATTCTCAAATATATAACACAACATATTCATGACTATACGTGTAACATCAAGCGGCTCAAAACTCCGCGAACGCATCTCAACATGGCGTAACACAGCTTATCAAAACGAGCAGGAAAATAGACGGGACTTCTATTAGTAAAACGAGCATATCTTTCTCTAGAAACATTATTTTTATAAATGGTTTCTGTTTTGAAAACTAGATTCACACATTTTTCAAATGGCATAAGGTTGGTTCAGTTTAGAGTTTATTTGTTATCCCAAATCTCCAGGTAAACATTATATATGTGCAGCAGTTTTTCTGCAGGACATGTTGTTAGTAAACATAACGTATTTTTCTCTATACAAACTCTTTTTAAGAATGGTTTTCTGTTTTAGAAAATGGATATATATGTCTTTCATTTGGAACTAGTTTGGTTAAATTTGGAATTTGTTTACTATCTTAAAATATTAGTTAAACATTATATAAGTGCTGCAGTTTTTTGCAAAAAATATATACTTAGTACATCACTTAAATTTCTCATATATAAATAAAATTATGAATAACCCTAATGATTATGATTATGATACTATCATAAATAGCAAGAAAATATTACTAATCTAGCATTGGTTTAAGATTTACTATCAAAAATCTGACTTTTAACACCTCAGGTTAAAATTAAAGCATGAAAACACATATTCGACATCATATTAATCATCTACACTAGTTATTTAACTATGGGGATGGGTTTGGATGAAGATAATCTTGCTTCAAATGTCATTCTAAGCCTCTGAGATAAACAACAAGCAATCCACGAGCATAAACAATCTGTTCTCCCTTGTCACACGTTGAAGATCTCGCTCTTGTGTCGGTATTGTGCTCCACAAAGCTCTCAAAATTCATAAAAAATATCTAGGGTTTTTAAGGGGAGAGGGTGGTTGCTAGGGTTCATAAATATGATAAAAGAGAGGAATTTTTATGAAAAATATAGGTATTTATAGAGGCAAACCCAAAACAAACGTGTTTGATCCGAACCAGTAAACCTAGTCTGACTAGGAAAACTACCATCAGTAATTTGGACATAACTTTCACGTCTGACATCGGAATGAGGTGATATAAGATTTATTGGAAATATCTTGAAGAGACCTACAACTTTGGTCTTTTAAGTTTTTCTATATTCTAACTTCTTCGGTGTGAAAAATATATATTTTTTTTTAACTGGTCATTTTTCTCATATTCAGGTCTGTGCATGTGTGCATGATATCACTTCTATATTCACATATATACATTGGATTGATCTCAAATCAATTTCTAGCATACTCGAATATGAATAAATATTATTTTTTTCATAATACAACACATTTATTATTTATTACATAATACTTAAATTTTTAGGATTTTAAAGAAGACAACCCTCCAGCTGACCAAAACGCTAGGGGTGGCCCTACTGAAGACAACAAGCTGGGGGTGGTCCCACTGAAGATGACAATAGAAGGGGTGGCCATATTGTTCCTCTCAAAAATCTTCCAAAGCATGATACAAATGAGGATGAAAAGATGAAAGACCTCAAGAGCAAAATTAACGCTCTGATATCTGCTCGAGAGGTAAAGAAGATCGATATTCTGTGTCCTTACCCGAGAGAGTGGGAGTCGAATCCGTACCTGATGAAGTTCAACCTAATCAACTTCACGTTGTTCAAAGGGAAGGTCTCGCCCACTTAGTATCTGATCTATTTTTAAGTCCCACTTGGGCGTGATCTCAGGCAATGAAGCCCTGATGGTTCGGTCATTCGTTAGCACCCTTCGCGGGTCTGCCTTCGATTGATACCGCCATCTCAAGCCTGGAAGCATCAATAGCTAGGACGACATAGAAAGCTCATTCCATGGAAATTTCTTTAATGACGATGCCGAGATATCAATCAGAATGCTCTTCGAGGTGAAACAGGAAGACAAAGAAACGGTCGACGACTTCATCAAGCGCTTCCGAAATAAGACGATGAATTGTCGAGATCTAGTCACAGAGGACTTCATTCTCCAAACCTGTCATAATAACCTATTCATTGATATTTTAGAAGTTATGGGAATAGCACCATCTAACACCTGAAAAGAGTTGAAGGTGCACGGAGAGCAGGCCAAACGCTTCCTCAGAAGGAAGAAAGCCAAAAGAAGCCAACCGACGGCTAACCCTCTGAACTCAAGCTTCGTCTCCCGTGGTAAGGGAAAGGCACCTATAGTAGTTGTTGATGTTAATCAGACGTCGTAATAACAACCCTGAAGACAGCAAAAGACTTCAGATCCGAGACCCCAAAAAGAGTACTCCTTCAAGGACGAAGACGTTCCAGCCATTTTCAAATCCCTCCTTGAAAACAACAAGATCAAGCTACTACCTATCGCAAATCAGGAGGAAGCTGACAATACTTCAGATCTAAAGTATTGTACGTATCACAGGAGGATCCTTCATCCTACTAAGGCTTGCTTCGCTCTCAAGAATAGCATCCAAACCTTGGTTGAAGCTGACGTCATAACGCTAAATTAAGCCGAATGGAGACTCCGATAAGTATAAGAGTATAAACTACTCCTTCCGAGACTCCGACAAGTATAAGAGTATAAATTGCTCCTTCCGAGACTCCGAAGAGTATACGAGTATAAACTACTTCTCAATCCTCCCATAGGTGTATGAGGTTAAACTGCTCCCCACATACTTCAATAGGTATATGAGTCTAAACTATTTCCTACCTTTGACAGAAAGTTCCTAGAGAATCTTATATTCTTAAGGATAACCCGAACATGCGACTGAGGACAATATGCCCCTTATTGGACCCAGTTTCGCAAAGAAAGCTGGGGATGGATAATTCATATAATGAGAAGTTCTCGAAAGAATGTTATATGGTATATTCTTAAGGATA
The DNA here is from genome assembly GCF_001876935.1 of Asparagus officinalis. NCBI lineage: Eukaryota > Viridiplantae > Streptophyta > Magnoliopsida > Asparagales > Asparagaceae > Asparagus > Asparagus officinalis. Next base: position 70,038,916 of record NC_033797.1, read on the forward strand.
ACCCAGTCACTACAAAAAAGTGATGAATAAGAAACTCTCATTTGGACTCTGAATGTCCAAATGGTGAAACATATCTCATTGTCGAAATTAAATACACCAAACTCCAAGCACTCTTTTGCTGAGATGAGATTTGATCACTTTGTTGGATCGATCTTCCCTCACAAAAAACTCCCACTGGTGTTTGATGATTCACAATCTTCCATCACAAAATCCCTCACTGATCAAATTAATTGATGGTGGGTCCACTAAAATTCTTCCTGGTTTAATCCACTCAAACTCCCGCCATGTCTGTGCACTCAACACTCCCATTGTTAGAGTCCAGATATAATGCTTGGAATTTTACTCTGCTAATCTTTGACAATTGTCAAACCCCTTAGTGTTAAGTCCTTATCATTTGACAACAAAAACCCCTACTGAGTGATTTGTACAAGTCAACACTTCCACTGTGATTTGTACTCCTACTCTCACTGGTTAACTCGGCAAACCTTCCTATAGTTAGGGCCACAACCAAAATCCCCTCTCGATTCCTTCCATGAACGAGAGACTCACTTTCAAATTGGGCGATCAAACATATAAAAGTTAGGATTGTCTCAAACCTCCACTCGGTCAAACATGTAAACAGTTAGGGCCAAAATCAGAACTCCCCTTCTCTTTCCCCTTCGGTTAAATCTATAAAAGTTAGGGCTGAAGTCGGAATCTCATTTTCAGATCAGGTAACCAATTCTATAAAAGTTAGGGTTATCCGTATCTATTTGATTCTCAAAGTGGAGATCCTACTCTTAGTGTCACCTACCCGGATTCTCGAAGTGGAGATCCCACCTTAAGTTTTCTTTGCAACTAAAGATAGAATATAAAATTCTTCCCCTCCAGTATCAGGTTCGTCTTTGCCCCAAGAGAAGACACTATTTTTTTCAACTCCTAAAATCTGCACCTCACATACGTGGGGAATTTTATCCCAAAGCCTAAGTAGAGATAAGTCAGCGCCTAATACGCGTTGCTGGTTAGTCTTTGACCGTAAAAAAGGACAAAAGCACACATATTCAACATTATGGCAGGTTGTTATTAATAACACCATAATTCGTGCCTAACACGTGTGGGGAATTTTATCCTGAATCTTAAGAAGGGATAAGTCAACTCCTAATACGCGTTGCTGGTTTAGTCTTTCACTGATTAAAGAAAACACTAGAATCCAAGTCTGGGGACTTTTATCCCGAAGCCTAAGTAGGGATAAGTCAGCACCTAACACGCGTTATCGGGTAGTCTATTCCCATGAGAAAGACGAAGTCTACGTATTCAATATTGTAGCACTAAGAGAGTTAACTCTCTTAGCACAACGTCACATATGGAACGGACTTAAACAATCCGCATGCAGTAGCACTAAGAGAGTTAACTCTCTTAGCACAACGTCACATATGGAACGGACTTAAACAATCCGCATGCAAGCCCGATTCAAACGGTAATCGGTAAAGGACAACGTCACATATGGAACGGACTTAAACAATCCGCATGCAAGCCCGATTCAAACGGTAATCGGTAAAGGCATGTCAAATCTATTGAAGGCTGAGGATTTGCCAAAAATCCTAAGTCTACGTCTAACACGCGTCACCGGTTTAGTCTTTCACCGATTGAAGAAGATATCAGAATCTAATTCTGGAGACTTTTATCCCGAAGCCTAAGTAGGGATAAGTCAACGCCTAACACGTGTTGCCGGTTTAGTCTTCCACCGATTAAAGAAGACACCAGAATCCAAGTCAGGGAACTTTTATCCCGAAGCCTAAGTAGAGATAAGTCAACGCCTAACACGTGTTGCCGGGTAGTCTATTCCCGTGAGAAAGATGAAGTCTACGTATTTAATATCGTAGCACTAAGAGAGTTAACTTTCTTAGCACAACGTCACATGCGGAACGGACTTAAACAATCCGCATGCAAGCCCGATTCAAATGGTAATCGGAAAAGGCACGTCAAATCCGTTGAAGACTGAGGATTTACCAAAAATCCTAAGTCTACATCTAATACACGTTGCCGGTTTAGTCTTTTACCGATTGAAGAAGATACCAGAATCCAAGTCTGAGGACTTTTATCTTGAAACCTAAGTAGGGATAAGTCAGCGTCTAATACGCGTTGCCGGTTTAGTCTTTCACCGATTGAAGAAGACACCAGAATCCAAGTCTGGGGACTTTTATCCCGAAGTCTAAGTAGGGATAAGTCAGCGCCCAACACGCGTTACCGGGTAGTCTATTCCCGTGAGGAATACGAAGTCTACGTATTCAATATCGTAGCACTAAGATGTTAGACCCTAGAGGGGGGGTGATTAGGGTCTTATGCTAATCTAATCCCAATTAAAAGTCAATTAAAATTATGTTGATCAATTTGTTCTTGCACGAATAAATATGATATGAATATGAACAATAATGATGAATAAAAAAATACGCTAAGCAAAACACAAACACACGATATGTTTACGAGGTTCGGTCACCACGACCTACGTCCCCGCTCCTCACCTCGAGGAGATATCCACTATCACAATCCGGTTTGGAAGCCGGAACTTCTACACACTCGGTTTACAAGATCACCAAAAACTCTCATACTACACAAACACTATGCAATCACACTTTACACACTAAGTGTAGGAACCTACCCCGTGTCCTCCTCCTCAAGTGCTCGATTATAACCTCTCCCTAGGTTCGTCATTCGACGCCACTCCTATTAGATTTGACCCCGTGTCTCGCCTCACACTTCTCTCGATGTACAAGGGTATTACAAGTGATTCTCACAAATAAAAGTTAAATACAATGATTTGTTCTCAAATAACAAGTGAGAACTTAATGAAGCTCACACTCACTAAATCACACCCCACAACCCATACTATATAGTATGAAAATATTAAGCCCAATAAGTGTGTGTGATACCAGTGAATGAAACTCAATAGATATAGCTAAATGAAATGAAAATGAAATAATAAGCTATAAAAGAGTTTAGAAAACTTCTCAAACAAGAAGAATAGTAGAGATGATTCCAATAGGATTGAATGCCACTTCTTGTTGTAGAAAAACTCCTCTTGAAAAACTGATTGATGAAATCAACTATTAAACAGCTCTTAAACACAATCAATATTTTGTTAAACACCAAACTTAGATTTCTTAGTGGTAGAGAGGAAGAGCAGCAATGGGATATATATAGCACCCCAAAACAACAGTAAAAAATAGGTAAAAGACCAAAAACCCAGTTTGAAAACGGTTAGAAAAACTAGCTGTTAGAAAGGTTCTGACAGCTCGTCGGTCGACCGATCCGGTCGACCGCTAAGTTCAAAAACACCGACAATGAGGGTTTAGAGCTGGCGGTCGACCGACGGAATTTTTGGTCGACCGGATTTTCTCTCGGTCGATCGGTGCGGTCGACCACGAGCATGAGCTCAGAAAACCACTGTCGGTCGACCGGACCGGTCGACCGAAAACTGATATTAGCATATGACAGGTTTTTGTGGCTGTTTTGAAAATTCATTAAAAATATCAAATCAACTCCAAAAATAGTGAAACTTTGGGGAAAGTTTCTAAATGATGAAATAAACATGTTTGAAAAGGAATTTTTGGAAAATCAATTTTCGTTTGTGAAAACTCCCTGTTTTTGAAAAGTGTTCAGAAAACCTATTTTTCGTGAACATGAAAATTGACATAGAGCTTGTAAACATGTATATATATATTGTGCATATATTATATGTATATAATGAAGTGTAAAAGAGCTGTAAACATGAGATAAAGGTTATTATAACAACGTTTGATGAAAAATCATTTATATGATAGAAAACATCAAAAATCGTGTTAAGTGTACATATATTGAGCTTAGATATAATCATACAATATATGTAAGAAAACCAAACATATACCTAGGTAAATCCACACAAATGAACTTGAATCTTTAACGCTTGATTGACGTGTGTTGAAATATCTGGAAAGAGAACATAAACACAAAACACTAGGGAACTTATTAGTAATAAATTATTTGCCAAATCATCATCAAAACTATAGGGTCAACAATCTCCCCCTTTTTTATGATGGCAAACAATTTATACATGAATATGAAATATAAACTGATAACCCACATATAAGCCAAACATAGGCAAATCATACATTTATACATGAGCTATATGTGGATTTTTCTCCCCCTTTGACAACATCAAAAAGGGGGAAAATGTAAGATAGGAGCAATGCTCCCCCTGCTTATGAGCACAGATAAAAGAAAATGTATGCCAAAAGCTCCCCCTATCAAATAGAATAAATGATACTAAAGAGTATGTAAAGGAGCTAAGCAAACTAAACAATCATAAACAGTACATAAAACAAAGAACTCATTATTAGCAACTTATTTTCCACACACCAAAAAACATGAATATTGTTTCAACTATGCATTGATCATAGAAGAAATAAACTAAACACAATAAGTCACAAATCATCACATAAGTATTAGAACTACATAGTTTTGCATAAACATAGATTGTTCCACAAGATAGCAAACCATAAAAAGTCACATAAATCAAACATAAAAGGTCACATAAATCCATACTGATATAGAGTTATTACACTCAAACAAAACATAGCTATCAAGTTTTACAACTAATCCATACTGATATAGAGTTATTACACTCAAACAAAACATAGCTATCAAGTTTTACAACTCAAAATAGAACATCAAAAGTATGAAAATCACTTAAAAGAACTCCAATCAATCATCATCATCACCATTGCCATTACCATCACCATCATCATCACCATCACCATCAGAAGATCCTGATCCTTCAGCAGGGCCCTCCTCAGAATCAGACTCAGAGCTAGAAGAGGGATCCGGAATCCCTAGAGACTGACGCTGATATGAAAGAATTGTCCTAACATCCCTTTGAATAGTTGAGACTTGCTTATGAACGTTTGAGAACTGAGTCCAAGACGGTCCAGACGGTCACAAATATCAGAAGAGGATGAGGTAGAGGCTTTAGAACGGGAGCGAGAGGATGATGAAGGAGTGGAATCAGAAATGGACATCTGCATTCTAGAAAGAGAAACCTTATCAAAGAAATCCTTCTTAGATTCAATCTTGGGTTCATTGGTGAGGTCAACATTGAAGTGTTGAAAGATGAGGGTGAGAAAGGAGCCAAAAGGTAGAAATTTGGTATGCTCTACTTTTATTTTGGCAAATATGGCATATACGACATTTATCTTGTCAGAGGCAAAGTGATCGAAACTACCGGTCTTAGGAATCAAGTTTTGAGCAACGATTCTAGCAATGAGTTTGGCAATTGGATTGAGTGAATTGTTGTTCATAGGATAAGAGAAGCCGGGTTTAAACATGAGTTGATTGACAGCTGGATCACTAAGCTCAACAGACATGAGATCAATGTCACCTGTTGGGATTTGAAGAATCCCCGCAAGTTCGTTGGCAGAAAAGGTTATTGCAACATTTTTAACAGATGAGATTATGGTCAAACTACCATCAGTAGAGGATGATGTGGACAGATTGGCATAAAAAATATAAACTAAAAAAGGATAAAAAGGAACTTTATGTCCCTCATCTAGCAATCTATCTAACCCAACATTATGAAGGATAGACTCAGTGTCAGAACTTTATGTCCCTCATCTAGCAATCTATCTAACCCAACATTATGAAGGATAGACTCAGTGTCATACATGAATAACTGAGGATATACGATATATCTAGTTGGAAGAATTTTCAGTTTACACAATTCTCTATATTTCCTAACAAGAGATTTAAACAATAAAAAATCCTCATAGTGAGAAGCTTTTGCAGAGGATGAACTAGACTCTGGTTTTGATCTCTTTTTAGGAGGCATAATCGATTAGGGTTTTGATAGATATGAGATATGATTTGAAAAACCCCTGTAAAAAGAAATTAGCAAATTTAAAAACTTCCCTAAAATAGAAACTCTAGATTGAGAGTGTGAACATAAGAATGCAGAACTCAAAAGTTAAAGGAAGAATTTACCCACAAATTCTGATGGAAATCGACAGAGAGGAGCTGCGGTTGAACAGATCGGGCGACCGAAAACCCTAGCTCTGCGATTTTGAGATGGGAGGAAGAAGAGAAGTCGGATGTTTTGAGAGAGGGAACAACGGTTGGGATGAGTGGATAATGGATTTAACGGTGATTAAGAATTCGGGTCCAAAACAGATACCCAGTAACAAAAACCGAAACCCGATAAAAACACAAAGCTGCTGCAGTAAATTCCTGTCGGTCGACCGACCGATTACAGAGAGATCGTCGGTCGACCGGGTCGGTCGACCGCGACAAAGTGAAAAAGACTGGTGATTTAGAAAATTTGTTTTGAGAGTTTTTATAATTTAGACCTTTTGGAAATATGTTTTATGTTATACTAAAAGTTTTATAAGGTATATGTAAGTGTTTTTAATTATAAAAACAAACAAATAATTTATTTTAGCATAATGAATACAATTTGTCATTAAAAGCTCAAAAAACTAATTATTCAAAATAAGAACAAAACAAAACAAAAAAAAGACAAAACAAAAAAAATGTAAAAATTATTTTGGTACCTAAATCATTTTGGTACCACTAGAACTTGGGACATGACCCCTATCATTTAAATTTAAGGCCCTAGGGTTATGAACCCGTTTGAGCGTATTTTGTGCACCGATACGATCAAAGAAAAAATTGTAAACATGGCCCATACGATTGCAATTTGTGCAATGTAGAGGTTTGAATGGTTTACGTTGATCGAAATAGAATGCACGTGGTTCATTTGCAAAAATAGATTTTTCTTTGTAATTATTTTGCAAACGAGAGTTTTTTTTCAAATCGAAATAAAACATGGCCAAATGACCAAAACGACCACAATAATCACATTTATACACATGAGCATGTTTATGACTTACACTATGTGTGTACATGTGTATGTGATGAGGAAGCTTGATGGGATGCACAATCATGAATAGGCTTATCAATTTTTGGTGCATTATGACAAAATTGAGCTAAATGGCCCTTAAGACCGCAAATAGAACATTTGTGAATTTTGTCATACATATGTGCATAGTGAATAGGTTTCTTAGAAGAATTAATATTAAACTTTGCACATAAGTCCATAAGCTTCTTATTATTAGTAATACAAGTGTTTAATGTTGAATCTAAGGTAGATATACGTTTTCTTATTTGATTCAACTCATCCTTTTGCATACAGGCATTGCTACTAGAAGTAGGATAAACAAGATTACTCATCATAGATTTCAACTTATCTACTTCTAACATGGCATCACGTTTTTCATGAAGCAAACTAGCATTTTCAATTTTCAATTTTTCATTGCATTCTTTAAGAATTATATTTTTATTTGCAATAAAATTAAACTTAGTAGCTAGTGTTTCATGAGTGGATTTTATATTAACATACTTACTCTTTACATCATTATAGCAATTGTGTAATTTTTCAAACTCAAGAGCAAGTTCATCAAAAATAATAATATCATCGTTATTGCATACCTCACTAGGGTTATCACCTAGTGGTATTATACATGGGGATGAGGCTTTCTTAGAACTCAAAGTGGGATTTTCCAACGCTTGTTGAATAGCCTCCAATTTCCCTTCATGTACTTCAATAAGTTTCCATAAAGCGTAAGCACTATCAAAATTAGCAAATTTGTTAGAAAACGATGAGTGAAAAGCGTTAATCAAATATTCTAATAAAAGCTTATTCATGTTGAACAATCTTTTATCATTCTCACACCATTTGGATTTTTCCAAAGTGGGAACAACATAGGCATCCTCAATAATTTCCCATAAATCAAATTGATTAGATTAAACAAAAAGTTTGAATCTAATACGCCATTGAGCATAGGGAAAAGTATCCAAACAAGGAGCAATATTAATAGCATATCCTAAGCAAGATGAATCATACATATCCATAAAGATGAAATGTAAGAAGCACAATATAATCAAAATTAGATTAGCACAAATACAATAACTTGGATCTTTAACTCAAGGCGGTTAGTCCTTAAATCAAAGAGCACCAAGCTCTGATACCAATTGTTAGACCCTAGAGGGGGGGTGATTAGGGTCTTATGCTAATCTAATCCCAATTAAAAGTCAATTAAAATTATGTTGATCAATTTGTTCTTGCACGAATAAATATGATATGAATATGAACAATAATGATGAATAAAAAATGCGCTAAGCAAAACACAAACACACGATATGTTTACGAGGTTCGGTCACAACGACCTACGTCCCCGCTCCTCACCTCGAGGAGATATCCACTATCACAATCCGGTTTGGAAGCCAGAACTTCTACACACTCGGTTTACAAGATCACCGAAAACTCTCACACTACACAAACACTATGCAATCACACTTTACACACTAAGTGTAGGAACCTACCCCGTGTCCTCCTCCTCAAGTGCTCGATTACAACCTCTCCCTAGGTTCGTCAATCGACGCCACTCCTATTGGATTTGACCATGTGTCTCGCCTCACACTTCTCTCGGTGTACAAGTATATTACAAGTGATTCTCACAAATAAAAGTTAAATACAATGATTTGTTCTCAAATAACAAGTGAGAACTCAATGAAGCTCGCACTCACTAAATCACACCCCACAACCCACACTATATAGTATGAAAATATTAAGCTCAATAAGTGTGTGTGATAACAGTGAATGAAACTCAATAGATATAGCTAAATGAAATGAAAATAAAATAATAAGCTATAAAAGAGTTTAGAAAACTTCTCAAATAAGAAGAACAGTAGAGATGATTCCAATAGGATTGAATGCCACTTCTTGTTGTAGAAAAACTCCTCTTGAAAAACTGATTGATGAAATCAACTATTAAACAGCTCTTAAACACAATCAATATTTTGTTAAATACCAAACTTAGATTTCTTAGTGGTAGAGAGGAAGAGCAGCAATGGGATATATATAGCACCCCAAAACAATAGTAAAAAATAGGTAAAAGACCAAAAACCCAGTTTGAAAACGGTTAGAAAAACTAGCCATTAGAAAGGTTCTGACAGCTCGTCGGTCGACCGATCCGGTCGACCGCTAAGTTCAAAAACACCGACAATGAGGGTTTGGAGCTGGCGGTCGACCGACGGAATTTTTGGTCGACCGGATTTTCTCTCGGTCGACCGATGCGGTCGATCGCGAGCATGAGCTCAGAAAACCACTGTCGGTCGACCGGACCGGTCGACCGAAAACTGATATTAGCATATGACAGGTTTTTGTGGCTGTTTTGAAAATTCATTAAAAATATCAAATCAACTCCAAAAATAGTGAAACTTTGGGAAAAGTTTCTAAATGATAAAATAAACATGTTTGAAAAGGAATTTTTGGAAAATCAATTTTTGTTTGTGAAAACTCCCTGTTTTTGAAAAGTGTTCAGAAAACCTGTTTTTCGTGAACATGAAAATTAACATAGAGCTTGTAAACATGTATATATATATATATATTGTGCATATATTATATGTATATAATGAAGTGTAAAAGAGCTGTAAACATGAGATAAAGGTTATTGTAACAACGTTTGATGAAAAATCATTTATATGATAGAAAATATCAAAAATCGTGTTAAGTGTACATATATTGAGCTTAGATATAATCATACAATATATGTAAGCAAACCAAACATATACCTAGGTAAATCCACACAAACAAACTTGAAACTTTAACGCTTGATTGACGTGTGTTGAAATACCTGAAAAGAGAACATAAACACAAAACACTAGGGAACTTATTAGTAATAAATTGTTTGCCAAATCATCATCAAAACTATAGGGTCAACATAAGAGAGTTAACTCTCTTAGCACAATGTCACATGTGGGACAGACTTAAATAATCCGCATGCAAGCCCGATTCAAACGGTAATCGGTAAAGACACGTCAAATCCGTTGAAGGCTGAGGATTTGCCAAAAATCCTAAGTCTACGTCTAGTACACGTTATCGTTTAGTCTTTTTACGGGAGAAAGATGAAGTCTACGTATTCAATATCGTAGCTCTAAAAGAGTTAACTCTTTTAGCATGACATTACATGCAGAACGGATTTAAACAATCTGCATGCTAGCCCGACTCAAACGGTAGTCGATAAAGGCTAATCAAACCCGTTGATGGCTGAGAATTTGCCACAAATTTCATAAATGCGATAGTCATTGATGCACCAGCTTTATTAATTAGTCTCGTGACTCAAGGATCCGACAACTTTAGGATAAGATCCATTCATGCAGATGAATCAGCTTTAACAGTTAGTCCTGCAGCCCCAACATTTAGGATCGCCACGCTCCAACGTCTTAAAAGCATAAACTATGTAGACATCGATCAACGCGTTATGACGAAAGTCAACACCGATCAACACGTTGCAATAAAAAGTCAATACTAGCCAATGCAAAACCTTAAGGTCAACGTCGGTCAATGTGTAGCCCTAGGTCAACGCCAGTCAACATGTTGCGATGAAAGTCAACGCCGATCCATGTGAAACCCTAAGGTCAACACCCATCAATGCGTAGCCCTAGATCAACTCCAGTCAACGCGTTACGATGAAAGTCAATGCCGGTTTATGCAAAACCCTAAGGTCTACACCGATCAACACATAGCCTTAGGTTAACGTCAGTCAACACGTAGTGATAAAAGTCAACGCCGAATGATGCGAAATCCTAAGATCAATGTCGGTCAACGCGTAGCCCTAGGTCAACGCCAGTCAGCACATTACGATGAAAGTCAACACCGGTCAATGCAAAACCTTAAGGTCAACGACGATCAATGCATAGCTCTGAGTCAACGTCGGTCAACACATTGTGACAGAGATAATCAGTTCAAAGTCAACTCAATGACATGAGCCAAAACCAACTCACCAATTTCGATTCGAAACTTCGATGACGACCAGACGATAAACGTAGCGCCGGAAGAATTTTAGTGATTCATCAAAATATTGAATAAAAAATTGAAGAAGTTAATAATTGAAGCCAACTATAGGTCCTTTTTACACCGACTAAAGTTTGGACCAATCATATTTAAAGTATTTTAGGCTCTTCTATAAAAGAAATGAGACTAAAACACTTTGGAAGGGGTATCTGTAGGCGTCAAAAATTACTTATAGGTTATCACACGCAAATCGAGACGAAGAAAAGACAATGAATGTTATTATCCAAGTTAAGGAGAATTATCTAATGTCAACAAATGTATGAAGCAAGCTGACCAAGCGTACAAGTCAATGAGACGATCAAATGATGATGAAACAACTCGACCGGGAGTGACATTTTGACAGCAAAGGATGAAGCGTCACTCGTGTCTCGCTCATCCCATAGGTGTCTTGCCAATGGAATATTTTAGATCATTTTTCAAGCTTTCTAACACACCTTGGATCACTTTATTCTGAGATCGTACAAGAAAGTTAGAATCAAAATAAGGTCAGTGTCTCAGCCAGGGCCGAGACAGACTCGGCCAGGGTTGGACTGTCTCAGCCCTGGTAGAGACTGTATCGCTTTGAATTTGAAGAAGATCAAAAGATAAAAGTTATATATTTCTCCTCCATCTTTCTAACACATCCTGGATAACTTCATTCTAAGGTCGGATGAGAGAGTTAGAGGCAAAACAGCGGAGAGACACTTGCACTATCTCGGCCCTAGTAGAGACTGTCTTGCTTTGAATATGAAGAATCTAAAGATGAAAGTTATAGATATCCTCGTTAGCTTTCCAATTCATCTTGGATCAACTCATTCTGAGGTCATATGGGAGAGTTATAGGTAAAACAGCAGAGAGACACTTGCACTGTCTCGGCCAAGGCCGAGACAGTTGGACTATCTCGGCCCTGGTGGAGACTGTCTCGCTTTGAATCTGTAGAAGATCAAAAGATAAAAATTATAGATCTCCTCGATAGATTTCCAACTCATCTTAGATCAACTCATTCTGAGATTAGATGAGAGAGATAAAGCCAAAATATCAAAGATAGTACAAACTGCTTAGGAATTCCGAGATAGTGTTTGTGTCTCGGAGAGGAATGTAAATTTTGGTCATGTTTTGATTTGAATATGAAGAAACTCAAAAGACAAAAGTTGTAGATCTCTTCGTCTTTCCAACTCATCTTGAATCACTTAATTTGGAGATCATATGAGAGAGTTAGAGGCAAAACAAGCTAAGATACTCTGACTGTCTCGGCCAAGGCCGAGACACTCTGAGTGTCCGCCGACCTAAAAAGCTGTTTTGAAGCCGTTTTCGCCCGTTAACCACCTGAATTTGTTCCAACTGATCTAATACTATCCTATAATATGGTAAAGTGGTTATTACTGAGGATAAGAGTGAATCGGCCGTTCTTATCCGAAAATAGAGCTCCTAAAGCCTATAAATACAGCCCTAGGGCCTTCATTTTGACAGATCTGGAATTCTCGAGCCTTGGCGAAGCCTTGCTGAATTGGAGACTGAAGGAACACAAATTTCAAAGAGGAGGAGGATATCAGATCGAGTTCTTGGACATAAAGAAGAAGAGTTCATCAGATCTATAGTTCTCGGTTCCTTCCCTTGATATCGTACCTAGCTGCGGTCTCGAGAAGAGTGGTTATCTCGCTGTTGTTAAGATAATTGCTTTAGTTTCTTAATTCTTTCACAAATCAATGAAACTCTAGATAGGTCAGATCATTCGGTGGTCCACGGATAAATCCCGGCACAGGTAAAGATCTCACGCAAACAGCAGGTGATAAACGTCCGTTGTGTTTCTTTTGACGAAAGTTATAATTTTTTGTTTTCATTGTGTAAGAGTCTTATAAAAAGATTATCTTTTTTTTATTATAATGATTAAAGTTGTAATGAATACATCAATGAAGAAACCAATTTCGACCAAAACAATGTTAACTTTTGTATTTGGTTTAAAACTTTGTATTGACTTTTCTTTATGAACTATGTCTTTTGTATTTGTAGTTTGCATGTATTGAGACGCCTTTCATGATGATATATATATATATATATATATATATATATATATATATAGATATATATATATATATCGTTATGTGCTTCAATAAATTTCCAGAAAGCGTAAGCACTATCAAAATTAGCGAATTTGTTAGAAACGATGAGTGAAAGCGTTAATCAAATATTCTAAGTAAAAGCTTATTCAAATGTTGAAACAATGCTTTTTATCATTCTCCACACCATTTGGAATTTTTCCAAGGTGGAACAACATAGGCATCCTATAGTTTCCCATAAATCAAATTGCATTACGAATTAAACAAAAGTTTGAATCTAATACCGCCATTTGAGGGCATAGGGAAAAGTATGCAAACAAGGAGCATTATAATAGCATTAGTCCTAAGCCAAGATGAATATACATATCACATAAAGATGAAAGTAAAAGCACAATATAATCAAATTAGATTAGCACAAATACAGATAACTTGGGATCTTTAACCTCAAGGCGTGTTAGGTCTTTAATCAAGAAGCCAAGCTCTGATAGCCAATTTGTTAGACCTAGACAGAGGGGGTGATTAAAGGGCTTATGCAATCTACATCCCAATTAAAAGTTCAATTAAAATTATGTTGATCAATTTGTTCTTGCACGAATAAATATGATATGAATATGAACAATAATGATGATAAAAAATGCGCAAGACAAAACAGCAAACACAACGATATGTTTACTGAGGTCGGTCACAACGACCTAGTCCCGCTCCTCACCTCGAGGATGATATCCACTACATACAATCCGGTTTTGCGGAAGCCAGACTTTACACACTCGGTTTAACAAAGAATCACACGCGAAACTCTCACACTACATGACAAACACTATGCAATTCACCTTTTAACAGCTTTAAGTGTCAGGAACCTTACCCCGTGTCTCCCTGCCTCAAGGTTGCCTTCCGATTACAACCTCCCCTAAGGTTCGTCAATCGACGCCACTCCTATTGGATTTGACCATGTGTCTCGCTCCAACATTCTCTCGGTGTACAAGTATATTACAATGTGTTCTCCACAAATAAAAGTTAATTACAATGATTTGCTGTTCTCAAATAAAAGGTGAGAACTCAATGAAGCTCCACTCACTAATCACACCGCACAACCCACAGCTATAAGTATGGAATATTAAGGCTCAATAAGTGTGTGGTATAACAGTGAATGAACTCAATAGATATAGCTAATGAAATGAAATAAAATATAAGCCTATAAAAAGAGTTTAGGAAAACTCTTCCAAATAAGAAGACAGGTAGAGCGATGATTCCAATAGGATTGAATGCCAGCTTTGTTTTGGTAGAAAACTCGCTCTTGAAAAACTGATTGATGAAATAACTATTAAACAGCTCTAAACACAATCAATATTCTTGTTAATACCACAACTTAGATTTCTTAGTGGTAGAGAGGAGAAGAGCAGCCAATGGGCTTATAAGACCACAAAAATAGTAAAAAATTAGGTAAAAGACCAAAACCAGTTTGGAAAACGGTTCAGAAACACTAGCCATTCTAGAAAGGTTCTGACAGCTGTCGCGTCGACCGATCCGTCGACCGCTAAGTTCAAAAACAACGACAATGTGGGTTTGAGCTTTGGCGGGTCGACCGATCGGAATTTTGGTCGACCGGATTTTCTCTCGGTCGACCCGATTGCGGTCGAATCAGCCGGAGCATGAGCCTCAGAAAACCAACTGTGGTCGACCGCGGACCGGCGACGAAAAACTGATATTGAGCATATTTGACAGGTTTTTGTGGCTGTTTTGAAAATTCCATTAAGAATATGCAAATCGGAATCCAAAAATAGGTGAAACTTTGGAAGTTTCTAAATGATATAAATAAACATGGTTTGAAAAGGAATTTTGGAAATCAGTTTTTGTTGTGAATCAGTAGCGACTCCTTTTTGAAAGTGTTCAGAAAGACCGTTTTTCGTGAAACAGTGAAAATTAACATATGAGCTTGGTAAACATGTAATCATATATATATATATGTGGGCATATATTATATGTATATAATGAAGTGTAAAAAGAGCTGTAAACATGAGAGATAAAGGTTATTGTACATACGTTTGATGAAAATCATTTATATGATAGAAAAAGATCAAAATGTGTTAGTGTACATATATTTGAGCTCGTAGATATAGATCATTACAATATATGTAAGCAACCAAACATAAGCTAGGTAAATCCACAGCAAACAAACTTGAAACTTTAACGCCTGATTGACGTGTGTTGAAATACCTGAAAAGAGAACATGAAACACAAAACACTAGGGAACTTTTAGTAATAAATTGTTGCCAATCATATCAAAACTATAGGGAAACATAAGAGAGTTAAACTCTCTTGCACCAATGTCACATTGTGGACCGATGACTTTAACTAATCCGCATGCAGGCGCCGATTCAGAACCGGTAATCGGCTAAACGAACGTCAAATCCGTTGAGGCTGAGGATTTTGCCAAAAAGGTCCTAAGTGCTACGTCTAATACACACGTTATCGTTTAGTCTTTTTACGGGAGAAGATGAAGTCTACGTATTTCAATATCAGTAGGCTCTAAAGAGTTTACTCTTTTAGCCATGACATTACATGCCAGAAGGTTTAAACAACTCTGCATGGCTTAGCCCGACTCAAACGGGTAAGTCGATAAGGGCTAATCAAACCCGTTGATGGCTGAGAATTTGCCACAAAATTCATAAATTGCGATTAGTCATGTGATTGCACCAGCGTTTATTAATGTAGTCTCGTGACTCAAGGATCCGACAACTTTAGGATTAAGATCATTCATGCGCAATGAATCAGCTTTAACAGTTAGTCCGGCAGCCCAACATTTAGGATCGCACGCTCACCAACGTTCTTAAACATAAACTAATGTAGACATCGGATCAACGCGTTAGGACGAAAGGTCAACACCGATCAACGACGGTTGACATAAAAGTCAATACTAGGCCAATGCAAACGGCGGTTTAGGTAACGTCGGTCAATGTGTACCGCGTAGGTCAACGCCCAGTCACATGTTTGCGATGAAAGTGCACGCCGATCCTGTGAAACCTAAGGTTCAACACCCAATGCAATGCGTAGCCTGAGGATCAACCGCAGGTCAACGCGTTACGATGAAAATCATGCCGGTTATGCAAAAAGCCTAGGTCTACGACCGATCAAACATAGCTTAGGTTACGTCAGTCAACACGTAGGGATAAAGTCAACCCGCCGATGATGCAAATCCTAAAATCAATGTCGGTCAAGGCGCGTAGCCTATGTGTCAACGCAGTCAGCACAGTTACGATGAAAGTCAACACGGTCAATGCAAAACTTAGGTCAACGACGATCAATGCATAGCCTTGCTGAGTCGAACGTCAGGTCAACCATTGTTGACAGAGATAATCAGGTTCCAAAGTCAAGCTCAATGACAATGAGCCAAACCAAACTCACAATTCGACTTCCGAAAATCGATGACGGACCAGACGATAAGTAGCGCGCGGAAGAATTTTTAGTGATTCATCAAAATATTGAATAAAAAATTGAAGAAGTTAATAATGAAGCAATATAGGTCTTTTTCTACACCTGACATAAAGTTGACCATCATACTTATAAAGTATTCTTAGCTCTTGCTATAAAAGCAAATGAGACTAAAGACCACTTTGGTGAGGGGTATCTTAAGCGTCAAAATTACTTTATAGGTTATCAACGACCAAATCGAGGACGAAGAAAGACAAGTGAATGTTATTAATCCAAGTGAAGGAGAATTATCTATGTCACGAAATGTAGTAAGCAAGCCTGAACGCAGCGTACAAGTCCAATGGAGGACGATCAAATGATGATGAAACAACTCGACCTGGCATGAGGACATTTGACACGCAAAGGAGAAGCTCACCACTCGTCTTCGTGGTATGCGTCATGTCCATGTGTTGCCTAATAGGACATATTTTAGACTCATTTTTCAAGCTTTCTAACACACCTTGGATCACTTTATTCTTTGAGAAGTCGTACGAAGAAAGTTAGAAATCAAAATAAGGTTCAGTGTCTTCAGCCAGGGCGAGACAGACTGTGCCAGGGTGGAGCTGTCTGCAGCCCTGGGAAGTGACTTGTATCGCTTTGAATTTGAAGAGAATCAAAAGGATAAAAGGTTATATAATTCTCCTCCATCTTTCTTTACACATCCTGGATAACTTCAGTTCAAAGGGCGGACATGAGAGAGTTAGAGGCGCAAAAGCCACGGAGAGACACTTGCACTATCCTCGCGGCTAGTAGAGACTGTCTTGCTTTGAATATGAAAATCCTTAAAGATGAAGTTATAGATATCCGCGTTAGCTTTCCAATTAATCCTTGGATCAAATGCATTCTGGAGGTCATATGGAGAGTTATAGGTAAGACACGCAGAGAGACACTTAGCAGCTGTCTCGGCCAAGGGCCGGACGATTGCGACTATCGGCCCTGGTGGAGACTGTTCTCGCTTTGAGATCTGTAAAGATCAGAGATAAAAATTATAGATTCCTCGATACGATTCCAAACTCATCATTAGATGCAACTCCATTCTGAGATTTGGATATGAGAGAGATAAGCCAAAATATCAAAGATAGGTACATAACGTGCTTAGGGAATTCCGGGAGATAGTGTTTGTGTCTCGGATGAGGAATGTAATTTTTGGTCATGTTTTGATTGAATATGAAGAAACTCAAAGACAAAAGTTGTTAGATCCTCTTGTTTTCATACTCATCTTGAATCAATTCTATTTGAGGATCATATGAGAGAGTTAGAGGCAACAACCCAAAAGGCGGCGCTAGATACTCTGACTGTCTCGGCAAGGCCGAGACAGCCGTCTCTGAGTGTCCGCCGACCTACAAAAGCTGTGTTTTGAAAGGCCGTTTTCCCGCCGTTAACCACCTGAATTGCTGTTGCAACGATTAATAGCTTTCTCATAAGTATATGGTAAAGTGGTTTATATCGAGGAAGAGTGAATCGGCGTTCTTAATCCGAAGAGAGCCTCCTAAGAGCTATGAATACCAGCCCTATCGAAGGCTTCATTTTGACAGATCTGGGAATTCGTCAGAGCCTTGCGAAGCCTTGCTGAATTGGGAGACTGAAGGAACACAGAAATCTTCAAAGTAGGCAGGAAGGGATATAGACTCGAGCTTCTTGGACATAAAGGGAAGAAGTAGTTCATCAGATCTATAGTTTCTGCGTCTATCCCTGATATCGGTACCTAGCTCGCGGTCTGAGAAGATGTTATTCTCGCTGTTGTTAAGATAATTGGCTTAGTTTTTAATTTCTCGTTCACAAATGCAATGAAACTCTAGATAGGTCAGAGTCATTCGGTGGTCCACTGGATAAATCCCCGGACAGGTAAAGATCTCACGCAAACAGGCAGGTGATAACGTCCGTGTGTGTTTCTTTTGACGAATGTTATAATTTTTTGTTTCGATTGTGTAAAGTCCTTATAAAGAATTTATTTTTTTTTATTAATAATGATAAAGTTGTAATGGAATACATCAAGAAGAAACCAATTTACGACCAAAACAATGTATTAACTTTGTGTATTGGTTTAATACTTTGTATTACTTTTCTTTATGAACCTATGTCTTTTGTATTTGGTATTATGGCATGTATTGGAGCGCATTTCATGACGGACATAATTATATATGATATATATATATATATATAAATATATTATATTATATAATATATATATATATATATATATATATATATATATATTATATATTATTATATATATATATACGTATTATATTATATATATATATATATATAGAAGAAAAACTACAAAGCACTGCCTCTAGCGCCGCACGTGCGTGCGTTGCTTGCGGCTTTTTCTGCCTAAATTCTCAGTTCCAGCGCGATTTCAATAAAGGAGCTGCCCTCTCTCTCCCAAAAACTCAGATCGCCCATTAGCTCTTCCGTCTTCTCCCTCTCTCGATCTCTCTATGGACGAGCTCGCAATGCCCAATCCTGCCTCGTTCGATTTCTCTACGACGAGATCCATGTGCTGCCAGCACCACCACGAGCTCCAGGGCTCCCCATTCTTCTTACGAGCTCCAGTCCCCCGCCACCCGCCACGAGACTCCTCTCCACGAGCTCCAAGTCCCCCAATCTCTTCTTTACGAGCTAGTCCCGCACCCGCCACGACCTTCCTCCTTCCACGACTACAGTGCGCGCACGCCACGACTCCTCCTCACGGATCCGTCCCTGCACGAGCTCATTCCCTACAATTCATAGAATCTTTTACGAGCTCCTCCTCCTCGAGATCCACTCCCCCGCCACCCGCCACGACCTCCTCCTCCACCAACTACAGTGCGCCGCCACCCGCCACGAATCCCTCCTCCACCAGATCCAGAACCCCGCCATATAATCCCTCCTCCACGAATCCCTCCGCCATAGAATCTTTTTCATATGTAGCTTTTTTTGTGAATTTCTTATATGTTTAGCTTTTTTCAAGTATATAATTGTCCTATATCATGCACAATATCTGATGTAGATATCTAGGGAACTCTTGTATTATGATCATGATCCATGTAGATATATACTTCCAACCTTCAATGCTTTACTTAGTCAAGCGTGATGAAAAACCCAAGCTTCATGTGGATATATACTTCCAACCTTCAATGCTTCTACAGTTTCAAAAATTTGTACGCTGATATGAAAATAGCATATACTTCCAACCTTCAAAAATTTCGATTCTGAAACTGTTCTTCAAGAACTTTCTTGAATGTTTTTCCTTATAACTTTCTTGACGTTCTATTTTCATTTATAATGTTCATCCCTGTATTTTCTTTTTTGTAGGTAAGAGCAAAAAGAAAACTGCAAACAAGCCGAAGGGTGCTTCTCCAGTGTTTGCACCTTTATATTCAAGAATAGGGCTTTTGTTGAGCCAAATTTTATGTATAAAATGGTATTTTACAGCAAGTTGTTGGAAGAAGATGAGTAGATTGCACATTTAAAAACTTGTTGAGCATTTTGTAAGAATTTCGTTTGATAATCTTGCCTTATTGTACTTTGTATGAAATTCTGAATTTGCTTCTCATCTGTGTATTCTGAATTTGCAAGCTTCAAATGACATACCCAGCCTCTCTAAGCATGCAGATGGGATGGTATCGATGTGTTTCCAACTATGCCTTTCTGGATCCAATACGTATAGGCAGTTCTGTCCACATTTGTCTCGACACATTGCGTATATCCAAACCTCCTCTAAGCTGTATATCATACGACAAAAATGTCATTCTTCACTTGATAGAAAGGCTTTCCATCTCTTTGAAACACATCTAAGAACATGATGGTAGCGACGGGGAACTTTAGCCAAGCAAAAAAATCTACAACAATTAACTTCAATTATGTTTCACTTTCATCTGCAACAATTAACTCCAATACGTACAGCCATATCCTAACTGATTCGCTGAATACTTAACAACATATCAAGCCACATTAATCCTATATGTATACGTTCAAATATGTTCCAAAAACAATAAATAGAGCACAACTAAACAACAAATAATGCTGCTCTGCCTGACACAGTCTCAAAGCATGATCCTGCAAAAAATAAAACTACGCATACATTATTCAGTTTTAGAAATCAAACAAAAGGTCAAAATTGAGTACAAACTGCGCACAAATCATGATACAAACTGACCACAACCCTTTTCAAAATTGAGTACAAACTAAGTACAAAATGACCCAAGTTATGCAAGCTTATCCTCACATTGAAGAATCATACACGAATCACATCACATGTTTCCCCTAATAGAGAAACCAACAAATACTACAACGATACATACTAGAAATATTAAAATTGTAAACACTGAACCTAATACAAAAGCATAGATGGAGGAAATAGCAGTTTCCCCAGGTTTTCCCTTGTCCTCAAGAAGATTATGCCCCTCTGATAATCACATTTTATTGTAATTTTATACCCTTATAATCAATTTTATATGAATAAATATACTACTAATAATTGTTTTTATCTTTAATTGCAGGTTAATGAAGAATAAATCTCAAACTCCAATCTCTTAACAAAAAGCCCTTGATTTAATGAAGAAATAAAGCAAAGAAGCCCATTGGAAAATCAATTGCCAAATTCTCCAAAAGGCCAAAACCAAAAAGAAGAAAACATCAACAGAAGCCCAAATGAAGAAAAAAATACCAAAAGCCCAAGCCCAAAAGCCAAATAGAAGAGAAGTTGCGGGCTAAAAAGGAGGCAGGCTGACATCGATGCCAGTATCGATGCCCGCATCGATGCCAGCATCGATACCCCTATCGATGCTGGCATCGATACGCTAACAGTTAGTTACAGATTAGAGGCTAAAATTTAATTGTTTTGGATAAGATTTTGATCCAATGGCTTACATTCATTGATGTTTACTATAAATAGGGGTAAAGAGTGAGGGGTTAGAGGTGTGAAAAATTTTGTAACTCCATTTGGAGAGGAGAGCTACTCTTAATTGAGAAGGCCTTCCAAAAATTATAACTTTTGTTGCAATTAATAATAATAATTTTTCTCCACTTTAAATTTGTCTTTTCTCCTCTCTGTTGAATAATGAGGATGGAGATGAAGAGCAATTTGAATGTTTGCATTTCTTTTATTTTTTATTTCTTTTTAGTAATTTCTTTATTATTGCTTATTAGTTAGATTTACATTCATGCTTGTAGTGTAGATTTATTTTCTTGTCTTTTTATTTATTTTTGCACTTTAATTTGTAGAGTAGATTTATTTTCTTGCATTTAATTTTTGTAATTTATTTTGTAGTTTAGATTTTAATTCTTTGTAGTTAGATTTAATTCATGTTCATAGTTTAGATTTTTCTTTTCTTTTTATTTTTGTAATTAGTTCTTTTTCTTCTTGTTCTTTTTTTTTTAAGATGTGAAATTAATTCGTGTAGGAATCTTAGAATTGTATGAAACTAAACTAATTTCCTTTATCTTGTATGGATTATTCTCTTTCACTTAAAATATTCATGTTTAGAATAATCAACTAGAAAACTAATCGGTAGAAGAAGAATTTGATAATCTATGTTTATCTTAAATGGTTTGATAGGTTATGCTTATGAATTCTAGGATTACTATCTTGTTGTTGTTCTTATCATGAATAGTAATTTTGACTTAGATGATAATTTGATAGGTTATACTTTCCTTAAATGGTTTGATAGTCTATGCTTAATAAAACCAAGTTGAAATATGATAAAAAGAGAATAGTTTGTATTTTGTAATTGAGATTAGTTAGTGGATTAAATTCTAGATTTCTCATATCTTAAATTGAAACCTCCATCTTGACTTTCTTGAATTTTCTTTTCATTTTTGATTTTATTTCTTGATTTTATTCATTCTTCTTTCTTGCCTTATAATTTTATTTATTCTTTGATTCGTATTTCTTTCATCTAAAATTCAATTTATTATCCCTTGCATATACTCACTACAATCACTCATCACAATCACACTTATTCTTTAATCCTTTTTTGTCACGCACACAACATAAGAACCTATTCTAATAATCTCTTAAAATCATCTTCCTCGTGGGATCGATAACTTTTTATACTATAACTTGATCAATTGTGCACTTACAATTTTGGTACATAATTATGCCGCATCAAGTTTTTGGCGCCGTTGCCGGGGAAGGTACTAAAATAGAATTTTATTATTTTGGTTCTTTAACTTGTGTGTTTTCTTGTGAAGGAACCGCTTGGAGCTTGAAAATCTTGGATTGAAGATCAAGAATTTGGAGAATTACTTTCGGGTAAGTCTTCTTTCTAGCGTTTTTTCAATTTCCCACTCTGTTTAGTTAGCTTCACAATTAGAGACAATTAGGATTAAAAAAAATTGTATGACCATAATAAATCTCTTTCACTTGGAACAGTAACTACGAAGAATAAACTCAACAATGTTCCCCCTTCTCATGTGTTTGGATTGTTACCCTAATAAAAATATTATAAGATTTTTTTCTTTCATCCTTTTTGTCGCCTGTTTAATTTCTTAGGTTGCATTTCATATAGTGTAGGAACTTCACCAAAGTTGGATTGTAAGCACTTGCTTTAAACACACAACTTAAACATTCTTAAAAGGGCCAAAACGCCCTAATCAAGATAAGTAAGGGGATTTTTCACCCTTTCCTTATCCACAAATCATAATTCCTTCACTTCAGCAACCAACATTCTAAACATCATTAGACGTTGGCCCCTAAGGACTCGAGCTCAATAAGGAACAAAAAATCCTTAAGTGAACCGGTTTAAGTTTTCTCAGATTAATTGGTGTCTAAGGCAATGTTTAGGGGTTGCGTAAAGCGCTCCGTAAGGAAAGAGGTACTTAATTGATCTTTGATCATCCTCTAGTACTATTCTTACCTGGCTAACTACCTGGGTAAAACTTTAATCTTTTCACTGTAGGAGTTTTTGGTTAGGAGCTGGTCTAGTTGAGTTAGGCTAAACCCTAGAGTTAGAGTGATTGAAAAGTGATTGCTTTGATTTGTTTTAGTTAGGATTTTTCTTTATCATTTTCTTCTCATAAAAAAAAGACTAATTTTCTTTCTTTCTTTAAAAAAAATTATAAAAAGAAGTTGTTTTGGTGTATGTAAACTTGGGTTAGGGATAATTCTCATCGTTTAATCCGTGTTGAACCAATCCAAGAAATGACAAATCAACCCATTCTCCAGGATATGTGTTACCCTACCAGAAATATAATTCCGTCTTGCATAAGGCTCCCTGAAGCAAATGGAGTAAATTTCAAGCTTAGACCGTATTACATAAACATGCTTCCCAAATTCCTAGGAAATGAAACAGAAGATGCATATATTTTTATCTCAGAATTTGAGGAAGTGTGTATTATGATTAAAATAAGAGAATTAACCGAAGATGCGATTAAGCTTAGATTTATTCCATTTGCTCTTAAGGACAAAGCTAAAAAATGGTTGTACAGCTTACCGATAAATTCCATCTCAACTTGGGAGGAATTTATCACCGTTTTTCTTAAAAAAAATTCATATTCATAAAACGGTAAAGCTTAGGAACAATATTCAAAACTTTAAAATTATCCTAGGGGAGCCATTCTGAAAATATTTTGACCGATTCAAAAATCTTTTAATCCAATGTCCTCATCATAGTCTAGAAAAATGGTGATTGTGCCAAGTCATATATGAAGGATTAGACTATTCTTCAAAAATATCTTTAGAATCGATGTGTCAGGGAGATTTTATAAGGAAAAACGCCGATGAAGCTTAGGAATTCCTAGAGAGTCTATCCGAAAAAACAATGCAGTGGGAAAACTGTGATGACAGGGTTTCATCAGTTCCACAATCTAAGTCTAGTGGTCTTTCCCTGGAGTCAAACATTGCTTCTAAAGCAAAGATGGCGACGATTCTGCGGAGGTTAGAAGCCTTAGAAGTTAAGGAACGAGCTCCAGCTCAAATCAATCATGTTTTTGCCCCGGGATGTCATAACTGTCAGTCTCCTACCCACGTTTCAGAGGAATGCCCTCTCCTAAGAAATAACCATGCTTTAGAACAGATGAACGCTACATTCCAGCGCCCTAGAAATGATCCATTTTCTCTAACCTACAATCCAGGTTGGAGAAATCATCCCAACTTTGCATGGAACCAAGGAAATTCTCCTGGAAATCAAAACTTCATTCTCGCGTCGAACCAACAATTCCCTAGGGGAAATACTGTCCCGTTCAACTCACCAAACAATTTCCAACAAGCTAACCCAGTTTTTCCAACCCAACATCCTCATCCTCACCAGCCTACAAATCCTTCAAATTCTGATCATGACAAACGTTTAAGTGTCTTAGAAAAGGGTTTAGAAGTTATGATCAAAGCTTCTACACAAACTACCAACATGTTGACCCAGTCATCCACCACTCTAAATTCCTTCATACAAACCATCGGCCAAGTGCTCAACTCAAACACTCAAGACATAGCCCGATTAGAAACCTAACTTGGGAAACTAGCCACTGCTATGAGTGAGAGAGAAAAAAAATTCCCAAGTCAACCTGTTGCAAACCCTAAAGATAATGGATCCAGTTCATCCCATCCAGCTCATGTGAATGCAGTTCACACTCTAAGATCAGGGAAACAAATAGACAATTAAGTTAGAATGCCACCGGATCAACCCCCTTCTCCCATCCAACACACTCCTTCCGATGAAGCAATTCCTTCCGATGACCAAAACGCTGAACTTGAGATTGAGCCAAGAAAGTCTTCTTAGCTGCCAACCTCAGTGAAATTTTTTCAAAACCCATGCCGTTGAAATACAAGGACCCTGGTTGTCCCACAATTCCATGCGTCATAGGTAACACTCACATTGATAAGGCACTTCTAGACTTGGGAGCCAGCGTCAACCTCCTTCCTTATTCAGTCTATCAACAGCTAGGTGTAGGAGAACTTAAACCTACAAGATGCACTCTACAGTTAGCTGATAGATCTGTAAAAATTCCCAAAGGAGAGGTAGAGGATGTTCTGATTAAAGTTGGAGAGTTCATTTTCCCTGTTGATTTTATTGTCTTGGAAACGCAGTCCGTTTCCAATCTCAAAAGTTAAATCCCCGTCATTCTAGGAAGACCATTCTTAGCCACCTCAAATGCTTTGATCAATTGTAGAACCGGTCAGATGAAACTATCTTTTGGGAATATGATTGTTGACCTGAATATCTTCAACCTAGGAAGGCAGCCTAGTGATCCATCTGAGGAACCCATGGAAGTGAATTTCATTCAAGGAATATCCAGTGAACAACAAGAGGAAGGGTGTGAGTCTGATTCAAATGCATCTGATTTAATGATTGAGGAGCTTTCTGATGACGAACTAGAGATAGAACCGCTGGTCAATCATATTTCTACTGTTGGCTGACAACGAGAACCTTTGGAGATAGAACCCCGAGTCTAGCTTCGCCCATCTGTGGAGGAACCCCCTAAGTTAGAGCTCAAACCTCTACCTGAAAATCTAGAGTATGCCTACTTAGGGGAGAACGAGTCTTTACCAGTTATCATTTCTTCTGATTTGACTACCGGTCAAAAGGAAGCTCTCTTAGATATTTTAAGAGAGAATAGGGAAGCCATTGGATGGACCATGGCTGATATCAAAGGGATTAGTCCAACCATTGTTCAACACCGAATCCATTTGATAGATGACGCCAAACCTACTAGAGATCCTCAACGTAGGTTAAACCCAGTGATGAAAGAAACCGTTAGGAAAGACATTCTGAAATGTCTCGATCATGGGATCATTTATCCCATTTCTGATAATTCATGGGTGAGTCCGGTCCAAGTTGTTCCAAACAAATCTGGGATCATCGTGATCCAAAATGAGGCTAATGAGCTGATTCCCACTCGGATCCAAACTGGATGGCGAGTTTGCATTGACTACCGAAAACTCAACTTAGCCACTCAGAAAGATCACTTCCCTCTTCCATTCATTGACCAAATGTTAGAACGCTTAGCAGGACACGAGTTCTATTATTTCCTGGAGGGATATTCAGGTTACAATCAAATACCTATCGCTCCAGAAGATCAGGAGAAAACCACCTTCACTTGCCCGTATGGAACATTCACATACCGACGCATGCCTTTTGGCCTGTGTAACGCACCGACCACATTCCAACGTTGCATGATCAGTATTTTTCTGACATGGTAGAGAGATTTCTCGAAATTTTCATGGAAGACTTTTCCATCTTTGGTGACACATTTTTCCAATGTTTGCATCATCTTAAACTTGTCCTAGAACGGTGTAGGGAGAAAAATCTGACTCTTAATTGGGAGAAATGTCATTTCATGGTCAAACAAGGCATTGTCTTAGGACATGTAGTTTCTAATAGGGGAATCGAAGTGGACAATGCTAAGTTAGATCTTATTTCCAATCTCCCTCCTCCCAAAACAGTCAAAGATATCAGATCATTTCTTGGTCATGCTGGTTTTTACCGACGTTTCATCAAGGATTTCAACAAAATTGCTAGACCCTTGACCAATCTCTTAGCCAAGGATACATCATTTGTCTTCTCTCCCGAATGCCTCAAAGCTTTTGAATATCTGAAAAATGAGCTAACCACAGCTCCTATCATTCATGCACCGGACTAGACCTTACCCTTCGAACTAATGTGTGATGCATCTGATTTTGCGATTGGTGTTGTTTTAGGACAACGGTTTGATGAAAAACCGCATGTGATCTACTACGCCAGTAGGACTCTGAATGATGCACATCAAAATTACTCTGTCATAGAAAAAGAGTTTTTAGCTGTAGTCTTTGCCTTTAAAAAATTCAGGTCCTACCTCATCGGTTCCTTAACCAAAGTTTTCACAGATCATGCCGCACTAAAATATCTTTTGACCAAAAAGGATGCTAAAGCACGGCTCATTAGATGGATTCTCCTTCTTCAAGAGTTTGACATTCAAATTCTTGACAGAAGAGGAACAGAGAACCCCGTAGCAGATGACCTCTCTCGACTCCCAAATGCACCAACATCAACCGTCCCGATCAATGAACATTTTCCAGATGAACAACTCCTAGAAATCCAATCTGTTCCCTGGTTCGCCGACATTGTGAACTACATAGTCAACTTTTACTGGGATGATTCATATCTGTTCAAATACTGTCATGATCAGATCTTTAGGAGGTGTGTTCCTACTGAAGAAACTAGGAGTGTTCTTTCCTTTTGTCATGAGCAAGCATGTGGGGGCCACTTTGGCCCAAGAAAAATAGTTGAAAAATTCTCTAATCTGGGCTATACTGGCCCACTCTTTTTAAGGATTCATATGAGTTTTGTAAAACCTGTAACCGCTGTCAGCTTTTAGGGAAGGTCACTAGGAGAAATAAACCGCTGTCAGCTTTTAGGGAAGGTCACTAGGAGAAATATGATGCATTTACAACCCATCTTATCTGTTAAACTTTTTGATCTGTGGGGTATGGGTCACTAGGAGAAATATGATGCATTTACAACCCATCTTATCTGTTAAACTTTTTGATCTGTGGGGTATGGATTTCATGGGACCATTTCTAAATTCCTTGGGAAATGTTTACATTCTAGTAGCCTTTGAATACATGTCAAAATGGGTTAAGGCGGTAGCTTGAAAAACTAATGACAACAAGGTCGTTGTCAAGTTTTTGAAAGAGAACATTTTTGCACGGTTTGGAGTATCCTAAGCGATCATCAGTGATAATGGTACACATTTCTGTAACCGTTCTTTTAAGGCTTTGATGAGGAAATTTTCAATCACACACAAATTGTCAACTCCTTATCACCCCCAAACCAGTGGACAAGTAGAGATCACAAATAGGCAGATCAAACAAATCTTAGAAAAAACAGTTAATCATAACAGAAAAGATTGGTCTGTAAAATTATGTGATGCTCTGTGGGCATATAGAACAGCTTTCAAGGCCAATTTGGGGATGTCACAATACAGATTAGTATTTGGGAAAGCTTGTCACCTACCAGTAGAGTTAGAACATCGAGCAATGTGGGCGATAAAACAGTTAAATTTTAACTCAGACTCGGCAGGTAAGAACAAATTGCTCCAAATAAATGAGTTGGAAGAAATTCGAAATGATGCATACATAAACTCAAAAATTTACAAAGAGAAAACCAAGATTTTTCATGACAAATCAATTTTACGAAAAAAATTCTCTCCAGGACAGAAAGTTTTATTGTACAATTCAAAATTGCATCTTTTTCCTGGAAAATTAAGATCAAGATGGACATGTCCATTTTTTGTCAAACAAGTTTTTCCGCATGGGGCTGTCGAAATAGAAAATCCTAAAAATGGTAATATTTTTAAAATAAATGGTCAATGTCTGAAACCATGTTTAGAATTTTCTACGCTCAAAGAGGAAGAGGTGTTGGTTCTTCATGAACCTCATTATCTATAAAAAAAATAAATAAATAATAATAATAAATAAATAAATATAAAATAAAAAAATTACAATTTTTTCTCTTATTTGATTTTTTCATCCTCATACTAACAGTAATGGCAGATTTTTATCATCATTGTCGACCGAACAAATGTAAGTTCTTCAAGTCTTATCTGCTTTACTTTGTGCATCAGCGAATTGGCATTGAGGACAATGCAAAATTTAGGTGTGGAAGTGGGAATTAGTTATTTTTTCCCTTTATTTTACCTTTTTAGTTGCATTTTTGTCATTTTTTTCCTTTTTCTAAAAAAAATTATAAAAATATGGTCACTTTCCAAATTAATAGAGTTAAGTAATAATTGATCTAATTGATAGATTTTAAATCTTCTAATTCCTAGTTAGTGACATACTCAAGTTCACCTTTTATGATAACTCCAAATAAAATTCTTAAGAAATGATTTTTCAAATAGTATACTTTACTTAAGTCGTACCTTAGACTTTTAATTAAAATAATAAAATTTTTACATGCTTAACTTAGAGTTAAAAATATTTTTCAATTTATCTTGATTTACACATTTTTTCCAAGACTATATATACTTACACACATATATATATTAAAAAAAACTAACCTTAGAAAAGAAGAGTGCGAAAAATGGGCACAAAAAAAACTCTTAAATTCAAGGTGATTCTATCTTATAAAGTCTAAGTTGACTGAGTAATTAAGTCCAATGAGTATTTCTATACTAAATGACCTAAGCCCAATTGGGTTGGGATTCATTGGCCCAAAACTCGTTAAATGGTCACTTAAAAAGCCCGTTAAAATAGAAAACAATCACCAAGAATTAGAGAGTAAAGAAAAAAAATTATATATCTATAACACTAACCATTTTTTTATATATATTGTTGTTTTGCATATATGGTCTTGAAAAACAATTTTTAATCAAGAGACTTGTAAGTTATTTAAAACAAAGAGTTAGCATGTTCTTTTCAAAACTTTTGAATTAAATCTCTAAGATTTGACTTGGTTTGTATTGCTATAATGAAAAAGATTTTATAAGAGATTTACATTAGAGTTATATATAAAAATGTTTTCTTGATTATTAACTAGCTTCAATTAGAATGTCTAAATATATCAAGAAAAATCTGTTATTTACTGACTTATTTAACTTGGCAAGTTGACCGAATTTTGTGGGTATATTCACTACAAACCCTCACGAGACTACAACTCGTCCACTAGGGTAACCTAGGGATTTAAAGGCTTGTTGTATGCGCTAAATACAACCATGATTCCTGCAAAAGTGAGTTAGGATTTTCTTTTTATTTTCTTTGCTAGAGGACTAGCAAAAGTTTAGGTGTAGGGGTATTTAATAATCACATTTTATTATAATTTTATATCCTTATTATCTATTTTATATGAATAAATATACTACTAATAATTGTTTTTATCTTTAATTACAGGTTAATGAAGAATAAATCTCAAACTCCAATCTCTCAACAAAAAGCCATTGATTTAATGAAGAAATAAAGCAAAGAAACCCATTGGAAAATCAATTGCCAAATTATCCAAAAGGCCAAAACCAAAAAGAAGAAAACATCAACAAAAGCCCAAATGAAGAAAAAAATACCAAAAGCCCAAGCCCAAAAGCCAAATAGAAGAGAAGTTGCGGGCTGAAATTAGAGAAAGGCTCACATCGATGCCAGCATCGATGGGGGCATCGATGCTAGCATCGATGCCCATCGATGCCAGCATCGATACCCCTATCGATGTTGGCATCGATACGCTGGCAGTTAGTTACAGATTAGTAGCTAAAATTCAATTGTTTTGGATAAGATTTTGATCCAATGGCTTATATTCATTGATGTTTACTATAAATAGGGATAGAGAGTGAGGGGTTAGAGGTGTGAAAAATTTTGTAAATCCATTTAGAGAGGAGAGCTACTCTTAATTGAGAAGGCTTTCCAAAAATTGTAACTTTTGTTACAATTAATAATAATAATTTTTCTTCACTTTAAATTTGTCTTTTCTCCTCTTTGTTGAATGATGAGGATGGAGATGAAGAGCAATTTGAAGGTTTGCATTTCTTTTCTCTTTTATTTCTTTTTAGTAATTTCTTTATTATTGCTTATTAGTTAGATTTACATTCATGCTTGTAGTGTAGATTTATTTTCTTATCTTTTTATTTCTTTTTGCATTTTAATTTGTAGAGTAGATTTATTTTCTTTCATTTAATTTTTGTAATTTATTTTGTGGTTTAGATTTTAATTCTTTGTAGTTAGATTTATTTCTTGTTCATAGTTTAGATTTTTCTTTTTAATTTTGTAATTAGTCTTCTTTTTCTTGTTTTTATTTCTTAAGATGTGAATTTAATTCTTGTAGGAATCTTAGAATTGTATGATGCTAGCCTAATTTTTTTTATATTATGCAAATTATTCTCTTGCACTTAAGAATATTCATGTTTAGGATAATCAACTAGAGAACTAATCGGTAGAAGAATTTGATAATCTATGCTTATCTTAAATGGTTTGATAGGTTATGCTTATGAATTCTAGGATTACTATCTTGTTGTTGTTCTTATCATGAATAGTAATTTTGACTTGGATGATAATTTGATAGGTTATACTTTCCTTAAATGGTTTGATAGTCTATGCTTAATAAATCTAAGTTGAAATATGATAAAAAGAGAATAGTTTGTATTTTGTAATTGAGATTAGTTAGTGGATTAAATTCTAGATTTCTCATATCTTAAATTGAAACCTCCATCTTGACTTTCTTGAATTTTCTTTTCATTCTTGATTTTATTTCTTGATTTTATTTATTCTTCTTTCTTGCCTTATGATTTTATTTATTCTTTGATTCATATTTCTTTCCTCTAAAATTCAATTTATTATCCCTTGCATATACTCACTACAATCACTCATCACAATCACATTTATTCTTTAATCCTATTTTGTCACGCACACAACATAAGAACCTATTCTAATAATCTCTTGAAATCACCTTCCTCGTGGGATCGATAACTTTTTATACTATAACTTGATCAATTGTGCACTTGCAATTTTGGTACATAATTATGCCACATCACCCTCTGGAAACATTTGTTCTTGAACACAAACATGTGGCTGCACATGACTTGAGCTGGATGTTGAATCACGTTCGCTTAAGTGCTTCTCTCATTCACTCAAAGCCTCTTCATACGTTGCATACCATTTGTAGGAGGCATTTGGGAATCTATCAACTTGAGATTTGCATTCCTCCTAATTATAAAAAATGCCACAACGTCGACCTCGCATTTGGGAATCTATCAACTTGAGATTTGCATTCCTCCTAATTATAAAAAATGCCACAACGTCGACCTCTCTTTACAACATAAAAACTCTTTCTTTTTGCATTCCTCCTAATTATAAAAAATGCCACAACGTCGACCTCTCTTTACAACATAAAAACTCTTTCTTGCAATTATATCACCTGGAAATTTGTGCCTTGAAAAGAGATTATCAATGGAAAAAAGACAAATGAATATTGATGCTTCAGTTCTAGATAATTTGAGGTAACGTGGATTTACAAGTGAATCCATAATATACATCACCTGTCTTTCCCTTCATAAAGAAAATCTGATTACTAAAAAAATATGTAATCTCCAAATACAGGCTATTGAAGAAGACATACATCCATAAGTCTGCTTTCCCTCATGGCTAGTCATTTTCTGAGATTACTAAAAAAATATGTAATATTCATAAAGGTACGTTAGTAAGTTGGTGGAAACCCTTTGGTTGTATTGGTTTCTTGAAAGTAAATAGGAAACCCAACAAGAGGAGCCCCTGAGTTTATGAATTGGTTTCTTGCATGAGGGCAGTATTGAACATTTATTCCGCTGTTTTGCAATTACCTTTGAATAATGAACACTATAAATGTTGCATGTTACAGATGATATAGGTTCGACTGTTTATGAAATCTTGTGAAATAGATAGCTTCTTCCTCACCTTGACTCGAGTAAGAAATATTCAGATAATTGGTCGTAATCCTCAATTGATGGTTGACCTTTAAGGGAGGGGAAAAAACCCTGCCAATATGGCATAACATACAAAATTTTGAGTAACCATTCACTCCATTAGAATTCTTGCAACAAAGCTTTCCTTGAGTGTTTCTACCTTGCTAGCTGATCAGTGAGGTTTTCTATTTGCTGGGAAGGATCTTAGTGAGCTTTTATTTAATTGATTACAAACTTAACGTTGATAGTTAGACAAGCAATTATCAAATAAATACTTCAGTTTAAATTAAACAAGAGCTTTGCTTAAATTGTTTGACAGCTTTATTCACTTAGTGAGTCCTGATAATGTATATGAACTACTCAAAGTAATCACAACACATAAATGAATATATGTTATGAAATTAACACTCTTTGCTAATGAATCCAACCAAAGATGATGAAGAATGATGGAATACCTTGTAAGCGGTCACAGTTCTCGGCCACCTTGTAAGTGGGGGACTGAATCTTGTGGAGGAGGAGGTTGTGGCAGGTGGCGGGGGTCTGGAGCTCATGGCGGGGTTTGGATCTCGTGGAGGAGGGATTCGTCGGCGGGTGGCGGCGCACTGTAGTTTGGTGAGGAGGAGGTCGTGCGGGTGGCGGGGGAGTGGATCTCGAGGAGGAGGAGCTCGTAAAAGATTCTATGAATTGGGGGACTGGAGCTCGTGGCAGAGGACTGGATCTCGTGGAGGAGGAGGTCGTGGCGGGTGGCGGCGCACTGTAGCTCGTGGGGAAGGAGGTCGTGGCGGATGGCGGGGACTGGAGCTCGTAAGAGAGATTGGGGACTAGACCTCATGGCGGGTGCTAGGCAACGCTTGATCTCGTCGTAGAGATTGAACGAGGAGGATTGGGGGCTACGGAGCTCGTCGTAGAGAGATCGAGGAGGGAGGAAGAGGGAGAGAGCTAATTGGGGATCTGAGTTCATGTTTTGTTTGGGAGAGAGAGAGGGTAGCTCTTTTATTGAGAATCGTGCGCTAGAACTAAATTTTTACAGAAAAACCCAAGCAGGCACACGAAGCGTGCGATGGGCAGTGCTTCTACAGTTTTCTCTCTCTCTCTCTCTTTCTCTCTCTCTCTCTCTCTCTCTCTCTCTCTCTCTCTCTATATATATATATATATATATTATATATATATATATATATATATATATATATATATATATATTATATATATATATATATATATACTATATGTGTGTTGTATGTGTGTGTGTGTGTGTGTGTGTTGTGTGTGTGTGTGTTTTCTCTTGATCATTTGAGTGTGATCTGTGTTTACACCCTTAGTCGCTATGAAAGAACCCTAGGGGGGATGAATAGGGTTTATGCTAATCTAATCCGATTTTATGCCAATTAAAACTTATTAACAAATATATTCTTGCAAGATAGATATACAACTAATTATGAGCAAGAATATGCAATATGAACAAAGGGCTATATCCTAGCAATAAGATATATTATGAGATATATGCAAGGATATACAGAACACTCAAGGGTAAACAAACTAACATGTAACAAAGGCGATATAACAATATGCAAGAATAAAAGCGCCAATTCCAAACTCAAACACAAGGAAATTATCACGGAGTTCGAACCTTCCGTCCTACGTCTCCGCTCCCCACTCCCGGGGAGAATCTACTACACAACTCGGTTTGAAAGCCAGAACTTCTCTACACACTCGGTTTTCTAGCTAACCGAAAACTCTACACACTCGGTTATCAAGTCAACCGATAACTCTTACAAATCCTCACAAAGTACATACACAAGCTACAACCTCAAGTGTTGGTCCTCACGTATCGTTTCCCTCAAGTGCTCGGAATTATCACCTCTCACTAGGCCACCGACGCCACTCCTCTCAGTATCGACTACGTCCTCACCACACACTCCTCTCGGTGTACAAGTGTATTACAAAGTGATCTATACAATTAAGGCTCACAACAAATGATTGTTCTCTAAACAAGGTGAGAACTCAATTAGGCTCAACTTAATGTTACTATCTCTCACAACCCCAAATATATTATGAATGCAAATACTAAAAGCTCAAGTGGGTGTGTGTAACAAGGAGATTTAATAAACAAAATCAAACTAAACTCAATTATGAAAATCTAGCTTATAAATATGATAATCAATAAACAATGTAAATGTAAAGCTAGATTGAGTTTAGAAAAACTTCTCTATAGATAACAAGAGAGAGGGAGAAGAGTGAATGCTCAAACACCAAGGATGATCTCCACTTTCTCTTGTGAAATTTTCTTCACAAACAAAACTCTTACACGCTTAAAAGCTTTTTAAACAAACACTAAACAAAACTTAAACGCTTGTTAAAACTTTGTTAAAACATTCTCTTGGATAAAAGAAGAGCTGAAGGTAATGGGGTATTTATACCCACTCAAAACTTCAGCAAAAACCCAAGCAAAAAGACCAAAAACCCAAAAACAAACAAAACAGAAAGCTAGCTATTACTGTGCAATGGCTCTCTGATAAGTTGACTTATGAGTCGACTCATGAGTCGACTTATGAGTCGACTAATGAGTTGCCTTATATGAGTTGACTCAGCAGAAGAAAAATCACAACTGCGCTGCACTTCGTGAGTCGATTTATGAGTCGACTCATGAGTCGACTAATGGGTCGACTGAATATGCACAGACCTGAAGTGCACAGAAAAACTCAACTTTAAACTGGGTTTAAAAATATCAAATAAATTTAGAATAAATTTAGAAAAATATAAAACTTTGGAAAATGATTGTAGGCATGATAATACACATGCTACAAAAACTGGTTTTCTAAAAGGACATCCCAAATGTAAAATATCATCATTTTACAAAATAGTCCAAAACATGAAAATGTAAACACATGAGTTTTGACATTTTAGCTTAATCATGTTTTGAAACATTACAAAATGAATATATAGACTTAATAGAAGATGTATATCATTATTGTTAAGTCCATATACCAAGAAAACAATATTTTCACAAAAATACTTGTTTTGCAAACTTTCAAAACAACAAACATGATTTCATTGAACTAAATAAAATTGATATTGATGAAATCATATGTAAGCATAAAAACATGAAACAAAAATGTATTTTCTAATTATATTCAAATTTTTCATATTTAAACTTGAAAAACCAAAACAATAAATATGAAAGATGTAATTTCATATTTATATAAACTTGGAAACAAAAACATGTATGTATACATATACCTATATATACCAAAACTAAATTGTGTATATATATATATATATATATATATGAAAAACAAAACTTGTGTTGTATATATATATAACTATATATATAGGAAAACCAATATAATGTGTGTGTATATATGATTAAGCTTAAAGTACCAACACACATAATATAAACATAAACTAATGTTACCCAAACTTGATCTTGATCTTCAATAAGCTTGACTTGGTACACATTGCGGATGAAGCTTGAACTTGGATCTTCAACTTGAATAGCAAGGCTTCAACCACTATTCCGCCAACCTCCATTTGATATGATCGTTATAGCGCAATCCATCCATCCTCCAACATATTGTTTGTCTACATTAAATAAATAAATACAAATACTAGACAAACAATATTAGAAGTAAATTGTTTGTAAATCATCATCAAAACAAGAAGATCAATAAGTTGTGATTAGTATATTTGTATATATCTGTGTATGTTTGCTCACATGTACTTATCTTATTATTTTTTAATATATGCTCTGAGTTTTTTTTATAGGGAAGCTTTTTCTATCTGTTTATACTCACCATGTTTACAAGTAGGAGGAGCTTTCACTCTCTTTTTCTTATTTTTGCCCCCATTTTGATGTTGTCAAAGGGGGAGAAAAAGTGTATTCTGTATGAGTATCTCGTTTTTCCTTGCTATTGGTATCACTTACTATTAGTATCATGCATGAAACCAAGGAATTTTATAATTGTACATTCAAAATTGTATTTTCATGCATTTTTCTATACTCATTATGTAGATTGTTTGTCACCATCAAAAAGGGAGAGATTGTTAGGTCTCATTTTTATGAGCCTATTGTCTAATCTGGTTTTGATGATTACAAATAATTCCTAACATTGTATTCTAGTATTTGTGTTTGCTCGCTAGGTATCCTAGACAAGCATCTTGTTTGACGATGGATGGAATTGTACTTTAACGATGACATCCTATTTGGGGTTGGCGGAAATTGGAATGAAGCATTTGCTATTCAAGTCAAAGACTCAATATCGCGCTTCATCCCTACCACCAAGATCAAGCTTTATGATGATTCTTAGCTTGGTATAGTGTTTGTAATTTAGGTATTTTACTTTATGTATTTATACTTAAAGCTCAAACCATACACATACACATTATTTCGATTTATCGCTTTTCATTATCTTTTTTCCTTGTTAAAGGATTTTCATACATCTATTTGGGAAGATAACATGGTTTTAGATTATAGACTTAACGGTACTATTTTATGTCTATTCTAAAGTCTATTGATCTATTTAAAAGTATCTCAAAACCTGGTTGAAATGATTTCACCAGAATCAAGTATTCAACGATTTCGTATTTTTGACGATTCTGTTAATCTATGAAATCATATTTAATGATTTTGTATGTTTTGCAAAATATTAAGTTTTCACAAATGGGAAGTGCTATTTTAGAAATTCCTCTTCTAAAATGTTCATTTTATATGTATAAACATTTTCCCAAGTTTTACTATTTTTTGGAGTTGTTTTACTATTTTAAAATAAATTTAGAAAATCAACTTTTTAGTATTTTAAGTATCTGTTATGTGAGATATATAATCTCTGGGCGGTCGACCAAACAAGTCTATCAGTCGACCGCTCAAGTTGTTTTGTTTTCCTAAAATTCTCTCTGGTCAGTCGACCAACTATTTAAATCAGTCGACCTAATGGTAATACAGACGACCGGTTGTTCTTTAGTTAATCAACCGATCATGTTTTATTCTTCCCAGAATTAGCCAATGATCTAATTGCTCAATCCATTGATAGACCTATCAGTCAACTGATCATGTTGTTGACTGTAACGGCTAGTTTTTTATTTGATATGTTTGAGAGGCTATATACAGTCCTCAATACTTATTTAAAATATAAGAAAGTTTTACCAAGTTTGTTTTATAGTTTTGAGAAAGATCAAGTGTGTTTGTTTATGTGAAAAAGAGTTTCACAAAGAGGAGGATCTTGATTTTGTTTTTGAGACGTTCATCTTCAATTCTCTATCTCTCCTTGCTTTGGAGAAGTTTTATAAACTCTCTCTCTTCATCTAATTCATATTGTGATTCTCATATATATACTAGATTTATTTGTGTTTGATTTCTTTTTACTCATTGTTTACACACACACCCACTTGAGCTTTAGTATTTCATATCAAGTAAAATCGGGTTGTGAAAGTGTTTCATTGAGAGAGACTTATATTTCATTCTCATCTGTTTAGAGAACAAAATCATTTATTCACACTTATTATTTTAACACGTTGTAATATACAAGGATAGTTAGAGGAGTGGTTGGGAAGGACCGGGGTTAATTCCAAGAGGAGTGGTTTGGTTGTAAATCTTAGGGAGATGTTGTAATTTCAAACACTTGAGGTAGTCGATATGGGTAGTCCAACACTTAGAGAAGTATGGTTTGTGTGATTGACATCGTGTGCATTATAAAAGTTATCGGTGAACTTTGAAAACTGTTTTGTGTAGTTCTTAAGTGGTAGTGGAGATCTCCTCAAGGTGAGGAGCGGAGACGTAGGTTGAGGGTTGACCGAACTCCGTGATCATATCTTGTGTTTGCGATTGTTTTTTGTGCACTATTATTCTCTACATCTTGTGCTTGTGTTTATATCTCCTATTGTCTCGTTGTTTATCATTTCGTATCTCTTCGTATATCATATTGCTAGGATATTGATTTATAAGTTTTAATTTGTCATCAAAATTGGATTAGATTAACTTTACCCTATTCAACCCCTCCCCCCCCCCCCCCACCCCCCCCCCCCCCCCCTCTAGGGTACTTTCACCACTTTTTTGGGTGTATCCTTATCAATCTATGACTGACAAAAAAAGATTAAAAACTTATGCTATTAAGACATGACAACATAAGAATTACTAAAAACACAAACGTTTTATGTAAAGTAGATCTTTGAAAAAGCATGAAACACTTGATATTACTCTATCACAAAAAATCTGTAAAATGTATTACATGGTTGTAAAATGGATGCCAAATTGGATTTTACGTAGCCTCTACTCTCTAGTTGTTGTAAAAATTTCTAATTTGTGGTTTTTTTTGGGGTTGGGGGGGTGGGGTGGGAAGGGTGGATAGGAATTCAACCTCATATAACACTTCATCATAACGATATTGCTTAGAGTCTTGAAGATGAAGACAGAGGATGGCTGAGTCCCAAGATTATGCAATTTCATAAGATTTTAATGTCTTGCATTTTTAAAATATTTAGTACACTGGAAGGTTCTCTCGTTTTGTAGGAAGTGATGCAGAGATGATATGAAAGAATATGCGGATGTCTGTTTTAGAGAATTCATTGACAGAGTTTCTCACCGGATGACAATTAATGAACCCGATATAATAGCCTAGTTGTGTTATGACTTTGAAATGATTCCACCACAGTGATGTTCTTCTTTTTGGTCTTTTAATTGTTTAGTAATGAATCCTTCAGTAGAACCTTACATCGAAGACCACAATATGCTGTTAGCACATGCTATAGTTGCCAATCTATAGGAAACAAATACCAAGTGAGTTTCTAACATCTCTTTCTTTTTTGTTTTCAAATCTCCAATCATTAATAATGCAGGAAAAATAACTTTTTCAGTGTTAAGTTTGGTTATTGTTGTTGATGTTGTTTTGATACATACAAATATTCTAATAGTGTTGAACTTTCTATGCAGGCTATGCAAAATGGTTAGACAGGCCTCACTTTCTATACATATTGTCCATCCCTTATACTCGGCCGAACTATAGTCTACAGATGTAGGTCCTACCCATCAATAATCATCTACTCCCTCTTATCTTGATATCCTCATTGCCCTTAGAAAATGTAAACTATCTACTACAGCCCATCTCATCTCCAATTTTATCTCTTATGATCGTCTCACCCCATCCTTTTGCCATATTTCTTGTTTTTATCTACTAAATCTATACCCAGGTCTTATGAAGAGGCAATGTTAGTTCCTGCTTGGAAGGAGGCAAGAGACAAATGCACTTGTCTCTAGGAAAACTTCGGATTTGGTCCCTACTCCGATGGGGGCAAATATTGTTGGTCATCGATGGGTGTATACTTTAAAATATTAGATAGATGACTCTGTGGATAGATATAAAGCTCGATTGGTTGTTAAATGCTACATTTAGATGTATAGAGTTAACTACTTTGAGACATTCTTCCCAGTTACTCGTCTGAATTCTATCAAGATATTATTCTCTATTGCTATTAATCTTGAGTGGATCATGTTCTAACTTGACGTGAAGAATGCATTCTTATATGGTGATCTACAGGAGGATGTTTATATCGAGCAACCTTTAGGGTATGTTGCTTAGGGGGAGAATACCGTATGCAGACTTAAGAAGGCAATTTATTGCCTCAATATCAAATTACTGTCCATCACTACTGTTCACCCGCTACTATTTAGCTGTGCATCAATTACTGTTCATCCATACACCGATGTTGTTCGTATCATTGGATTACTGTTCAACCATGGATTACTATTTATTGTCCACTCCGACCCGAGCCAACTCTGCTCTCATTTGCCCTGATCGACATGTGCCTCATTGACCTCATTAATCTTTGCTCGAGCCCAAAGTCAACTCTACTTCTTGGATCATTTGTTTGTTAGATCTCTAAAAAGGATCATTTATTATTAGTTCCTTCAAGGAAGGATTATTTGTTTGTCAGATCATTAAAAAAGGATCATTTGTTATTGGATCCTTTAAAGAATGATCATTTGTTGTTGAATCATTCAAGGAAGGATCATTTATTATTGGGTCCTAGAAAAGATTATTTGTTGTTGGATTCTTCAAAGATCACTTGATCAGTGGAGCCCTAGAAAGGATCAACTAATTTGAAGACATCCAAGTGAAAGATAAGAATATCAAGACTACTTTGAGTTTGTTGAATCATCGTCACAGATTAGAGTGCGTGCACTTTACTTGCAACAAGCTGGACATGTATGACATATATACTCTAGCTTGAGGGGGAGTGCTAAGAAATATATTTATGAGATATTATTGAGATATTAGAAGATATGATTGCATATGAATTTATCTCATACCTATTTTATAATACCCTCCTAATCTCTATTTAAGAGAGGTTAGGGTTAGATGAATAATAGCTTGGTCTTTTTCTATTCCTCTATAGGCCCATTCTAGTTTCAAATTCCTCTACTGATGTTGAGGCGAGCAAAAGGGTAATGGGTTTCATGATCGGCTAGTAAGTCACAAAATTGTGTAACATAGTATCACTCTTAAGTTATCTTATTCCAAACAAATGCTCTCCTCAAGGGTTATTAACCCATTAGTGTTTGGAGCTTACCAGGAGATTAGAAGAAGGCCGGTCAATGAATTCCATCTTTCATAAACAATGAATCAGAATAGCTGAAGTGTCCGTTTGACTTTATTAGAGTGAAACACTACACATACGTTGTTACAGCAGAGGGCTACACAGACACAGAAGATGTCTATACAAAGTGAATAATAACACAATACTATGTAATCACAATAGAGACAGAGAACAACACACAAGTATTTAACGTGGTTCGATTAGTATGACCTACATCCACGAGGGAGAACAGGAGAGAAATTCGCTAATTACAAAAGAGAACATTACAAAAGGAGACCACTCTAATATCTTCCCAAACTCACGCAAAGAAGAGAACACTCAAACAAAAACTCTCTTGTTTTTTCTCTTCAACTCTCTCTCTCTTTCTTCTCTGTGCTGAATGTATTTAACTTTCATCTTCACGGGTATTTATAGCTTTAGAAGGGTTTGTGAAATAGTGAGAGGGTTGGTGGAATAGTGAAGATTGGTGAGATAGTGAGAGGGGTGGGTAAAATAGTGAGAGGCGTTGGTGAGTTTGGATTCATATTCGAAGCCAAAACAACATACGTGAAGGATGGCTCAAATAGTCCAATCTATGGCCTTCACGACTTCACTACAGATATGTCTTCCATATTCCATAATCATAGGTTTTCTTTCTCTTCCTTGATAGGTAATTGTCTTAGACTATCAACAATGGTTTTGTTTTTCAACACCCTACTTTTTACTTTTTAACACTCCACATCATCTATCAACAATGGTTTTGTTTTTCAACACCCTACTTTTTACTTTTTAACACTCCACATCATCTTCTCTCTCTTCCACCTAATAATTCAACACCCACTCAACTTTTACACTCTACAATGGTTTTGTTTAATAAAATTCAACACCCTACCCCACCATTTTTATTTCATATTCTTATTTTCTCAAAAATCCCACCACCCAATAGCATGAAGACATGCGTCCAATCAACTCTCTCTCTCCTGTGTGTGGTCCTCTCCCACTCCTTATTCAACATGTTGAATTAATTCAACACAAATTAATCCAAATGGAATTCAACACCCTCTTCAACAACTCCATTAAACCAATTCAACAGTTGAATTTTTTTTTCAACACCTCCATTGTAAGTAGTCTTACACGGAAAAATAACATATTTTAACTCCACTAACCAAGGGTCACATTTGTTGAAGATTCTAAGAAAGATACAATTGGTCAGGTAAAAGTTCAATTTCATCTTATGTAATGGGGTTATTTGTCAGTTCATATTTTGGCATGACTGGAACATTTATGAGGTTTTTGCATATACATACCCCTCAAAAATTTCATATTTGCACATTACCCTCAAAATCTTAGTATTTGCAAAATTGCCCTCCTCTCATATTGAGTTTTTCTACCCTTTTTCTCTTGATGATTTTAGTTTTTAAACAGAAAATATTGCAAATTTATTGTAAATAATTGGAAAATTTTGACTTCCATATTCAGAAACCAATATTATTAAGTTAGAGGGGTAGAAAGAGATTTGGGCGTAATTTTATAAATACTAAGATTTCTGGAAATAAATTTACAAATATGAAACATTAAAAAGATATATATGCAAAAACTCCTACTTTTATTCAATTTTCTTTTTAATGTGTGCCGGTCACGTTTTTGGAATTCTAAAAAATGCTCTCATATTTGTAAAAAGGAAAATGATCTTACAACTGAAAATATAGTTTTTACATGAAAACTACCTTAAATTTTACATAAATTGCAAATTCACTATCTTAGTTTTTTAATCAAAACCATCTATCTTTGCCAACATATTCTCAATGTCACACCTATTTTACTATTCTACTAAATTTTTTTATGAAATGCTCATTTCACCCCTTTTCCACCTCCTCCCTCGTCTCCCCTCTCCCCTTCTCTGTCCTTCACCTCCTCCCTTCCCTCTTCTATCCCCTCCTCATCCTTCTCCATTATCTCTTCTCTTCTAGAGTTTCTCCAAACCCTCATTCCTTCTCACCTCTCCTCCTTGTCCACCTCCTCTCTTCTTTCTACTAACTTTCCTCCCTATCCTCCTCCACCTCCTTCACTCATCTTCTCCACTTTGAAAGTTTCTCCAAATCTTAACCCCTTTTCTCTTCTCCTCTACTTACACTAACATCCCCCTCTTCTCCCTCTCCTTCTTCCTCACCTCCTCTATTCACACTTCCCTCCCCCTCCTCCTATCTCTCAACTCTCGCCGCCGACCTCCTCCCTCCCGCAATCAGCCCCGTTGTCGCCAACCTTCCTTCTCTTCTCCCCTTCCTCTTCTTCTTCTCTCCTTACCCCTGTTGAGTTAGATTAGGTGGGGTATAATAAAAACTTTAGATTTTTTTTCAAACAGAAAATATCAAAAAATGTGACATTGAGAACATATTAGCAAATGTAGATTGTTTTGATAAAGAAAAAACTAGAATAGTAAGTTATAATCTTGGCAAACGTTAAGATGATTTTTATGTAAAAACTCCCGAAGGAATCGTGAAAATGCTCTAACACATATAAAAATCATTGTAAATGCATTCACATGTAAAACTAAAAAATAAAAAGAGAATTTTCTCACACTTCGAAAATTTGGTGAAACTCCTCAAACTTGAAAATGTTGGCATTCTTGTTTTGATGATGTTTAACAAACTATTTACTTCTAATTTTTTTTGTCTAGTGTTTGTGTTTTCGTATTTATTCCAGGCAAACAATGTGTTGGAGGTTGGATGGATTGCGCCACAACGATCATATCCAATGGAGGTTGGCAGAATTGTGGAGTGAAGCCCTTGCAATTCAAAGTTAAAGATCAAGTTCAAGTTTCATCCGCATAGTGTACCAAGTCAAGCTTATTGAAGATCAAGATCGGCTTGGGAATCTAGTTTAGGTTTTATATTATGTGTGTTAGAAACTCTAAGCTCAATATTATATACACACACATTTTATTGGTTTCCTTGTATATATATGTAGTCATATATATACAACACAAGTTTTGGTTTTTATGTTTATAAATATGAAATTACACATTTCATATTTATTATTGTGATTTGGTTTAACTACTTAGATATGAAATAAATATATTTTCATATACATACTCATATGTTTCATTTTCTATTGTATTTGTAAAAATATTGTATTCTTAGTTTTTGGACTTAATAATAATCATATACATATTTTATTAAGTCTACATAATTATTGTCCAATGTTTCAAAACATGGTTTAGCCTAAATGTCAAAATTCATATGTTTACATTTTTATGTTTTGGCCTATTTTGTAAAATGATGATATTTTTCATTTGGGGAGTCCTTTTTAGAAACCAGTCGTTGTAGCATATTTATTATCATGTCTACAATCATTCTCCAAAGTTTTACATTTTTTGGAATTTATTTGATATTTTTAAACAGTATTTTAAAATCAGCATTTCTCTTTCAAAACCTGTTTTCCTGAGTATCAGTTCGCGGTCGACCACCACGATCGACCGCCATGAGTTCTGAACTCAGAATTTGTTTTGTTGGCTCCCGATCGACCGTGGCGGTCGACCGTACGTAGTTCAGAGACTTTCGCGGTCGACCGCCGCGGTCGACCGTCGCTTGTCTAGAACAGTTCTTTTTCTTTTTTGTTCTTTGCGGTCGACCATCACGGTCGACCGCCGATGTGACCGTTGGACTCTAACGGCGCTA
Source organism: Asparagus officinalis (assembly GCF_001876935.1). Lineage (NCBI taxonomy): Eukaryota > Viridiplantae > Streptophyta > Magnoliopsida > Asparagales > Asparagaceae > Asparagus > Asparagus officinalis. Next base: position 70,083,903 of record NC_033797.1, read on the forward strand.
CCGGTCGATCACCGTGGTCGACCGCCGAACAAATCATTGCTTTCTAATGGCTAGTTTCCAGAACCGTTGCCTGAGTGGTTTTTTGGTCTTTTCTTGGCTTTCTCTTGGCTTTGGGGTTTCTATAAATACCCACTCTTTCCTCAGCTCTATCTAAAGTGTTTGTTTGGTTTATGAAGAAGTTTTCACAAGTGGAGGAGATCACCTTCTTGTTTGGGCTTCAATCTTCGTCTCTCTATCTTGTCATCTATTGAGAAGTTTTCTAAACTCTACTCTAGCTTTTATTTATTAATTATTTGTTAATTATCATTTCTATTAAAGCTAGTTTTATATTGAGTTTAGATTTAATTTTATCTTATTGTTACACACACCCACTTGAGCTTATTGTATTTGCATTCATAATATATTTTGGGTTGGTGAGAATTATAACTTTGAGTGTGAGCTTTTATTGTGCTCTCATTCATATTAGAGAACAATCACTAGTTACTTTGAACCTAATCGTGAGAATCACTTTGTAATACACTTGTACACCGAGAGGAGTGTGTGGTGAGAGTCGGGGATCGTTTCAAGAGGAGTGGCGTTGGTTGACGAGCCTAGGGAGAGGTTATAACCGAGCACTTGAGGGGGACACGGCTAGGTCCAACACTTGTGAGGGTGTAGAGTGTGATTGCAAGAGTGTTGATTGTAAAGTTTTCGGTTAGCTAGAAAACCGAGTGTGAGGTGTAAACGTTATTCGGGTGAACGTAGAAAACCCAATTGTGATAGTGAATTTCTCCCTAGGAGTGGGGAGCAGAGACGTAGGACGGAAGGTCTGAACTCCGTGATCATATTGCTTGTTTGAGTTTGGCTTAGCACTTATATTTGTTCATCTTTATAGCCTTTCTCTCATTGTTTATTTCATCCACTATTTTATTTGTTTATGTTACCCTTGTGTTTGCATATCCTTATATATATATCATATTGTATATCTCTTTGGTAGGATATATCTCATTATTCATATTACTTATCCTAGCTCACATATCATGTTGTATTTCATACTTGCTAGGATAACTTATTAATAAGTTTTAATTAGCTTGAAATTGGATTAGATTAGCATAAGATCCTAATCACCCCCCCTTCTAGGATCTAACAATTGGTATCAGAGCTTGGTGCTCTTTGATTTAAGGTCTAACCACCTTGAGTTAAAGATCCAAGTTATCTTTTTGTGCTAATCTTATTTTAGTTGTATTTGTATCTTGCTTGTATATTTTTACAAATTATGGATATGAATGATGCATCTTGTTTAGGCTATGATTCTAGTGTTGCTCCTAAATTCAATATTTTCTCCTATGCTCAATGGTGCTTTAGATTCAAATTATTTGTTCAATCTAAAAATATCGATTTATGGGAAGTAATTGATTGTGCTTATATTGTGCCCACGTTAGAGAAATCCAAGTGGAGAAAACATGATAAAAAGATGTTTATTATGAACAAGCTTATGTTAGAATTTTTATTAAATGCATTTGATTCATTTATGTCTAACAAGCTTGATTCTTTTGATAGCGCTTATACATTATGGAAATTCATAGAAGCGCATCAAGGAGACTTGGAGGTGATCCGACAAGCTTTGGAGGATCCCGCTTCAAGTTCTAAAGGAGCTTCATGCACACGAGCACAAGGCGATAGCCCTAATAAGGTTTGCGAGTACGAACCCGATAATGATTTATATAGTGATGAACTTGCTTGTGCTAGTGATAAATTATTACATGCCTACAAGAAATTACAAAATAATTTCATTAATTTACAAAGCAAGCATGAAAATTTGAAATCCGATCATGAGTCTTTAACTTCTAAGTTTGATATTATTTCTAATAAAAATATGATCCTTAAAGAAAACAATAAAAAATTAAAATCGGATCATGATTTTTTGCTTTCAAACTTTGCCAAGTTAACTCATGAAAAAGATAATGTCATGTTAGAAGTAAAGAACATACAAAATGATACTGTTTCTTTTATAAATAACTATTTATGTTCTACTTCTAAAAGTGCATATATGAAAAATAAAGATTTGAACTTATAGAATAATCGCATTTCATCTTTAGATTCAACTTTGAAAATATGCTTTGATAATCATAAGAGGCTTATGGATATGTGTGCCAAGTCTAAGAAATCATCCACTCGTCATGCACACATATATAGCAAAGTTTATAAGTGCTCTATTTGCGACCGTAAAGGCCATCTAGCTAAATTTTGCTATGATGCACACCAATATAATAATGCCAATGCTTCTTGTGCATCTCATGTAGCTTCTTCATCACATGTACACACACATGCACCCATTGTTCATCATAAGCATACTCATGTATATAGATGTGATCATTGTGGTCGTTTTGGTCATTTGGCCGAATATTGTTTTGATTTGAAAAAGAAATCTCGTTTGCCAAATGCTTCTAGTAGACCACATGCTTTTAAATGTGATGTTTTTGGTAGGTTTGGACATCTTGCTAAATTTTGTTTTGATATACAAAAAGCTTCTAAATTGCAATATGTTCCAAATAGACCATTGTTTAAGAATATTTCTCATTTGCAAAATAATTTTAAAAGAAAATCTTTATTTGCAAATGATTCCCGTGCACGAGCTAATGGTCCAAAAAAATAAATGGATCTCTTTCACTGCACAAATTGCAATCAGAAGGGTCATTTGAGCGATTATTGTTTTGATCGTGTTAGTGCACCACATATGCCTAAGAGGATTCATAACTCAAGGGCTTTGAGCTTGAATGATAGGGGTCATATTCCTAAATCTTTTGGTACCAAAAATACTTGGGTACCAAAACAAACTTGATTTTAAACCAAGAATTTTTAATATTTTTCTTTTTCTTTTTCTTGGTTTTGAAAATTATGCTTTAAAATCTTTTATATGAAAACAATTTTTAATTTATCAATTCTTTTGTTTTCATGATTATTAGTTTTTGATTTTGATGAGAGGTTTGTGTTCATATAACCCTCCTTTTCATGATTATTAGTTTTTGATTTTGATGAGAGGTTTGTGTTCATATAACCCTCCGGATTTATTGGGTGTTTATTCCGATTTTGATGAGAGGTTTGTGTTCATATAACCCTCCGGATTTATTGGGTGTTTATTCCCAAATCTTGTTATAGTCACCGATAAAATGTTGTCTTATTTCAAAATAAGAACTTTTTCTTACCTATTTCAAATTCCTAAATTTTTTGGGATCAGTAAAAGGGGGAAACAAAACAAAACAAAACAGAAGCAAGAAAGGGGGGAAAAGAAAAAAAAAAGAAAAAAAAGGAGGACAGCAAACGGACCTTATAACCCCGCGCCTCTGCTCCAAAACCCTAAAATTGAAATAATAAAACCCCCAAAACCAAAACTCCAATTTATCCACAAAGCTTGCCTGCTTCATGTAGCAGCCATTCTAACTATCCCTAGGGTTTTCAACTCATCGTCCTTTTAATTCTTCATCCCTTGACATGGACCACATAACTTCAGCGATCGGCAAAATCAAGGGCTTCGCCAAGAAATCGGCCGAGCGCTTCGTCAATGGCGGCACCCCAAAGTGCCCCATCTCCTCCGACCACGACCCTGTAAATGCTAATTCTTCAGCTTTTCCTCTCTCTTATTGTCTTTCAAAATCGTATCTTTTCCCCAATTTTATTGTTAGTAATTAAGTTGCTGCTTTCTTATCTTGTCAAAAGTTGATCAAGGAAAAGTTTGATCCATTTGTTTTTTTATTACTGTAATTACATGAGACAGTTAACCAGAGATTCACTCGGCAACTTCACTTAATCTGGTTTGAATATCAAATTTTAGGAATGAACTGATCGATCTCTACTTTGTATCAGACAATTAACATTAGGAATGCATCAGTGCATATGCTCAATTCAGCGTAAATTACACTAAACCCCCGAGGCACTTTCCGCGTTTTGCATTAAACTTCCAATAACCTTTTGGAATTGCTGGAAATCCCCAATTAGTTTCCACATTTTGCAGATAACCCCCATAAATTAGAACCAAAAAACAACATAAAAAGGCATTTTGAAAGTTATTGAGGGTTTAGTGTGATTTACCCAAAAGATATTGGGGTTTTCTGCAAAAGTTACTGAGGGTGTAGTGCGATTTTGAAAGTTGCTAGGGGTCTTCTGCAAAAGTTACTGATGATGTAGTGTGATTTCGAAAGTTACTGGGGGTTTACTGCTAACACTGTAAGTTCTTGCGGGTTTAGTATAGTTTACCTGGTCAATTCAATTTCCTGATAGTAGGTTTAAGGCAGAAGCTGGATACAACAAATAATGTGTTACAATCTATGGGAAATAAAAATCCTCCAGCATTGTTGCTTTCTGGCACCTATATACACATTGACAAAAGAAAAAAAAAATTCGGATTGAGATGGTTAAAATACAATGTGATACTTGTTATACTTTCAGAGTACGTGGTCCATAAAGGATGTAAGTGAAGAAAAAAATGATTCATTTAACTTACAATCAGTGTGGAATATTCATAGAGGATGCTTGCTTATGTTATTCAAATCCGGAAAGTTTCCCCTTCCGCAGCAGTCAGCAAAAGATTTCTAACATTTATGATTCTTTTTACATCCATGTATTCCTAATCTATCAACAGTATGTAGTCCCTAAACACTTCACAATCTTCTTTTTTTAACCCCATTGGCATATTGCAAGTCTTTTTTTATCAATTAGATTTGCAGTCAAGGATGAGAAGTCTTCATAATAGGAATTGTTGAAATTAGGGGTGCACAAAAATATTCGTATCTAAGGAATTATCCATAGCCGTTAAGATGCGGATTTTGTTACTAAAATCTATATTCGGGTCCGTATCGAAATATTTGAATATATGTCAGCCATACAATTGTAACAAATTTTATCTTTAGATTAATGAATCTGAGGTTAATTTTGATGACCAAGAGATCTAATCTTTGCTTTTTCAAATATAAAGAACATATTAACGAAGTCTCTTGTATCATACGAACTGTATGCTTTTCAATAATATCTAGTTTTCTCATATTTGTTTTGTGTCTGCATGTATATTTACTTATATATCTGCATGTATATTTGTATCCATATCCGATTTTAGTAGATATGGGTATGAATTTCCCTTACCGAGCGTATCCATATCTGTATCCGTGATTGGCAAGCAAATATAGGTACAGTAAGTATCATATCAGAGCTGTATCTGAATCGTATGCACTCCTAGTTGAAACCTTCATGATCTACAACCTAACATTTTACCCTTCAAGCGAGTGATTATTTCATAGTCAAGTTCGTGGAAGAGTTAATTGCCCTAGATCGACAGGACGTTGCTAATTAACCCCTTTTTAATCATATAGTTTTAAGTTTAGCAACCCCCAAAATTAGATACTTACATTGCCCAAAAATTAGATACTTATATTGAAAATTCTTGTAAACTAGAAAAGAGTCTGGACTCTAGATGAAGGGGCAAGGTTAAAGAAAATATTTCTATTGATACTTATATTGAAACAATAAACAAAAGATAATAGGATCACATTCCCCTAAAAATTTTATGGTCATTAAAAGTCGAATACCCTCCATACTGTTTTTGCGACTAAATAGTAGGATATTAACAATGCTGGATGATTAGATACTTGTATGATCTGAGTTGTTATTGTTGGATCAGGTCATGGTGGTTTAAAATGATAAATGTTATGATCAATGCTTTTAAGATAACTATTGACAATTTGGTGGAAATGATAAAATTGTACTTGACATAATTTTCTGGACACTGCTATGTACTGTTTAGTGGATTTGTTTTCCTTTTTTAATTCCTTGCAGGCTGTGTATTGGTTCATGATGCGCTTATCATAATTCTGAAAATAGTGTTTCTTCTATTTTCTTTACTTCTGGCTTTTGCGTTTGATGCAAGTTTCTACTCTTTTGCTTTATCTATCTATATTGAGATTTTCTTAGACAAGAAACATATCTAAGAACAATAGTTAACGAGTAATTGTCCAAGTATTTCAGACAACAGGCTTACTCGAAAGTACAATACTGGGAACTCATTCTGTATAAATGACCTCACTGCTCCATTTTGTTTTCAGCTTTCTACGGTTAACCTTTTGAATGTTCATTCTTTATCTTACCACTTCAGTGTTTGAGGTTCAGTTTTGCCTGCACAGATTGAGATATTAAAGCGTTTACAGCGAGAAGCATTCTCTGACCTGATGAAACTGAGGGAGCGACAGGAGAAAACTGAACGGATCCTTTCCTACTATAAAACTAGCAAAGGAGGCCCATTCCATGAGGCCAGCACCCATATGGAGGGAATAATTGATTTGGTTGGGGCTTTACTGTTTATGTGGGATGATGATCAGTTGGCTTATAATGCCTTGGATACAGCAGGAACAAGAACAGGCGTTGATTTGAGATTTATTTTTAAGACAGCTGTAAGACAGAAAGATCTACTGGTAGCAGAGTTTGCTGCTAGTCCGAACAGTGTGATCAACCATGGTAATATCTATCGAAGTCCTCTAGCATTGGATAAGCTGATGTATTTGGCAAATTTAAATCACTGGCTGTCTGTGGCTTTGTCTCCCTTGGGGGCTCAATGCAATGAATATGGACCTGCTTCAAATTTTGAGCAGGTAATGCCTTTTACAAATGCTCATTTTGTTTTACACTAAAGCGGGTGCTATTATTCTATTAACACGTATTTTGGCTAAGCTATCAATTTATAGTTTTTCACAGGGTCGGCGCGTGGGTAAAGCCTCTTCATTTTTGCCCCCTTCATTCAATCAACATTACAATTGTGGTGCTGGGATCAAGGTCCACGGATCAAATATTGCAGCTTCTATAGCTGAGCTGGTTTCTGGAATGCAAACACAACCTGATGCTTCTTTTGGTAGGAGCTTGAGCACTTTTGGCCAAGTTAGCTACCAACCATTTGAAGAAACAAGGTTCACATTATCATGTTTAATGCAAATGCATAAGCCACTGTCCTATCTTTTTAAGTTTGGTACCCTTGCTATACCAACGGGCCACTTGAAACAGCAAAACTCCGAGGTACAAGGGCAAGAATCTTCTTCTGCTCGTAGTAAAAAGGCAGATGGCATCTCATCAGGATCCATCGCGCTGATGTTAGACTCACAATTAGATGAAAGTACCAATCTTAGTGGTTGGATTGAGTTGCAGAAGTCAAGCAAGTTATTGCAGTGGGGTGCCTCTTTATCTGATATTCCAGAGGATGAACTAGGATGGGGATTAAGAATGGGAGGAAAGATTGGAGGTCATCTCAATCAGCTTCAGTTGGAAGGGTTTCTTAATTTTAATTTTGATAAGAGATTTAATTTGCAACCGGGCCTTTTCTATGCAACGGACGGGAGGAAACATTCTCCTGCATTGGTGTTCCGCTCAAGCTGGCTCATGTAATCAACTGATGTTGGAGGAAACAAGTTAACTTACATTTGATATATAAGTCTATCAGAAGGTTAGTGTTGGGTTGCGATCTCTTTGCTCCCAATCATATTTGTTTTCCTGATTTTTTTCTCGAATTCATTTTTGTAACTCTATAATTGTGCTAAAAAAGGACTGAATTTTTGAACACATACAAAGTTATTCCAAGGGTTAACTGCGGTCAGACCGCTTGTATTATCACCCAATCGCGGGTAGACGCCAGTAGTTTTGCTGTTGCAGGTAAACCACTGAGAGATTTTTTTTTTGACTCATTTACCCTCATCAGGAGGTTTGCTGTTGCAGGTAAATCACTCCGGGTCTATCTACAACAATAGAATTACAGCGGGACGTCCACAACTGGGCATATTACAGGGGGTCTATCTCAATGAACCATTATTTCAGTGCTTTTGATTACAGCTGCAGTTCCTGTACCCTTTACTGTAATTTTTGTGCGTTTTCGCTTGTTCATTGACATTCCATATTTTTCTTTTTTTACAAACTCTTTGAAGAAACATTACAGGGTTTACTTTATATAGAGCACATCACGTATCCCTGTGCATATCAGGCAGCCCAGCGGTCAGCTTACTGACTGATATTCACACAGCATCATGGGGTACGGTTTGATGGATCTGATGCAGGTCCTCATTCTGATGGTTGAATTCCATAAAGCAGCGTCTTATTTGCAGGCCATTGATATTTGAAACCTTTTTCATCTGCTGTTTATGATTTGTATTACACGCCTACGGACCTTTTTTAGAAAAGAACTTGATCGGTATTGTAGTTCAAATTTGAACGTCCGATCCTTGTGCTTAAAGCATCATCACTCTCTCGCCATAAGCTCATCATGACTTTGTTCATACCGGCATCGGTCCTTTGTATGCATAATCACGCGTTCGGTGTTCAGGGAAAACACTGCAATTGGCTGAGTTCCGAAACATAGAAGACCGGTACGTACAAAAAAAAAAACTCTATGGCAAAAGCTTCGAATTCTTATAAAATTTCAGACGGTCATCCCATACTCAGACTTACGGAGCTACTAATTAATGATTATTGTTAGTTTTTTCTTTTCTTTTTCAAACAACTCACCTTCATACCAGACAGTGATGTGAATGCTTACCAAGTGACATGAATGGTACTAAGCAGGTTGTTTGAAATTACATCCAGTTTTCTAACAAGCACGAAGGGTTATCTATACAGATCATTTGATGCTCTTAATTTTTCCACGCCTTAATCACATGCATACGTCCCCATTAACCAAGTATATTAGACTCGTGTAGGTTACTCGCAAGCTGCCAAAACCGAGGGAGGCTGGCACGCATGATTAGCCACCCGTGACCTCCAATGCTGTCCTCTTGTATAATAAAGTTAATCTGCCTTTTCTTTTTTATACGTGCGATGGTTTATAAATAAGTTCACCTCTTGTTTTCTTTCTTTTCTTCCTCTCCTCTCTTTATCAGATGAACTTGGCCAAAGTGTTTGAAGAAATCATAACGGACGCTTCGATTTGTCGTCTTTAGTAACTAATTAAGCATCGTTTCAAAGACGTTCTCGCAACAATTGTCTCTTTCTTTTTCTAAACTTAAAATAGAAGTAAATATAATGAGTGAAGGCTACAGTTTCAATCGTGTATAAGAAAATGAAATTAGATTGTGCCGCATACTTTAAACCTGGGTCTGGGCCCCCTATAGCTACAGCCGTGCAGGCTGCACCCCTTGTTTTTTTCATTATCATTATCATTTTTTTTTGGGAAAATTGTTTTGGGGAACCAAATTAAATTGACTCATTCATCCCCACCCTCAGTTCAAGAACCATAACCCAAAAATTCTTAAACCGAAAAAGTAATGCAAGCAACCCCCAAGTACTGTGTAAACCCACTACCCAATAAATCCATTCCCAATTTACCCTTCCCCATTTAATACTCCCAGATCCCATTTCTCCTTGAGCTGACCCCAAGACCTCCCCCTCCCCCAACACGGCAAGCCCTCATCCTCCGCCTCCGGCGAGGTCCACATCATCTGCGTAGACGGCCACGACGACGACGACGTCATCCTCGCCGGCGCCACTCTCTGTCGCACACCCTCCGAGACATCTCCGGCAATCAAAAAGCCTCGATCGCCGACTTCTTTGACGTCGCCGCAGGATCCGGCGCCGGCGGAGTCCTTGACTCCATGTTGTTCACTGGAGGCCCCGACGGCCGCCCATTCTTCTCCGCCGCCGACGTCGGAGACCTCCTCTCCAAGAACCCTAGCTTCCTCTCAAGGCGGAGCGATTCTTCAACGCCAGCAGTCGCCCAACATTGAAACGTGTTCAGGGATCGCCCAACATTCTAAATTTAGTAATTTGAACAGAATGATTTTTGTTCAGGGATCGCCCAACATTCTAAATTTAGTAATTTGAACAGAATGATTTTTTATGATTTGCAGTGTATTAGAATAATTTGGTCAACGGGTTATCAATTGATCTTTCTAAAAGTTAAATAGAAATAATTACTAGCCAGATTTTCTTGTTCTTGTTGGCATTGAATATTGGATTGGTACTTCTTGCCTCTGAGATTATTTGTATTCCTGCCTATGTTTATCACTCGTCTGGATTTAATCTGTGTAAATCTATATTATAGTTTTTATTTTAGAAAAAATAATAATTTTGAATAACTAGTTTATAGCGCCAAGGTTGCCAACTATATATTAACCCCTTCTGCTCCTTGTAGGAGATGACCTTGGAAGAGTATGAGAAAATAAAGGAGGACGACGGGATCGCCTTTCGTCTTCTTGACGGCCGATGCGACGGAGGCGAACAACTACGATTTCGAGGTCGGCGACGTTTGTAGGGCTGCCACGCGTGCCGACTTCTTCAGTTTGTTAGTGATGTTTCTGCTTGAACTATGTATAAGATATGTAATATAGTTGTGAGAAAGGTTTTTTTTGTTTAAATGTAAGTAAGGTTCCTCTTTTTAGTTGTTTTTGTTGATTGAATGAGCTCTCTTGAATATGTGATGTTTGAGAAAATGCCTATGAGATAGAGTGATGTGTTTTTTAGTTGGGCACAATTTTTATGAATGTAAGGTGTTTGAGAAAATGTGTACGATATGGAACACCAATATGCATGTAATAGAGGAATGATATGCTGGCAATGGAAGTAGTTGCTAAATGTTAGTGGTTTCTGATGTGGTTTCTGAAGAATGGTTTTGTGTTTGTAACTTCCTGATGTATTTTTGTTTGATGGGTTAAAATCCTTTGTAAGGATGATTTTGATCCAATTAGAGTTTTAATGTTATATGTGGCAATTCAATCGTACATGTGACAGTTCTACCTTATATGTGATATTTAGATCTGATTTGTGATATTTGGGTGTTGTATGTGATATTTGAGTGTTGCTTGTGACATTTGTGGTTTATACGTGACATTTGTGTGTTGTATGTGATATTTGAGTGTTGATTATGACATTTATTGTTTATACGTGATATTTGGGTGTTGTATGTGATATTTGAGTGTTGTATGTGATATTTGAGTGTTGCTTGTGACATTTGTGGATTATACATGACATTTGTGTGTTGTATGTGATATTTGAATGTTGATTGTGACATTTGTTGTTTATACGTGATATTTGGGTGTTGTATGTGATATTTGAGTGTTGCTTGTGATATTTGTGGTTTATACGTGATATTTGTGTGTTGTATGTAATTTTTGAGTGTTGGTTGTGACATTTGTTGTTTATACATGACACATTCACTATCAATAAATGACAGCCAAATATTATAAATTACAGTCATGTGTCACGTATAAACAACATATGTTACAAGCAACACCCAAATATCACATACAAAATATATAAGTCACATCTAATAGTCATTCCACATGAGATGAGTAAATGTCACACATGAGACGAGTCACTTGCTATTGTCGTTTGGGATCCTCTCTGATTCCTCGATTAGGATCATCTCATAAGGTTCATCCATGACTGTGAATTTTTATGAGAATTTTCTGATTTATAATACCAAGATGTAAAACTTGTTTAGTAACTTTCATTTGTGGTAACTTTCATTTGCAGTCTTTCTAATGTAAGCAACACCCAAATATCACATACAACACCCAAATATCACATATAAACAACAAATGCACAAACAACACTCAAATATTGCATACAACACCCAAATATCATATACAACACCCAAATATCACATAACCACAACAAATATCACATACAACACCCAAATATCACGTATAAACAATAAATGTCATAATCAACACTCAAATATCACATACAACACACAAATGTCACGTATAAACCACAAATGTCACAAGCAACACTCAAATATCACATACAACACTCAAATATCACATACAACGCCCAAATATCACGTATAAACAACAAATGTCACAATCAACACTCAAATATCACATACAACACACAAATATCACGTATAAACCACAAATGTCACAAGCAACACTCAAATATCACATACAACACCTAAATATCACATACAACACCCAAATATCACAAATCAGATCTAAATATCACATATAAGGTAGAACTGTCACATGTACGATTGAATTGCCACATATAACATTAAAATATCACATGATATGCTTATTTGTCACATTTACGGTTAATTGTGCATGCATATATGTTCCCTCATTTTTCCATTTAACCTTGAATAACTAAGAAACATAACAACACTCCCAAATTGAACTCTAATTGGATCAAAATCATCCTTACAAAGGATTTCAACCCATCAAACAAAAAATACATCATGAAGTTACAAACACAAAACCATTCTTCAGAAACCACATCAGAAACCACTAACATTTAGCAACTACTTCCATTGCCAGCATACCATTCCTCTATTACATGCATATTGGTGTTCCATATCGTACACATTTTCTCAAACACCTTACATTCATAAAAATTGTGCCCAACTAAAAAACACATCACTCTATCTTATAGGCATTTTCTCAAACATCACATATTCAAGAGAGCTCGTTCAATCAACAAACACAATAAAAAAGAGGAACCTTACTTATATTTAAAAAAAAACCTTTCTCACAACTATATTACATATCTTATACATAGTTCAAGCAGAAACATCACTAACAAACTGAAGAAGTCGGCACGCGTGGCAGCCCTACAGACGTCGCCGACCTCGAAATCGTAGTTGTTCGCCTCCGTCGCGTCGGCCGTCGAGAAGACGAAAGGCGATCCCGTCGTCCTCCTTTATTTTCTCATACTCTTCCAAGGTCATCTCCTACAAGGAGCAGAAGGGGTTAATATATAGTTGGCAAACTTGGCGCTATAAACTAATTATTCAAAATTATTATTTTTTCTAAAATAAAAACTATAATATAGATTTACACAGATTAAATCCAGACGAGTGATAAACAGAGGCAGGAATACAAATAATCTCAGAGGCAAGAAGTACCAATCCAATATTCAATGCCAACAAGAACAAGAAAATCTGGCTAGTAATTATTTCTATTTAACTTTTAGAAAGATCAATTGATAACCCGTTGACCAAATTATTCTAATACACTGCAAATCATAAAAAATCATTCTGTTCAAATTACTAAATTTAGAATGTTGGGCGATCCCTGAACACGTTTCAATGTTGGGCGGCTGCTGGCGTTGAAGAATCGCTCCGCCTTGAGAGGAAGCTAGGGTTCTTGGAGAGGAGGTCTCCGACGTCGGCGGCGGAGAAGAATGGGCGGCCGTCGGGGCCTCCAGTGAACAACATGGAGTCAAGGACTCCGCCGACGCCGGATCCTGCGGCGACGTCGAAGAAGTCGGCGATCCAGGCTTTTTGATCGCCGGAGATGTCTCGGACGGTGTGCGACAGAGAGTGGCGCCGGCGAGGATGACGTCGTCGTCGTCGCGGCCGTCTACGCAGATGATGTGGACCTCGCCGGAGGCGGGGGATGAGGGCTTGCCGTGTTGGGGGAGAGGGAGGTCATGGGGTTAGCTCAAGGAGAAATGAGATCTGGGAGTATTAAATGGGGAAGGGTAAATTGGGAATGGATTTATTGGGTAGTGGGTTTACACAGTACTTGGGGGTTGCTTGCACTACTTTTTCGGTTTAAGAATTTTTGGGTTATGGTTCTTGAACTGAGGGTGGGGATGAATGAGCCAATTTAATTTGGTTCCCCCAAGCAATTTTCCCTTTTTTTTTTTAACATTTACACTCATTGTTGCTGTATATGTTTATATATTAGTATTAAAGGATAACTAATATTACCTTCTACAGCTGCCCCCATATTGGAAAAAGGTCATAACCTTTTCATCTTATTAATTATTGCATTGCTGATGGGAATCACGTGCAGCACAAATAGCCAGTGCCCACGACTTCAACCAGGTGACCAATTTTTATAATGTTTTGGGTGTTAAAGATCGCTGGTCAACCTTCTTCCTTCGGCGTGAAACCTGCACCAAACTCACAGTAAAAAAGAGGGAGTCTGGCTGCTTGTCGTTGTCTTAACTAATGCCGTTAGTTGCAGAAAAGGGGCCCACATGGAAGTTGAGTTTCTAGTTACCGATGTGTTAACATTAACTAGATTTGTCCACTAACCATTGCTTAGAGGATAATAAATGTATTTTGGGTTAGGCTGCACATAATTAAGCTCCCTGTATTATTGTTAATTTCAACCTACTAAGCCGGTCCCCCAGTAGCTTCATCGCAGCAGATAGACTCTGGGTAAAATTTTGTTAAATATTGCCTGCGGGTAAAATTACTGAGCCTATATGAGAGTAAAGGAGTAAAAAAAAAGGGGGCCTGTTTGCAATAAAGAAACTACAGGAGTTCAACCCTTCGACAAAGGACAGTCCGTTATATTTTAGATTCGAGTCCTTCTATTTGTCACGCGAGACGGGATCACGCACCCATCTCGCGTGACAAAAATCATTTCCGTTTAGATTCCTCTTCACCGTCAAAAAGAAACAAGGAGATCATCTTTGACTATATTTCTCTATTGTTTAAAGGGGACGGTTGTGATTTTTCCTGTGATGAGAGTCAAAATAAGTTAAAGAATTATAAATATGTGACTACTCTCCTAGAAAAAGATATTATATATTCCCCTCAAAATTGGAAGTATGACCTAATATGTAGAACCACTTTTTTTTTTCTTTATGAGCAAAGGCTGGGAATTTATTTCCCATCCTATTATCTCCGAAAAATTGTATTACTTCAAAAGGTGAAGAGTTAAATATTTATGAGAATATAATTCATTCGATCGAGCATATTTTAACCTCAAACTGAATCCATTTGAGTATTCGACTGAAAAATCTAGGTCGAGTTTGACTAAAAAAATGTGATCCAAGTCCCAATCTAAACGCGCCGGATCGAGTTAGATTGGAACCAATTCAACTCAATCGCTAGGCGTACTAATGTCGTGGCTCTGAGATCATTTATTTATTTTAACTATACAAACAATGTTAAAATCTTGAACAAAAACAAAATAGAAAGACTCCAAGATCACTAGTATAATTACACTAACTAATCTCAGTGTTAGGTTACCCATACAGATATGCAGATTCTAGGATTACCGATGCAATCACGCCGTAGTTTAGGGTATCTAAATGTAATTAATCCATGAAATTTCGTCACCAGACTACTATTACTATCATTTTAAGACATGTCTCAATTGAGATTTTACCCTACTAAGCAGTAAAAAAAAAAAAAGACAAGAAGACAAATAGCTTCGCATTACTTCACTGCGGCAGAGTCTCTGTTAGTGGGGACCAAAGCAGAACAGAGAGGAAAGCTCAAGTTAACAACTGATAGAGTCTTCAGTCCTCTTCGAATCCAAACAAAACATTCTCTAAAAAATACAATGCTAGCAACTAACAAAGCAAAACCCTGAATATTCCCAAGCCCCAAAAAAAGCTTAATCCAGCCTCCTCCACTCTGTAAACTGCAATAGAATTCAAGCTTCAACTTGTCGAAATCCTGATTGTCCCTCTCAAAACTCAACTCTCTTGCTTCCGCATTTTCCTTTCCTCTCCGCTCTCTGAAGCAAACGCCTTTAGCCCCTAAAGAGAAAGCAAGAAGCTTGCAAGCAACGAGCTAAAAGGTTCTTGAAATCCTCAAAAGACCCATTTCAATTTTAGCAAAGAGAAGTCCAGAAAGAGGGGAAAGATCCAATCTTGACCCCATGGCTGCTTTAGGAGACATGGCAAATATAGCCCAGTTCACCGGCGTCGACGCCGTGAGGCTCATCGGGATGATAGTGAAAGCCGCGGCCACGGCGAGAATGCACAAGAAGAACTGCAGGCAATTTGCTCAGCATTTGAAGCTTATAGGGAATTTATTGGAGCAGCTAAAGATTTCAGAGCTTAAGAGGTATCCAGAGACAAGAGAGCCTCTTGAGCAGCTTGAGGATGCACTGAGGAGATCCTATGTTCTTGTTAATAGCTGCCAGGATCGAAGCTATCTTTACCTTTTGGCTATGGGATGGAACATTGTGTACCAGTTCCGAAAAGCCCAGAATGAGATTGATAGGTATCTGAGGCTTGTGCCTTTGATAACGCTCGTCGATAATGCGAGGGTCAGGGTAAGGAATTTGTGCAGTATATTGATTCACTATGCTTTTTTTTATCTTTCGTGAGAAATTAGGTGTTTGTGCGCTACATTTAATTTTCCTAATAATGGAAGTGTGATTTACTTTAGAGTGTTGCTCCATAACTTTGACATGATATCCTTTTTTAATTGAGTTTTATGTTTTTGACTTAGGATCAACATTAAATGTTTGAAAAATATGAATGCTTAGAAATTGTATGATTAGATGATACACATGCCAAATATGCTGGATTAGTGGATATCCATTCGACCTGGTAAATTTGATATATATTTTTTATTTTAAGCCCTTCAATGTCAGATTTCGAAAGGATCTATCTATATATTCATTTATCTAATTTTTCATTCTATCGTCATTCAGCATATCCAAGCTTTATATCTTCGTCATCCAGATATTTGCGTATTTGCGCAAGGATGTTGCTCTTAGTGATACTTATTCTCCACCTTTATTTCTTAGGAAAGACTGGAGTATATTGAAAGGGATGAATGTGAATACACTCTTGATGAAGAGGACAAGAAGCTACAAGATGTCATACTGAATCCTGATCCTTGCAGTTTTCAGAAGCAGGTGCTGAAAAAGACTCTTTCCTGTTCATATCCTAAGTTGCCCTTTAATGAAGCACTTCAAAAAGAAAATGAGAAGCTTCAGTTAGAACTACAAATGTCACAATGTGACATGGATGTTGGTCAATGTGAAGTGATTCAACGTCTGATTGGAGTAACAGAAGCACTAGCTTATACTATAACAGAGGATAATATAGAAGCTAAGGACTCCAAGCAAGTTGAGAGAAATTATTCAGATTCAACTAATTATTCCTATGACGGAAGCTATCATGGGCAGAAAAGTGATAATGATGCAGTATCAAGGTTAGTTAAATGCATCCAATACCATTTACTGAATTTCAACAGCGTTTAGTTTAATTTATTATTATGAATATATTCGCTTACATTTTGTTTTTTTACCAATGCACTCAAAAATCTATTTCTTCCTGCTTTATATATTTTTGTTCATCTAATTAGTAATGTCTGTGACACTGTGTTCTTATATGTGTTACGGTAATCAAATAATATCAGTTTTACCAGGGTCCAGTATAGAACACTTGTAGTATTTGGTTGTACTTATCCTACAATCACAATTTCATCTTTTTTAACTACCATGTCTGTATATGTGTGTGTGTATATATATCATATATGAAAACACGTGAATGAGGTGGTAGCTCAGTCCACTAGAAGGTTGTCAAAAGATAGAGTGCGGGTGGGGTCCATCTTGCTAGTCACATTGGAGCAGATAGACCTGACTGCTCCTATCTCTTGGTTGCTTATTTTGCTGAAAACTTATATCATATCTGATATCCCCTTTGTATTATTAAAAAGGATAATTCTCACCCCATTCATCAACTCCATGCAGAAGTGTTTCTACAGTTTCTTCAGGTCATGAGTTGATTTCAATCAGAGGATCACATAGATATGAGGACTGGCATGCAGATTTACTTGGTTGCTGCTCCGAGCCTTGTTTATGTAAGTCAATAGTATGATCTAAGTTAATCTTCCTTTATCTTATCTATAAACTTGACTATCTTTTAGTCTCTGAGATATTCAATTATACATGTTCTTTAGTTATCACTGTTGCTCCTATTTGCAATTATATTCTTGGTTTTAGTACTTATGCTACTTCTAGTTGTTTTGTTAGCATATCCATTCAAACTATCTTTATCATTAGAGACCTATTGCCTGGTGTGCTTGCACACACAAACACACATATTTCATTTGCAGAAATCAATTAGAATATGTTTAGGCATTTTATGGTATGACTTGGGGTGAAAAATGTTAATGAATGAAAATTTATGCAGTATAGTCATATGTCGTGTCAAGTAAACTTGATGTCATGCATCCCGAGTAATATTTTCGCCTGTCCGACTCCAACAGAGTAAATTCTTTTAGTAGTATTATAAGTTTATTCTAAATGAGATCTACATACTACATAATTTGGTGTAGGCGAAGTCAGACTGTGTACAGACTAGTGACCTGATAAAAACCTCCTGTCCTTGGGTTATTTGCACTCAATACTCATTATAGGTGCAGTGGAGAAGTAATGGTGTAACACCATTCTATCTAAATGCATATAACTGTGTTAACTTATCGTTTATAGATCAGAGCTTTCTTTGTGTAACCTTCATTTCTATCGGATTCCAGGCCTCTTTACCGATTATGCTTATCTCGCAGTGAGAAGCTAAAGTGCTTTTACTGATATCATTAACGATATCTTGCAGGTATAAAGACATTTTTCTACCCATGTGGAACATTTTCAAAAATTGCTTCGGTGGCCAAAAACAAACAGATATGTAAGTGAAATGGGAATTGATTCTTCAGTGTTGTTTGACTATTTTCTATTAGCTTGTTTCTTTTCCCCTTCATTCTGTGTATCTTTTTTAGCTTAGCTTTATTTTTAAAGGAGCAGTAGAAAGCCCTAGGAATAGGATGGTACAAGGTGCAGTTAAGTTAGCTCAATAACTGAATATACATTTTCAAGTAGCTTAAACTACATAATATCTGTTAATACCATTAACAATTAAAATCTTCATGCTAACTCAGATAAAAAGGAGAGTCTGAGCTTCATGTTTCAAGCTTTCAATGACTTTTGCTTCCAATAAAGCTTCTTCAATTTAATTCAAACACATTATGCATTCTGTAGACCTTGGAGCTGAATCAAGCTAAGTTTATACTTTATACTAGCTATTAAGTTTTTCTTTGCTTATGCCTCTTTAGATGCTTTGGCGTTTCTTCAGCATATATTTATCTCAGTAGTTTTCTCAGTTGTATTTTTAGGAATCGGTCAAAGTGACTAAAGCAGATAATCAATATATATTAACTGCCAGAAGCAATAAACAACAAAATAAGAATCAACAGATAGTATAAAAAATTGTAGTTCACGTTAAGTTGTAGTGTTTTGTTCTTATCTTGCTTTTAACAATGAGATATGGAGGAAATACTAAAACAAAAGTGATGTTCGAAGCATTACTTCTTTGCTTGTTGAATAGAGACCTGAAGACAAAACTGAGCTGGAATGCCAAATTATCTTATGAAGCATCAACCCCATTATTATTTAACTTATACTACGAGTGGGTATATAAAACATTAATTGCATATATTTATATCAACTCAGAAGCTTCGCAATTTTATTTTTACGATTTTTAACTAAATTCATATTCAATGCTCAGCCTCATCAGAAGCTTGTAATGACCTGTTTGCATATTCACTAATATTCTCCTGCTGCTGTTACACCTGCTGTGTCAGAAGGAAGCTTCGGAGCGTGCTAGATATCAAGGTAACCATGCTGATTTCAAGTTCCTCTTGCCGCTATGATTCACCAATGTACTGTTGCTTTCTGATTTAACTATAAATGCAAAGGACCACAACTCTTTTGTGTCTAGAGAAATTTTCTGTCTCATACAGGGACTGTTTGTAAATTACAATATCTCTTGTTGATAATTAAAATGTTCATATAGATAATAGGGATAGTCACTTTTCTTTGTACTACTGTAATAGAGCTCTTATGAAGTTGTTTCAGTGATCATGTCTTCAAGTTGTAATGCAACTATCATGTTAATGTGAAAACCCTAGAGAGATCATTAGCCCTCTTTTGGATGTTATTTATAATGTTTAGAGAAACAACGGATTTTTGGATGTTATTTATAGTATTTAGAGAAATAAAAGAGTCTGTCCCTAACCAATGTGAGATTAAACAATAATGAATAAATAATTCTCTCAACACTTTCTCTCAAACTGAGCATACATATCGTACATGCCCAGCTTGTTACAAATAAAATTCACTCTTGTTCTCCCAAGTTTTTTTGTGAGTATATCTGCAAGTTGATGTTCTGATGGTGTGTGCTTGGCTCTAATGATTTCCTCCTCCATCTTCTCTCGAATTAATATTCTGATGGTGTGTGCTTGGCTCTAATGATTTCCTCCTCCATCTTCTCACAAATCAAGTGGCAATCAATCTGTGTGTGTTTTGTCCTCTCATGAAACACTGAGTTCTCAGGTTTGTTAATGGTAGCCTTGTTATCTTCATACAAGCTCATGTGACACTCCGGAGGATAACTAATCTGTGTTGATGTATCTCTAACCCAGCTCAGCTCGCAACTCAAATTCGCCATGGCTTGGTACTCCGACTCAACTGTAGATCGAGAGACTACACTTTGTTTCTTACTCTTCCATGATATACAATTTCCTTCAAGAAATACACAATATCCAGTAGTTGACCATCTGTTCTTAAGAGATCCTGTCCAATCTACATCTAAGAATCCTGCAACTCTTGGGTGACTGTTATCTGAATAGAGTACTCCATTTCTTAGAATTTTTTAAGATACCTAAGAATCCTCTTCATTGTTTTCATATGAGGTTTCTTAGGTGCTGAGAGAAATTGACTAACTACACTAACAAAAAATACAATATCTAGTCTCGCAACTATTACGTAGTTTAATTTCGCTACAAGTCATCTATATTCTTTAGTATCCTCTAGTAACTCCCCCTGAGCTGATAGTAACTTGACCTTATCATCCATAAGCGAGTCAATACTCTTGTATTCTGACATCCTAATATTTAGCAATATATCAAGCACATATTTTCTCTAAGATAAGAGAATTTCCTTCTTTGATCGAGCTACCTCGATGCCCAGAAAATATCTTAAAGATCCAAGGTCTTTTTTGAAATTGTTATTGTAGATACTTATTCAAATTATTATTGCCTTGTGCAGCGTCATCGATGATGACAATGTTGTCAACATATACAACCAAAAGGATCTACTTCCCACCATGAAATCTACATAAAATCGAGTGGTCTTTTTGAGCTCGATGAAGACCAAAAGTCTAGACAACTGCTGCAAAATGTTCGAATCAAGCCCTCAAAGATTGCTTCAAGCCGTAGAAGGATTTTTCAACATGCAAACTTTGCCACACTTCCCCTAAATAGCAAAACTTTGGTTGCTCCATATAAACCTCCTCATCAAGAATGCCATTAAAAATGCATTCTTACAGATGTAGTGGCCAGTAGTAGTGAGCAACAAGCGAGATAAGAATGCGGATATATGCTATCTTAGCTACAGGAGAGAATGTATCGATTTATCAAGACTATGAATCTGTGAATATTTCTTTGCAACTAGTCGAGCTTTGAGGCGGGCTAAAGAGCCATCTAGATTTACTTCTACAGTATAAACCCATTGTAGCCAACCGCTTTCTTCCCTAATGATAGTGAAACAAAATCTCAAGTCTCATTTCACCCTAAGGTCATCATCTCTTATTGCATGTCGCCGTCCAACATGGGTTAGATAGAGCTTCTAACATAGTCTTGGGACCGGGTGAGAATCCAAAGAAGATATGAAATAATAATATGATAGAGACAAAGAATAAGACATAATGTGTAAGACGATACAGAGAACTTTGAGGACAAGATCTCTTACCATTTTAGAGGGCAATGAAAAGATTATCAGTAAGCTAAGCACTTGGTTGTACGGACACATTTTAACTTGCTAGTATATCAGGCTCTTGGGTGGATTTAGATGATGGTTCAAGTTGCGGAGCAGTACATCTTGTATAAACCTAAACTGATTTCGCAAACTTGAATGGTAGATAAGATTGTGTAGTAGTCTTGGAAGGAACATTGATAGTAGTTTTCCGAATGATAAGGTAGTCATAATCATTGGGAGGGTCTAAGCATTTATCAAAGGCAACATGTCCTGATTTGTTCTCAAAGAAGATAACATTTGCTGAAATAATATATCGATTTAAGGAGAGGCAATAACATCTATACTATTTTTGAGTCCTAGAATATCCAAGAAAAATGCCTCTAAAAGATTTCGTATCTAATTTCATCCACTGAGGACTATGATTGTGAATAAAGTATAGAGACTCAAAGATCTTAAGAGGTAAATGAAAAACGTTTTCAGCTGGATATAAAAGAGAGATTGGAGTTTTGTTCTGTAAGACAGAGGAGGGAAATCTATTGATTAGGTAGCAGGCATTAAATGATGTCCTCCTAAAAATATTTTGGAACTTGATGATAGAATAACAAGGTCCTAGTAATTTCTAACAAGTGTCTGTTCCGTTCAGCCACCCCATTTTGTTAGGGTGTGTAAGTACAACATGACTAATGTAAAATTCGATTGTCTTCCGAATATTTTGTGAAGGAGCCACCAAAATATTCCTTAGCGTTATTAGTTTAAGTTTTAATTGTATTATGAGATTGATTTTTAATCTTTGCATAGAAATCTCTAAAAATAAATAACACTTCAGAACAGTTTTTCAGCAAGTATATCCAAGTCATGAGAGAAACATCATCCAAAAAACTAACAAAATATTAAAATCGAGTTTAGATGGAATAGAACAAGGCCCCTATACGTCTGAATGCACTAAATCAAACGTATTACTAACCCTCTTATTGACGCGACTAGAATAGAGTTTGATGTTGGTGGGTGCGGCTAGGGTTTGAGAGAGATTGAAGGTGGCGGCTAGGGTTTAGGAGGGTAGAAGGTGGCAGATAGGGTTTGAGAGGGTGGCGGTTAGGGTTTAGAAAATTAGAGAGAGGAGAGAGGCTGAATCTGAAGCCATGTTAATGTCAAAATCCTAGAGAGATCATTAGCTATCTATTAGATGTTATTTATAGTGTTTAGAGAAATAAATGAGTTTGTCCCTAACCATTGTAGGAATCAACAACAAGGAATAAACAACTCTTTCAACATATCCAATGTACTTTTTTATTTGAGTAGCTAGTTGTAATAAGTGATTATATACAAAAAGGGAAGGTATTGCATAGCCTCCTTCACATTACCACCACCTTTATCATTCTTCCAACTAGCTAAAGTGCAGATAACCTGGCTGTTATTTCCAAATTTAGACTAATTTAATCTCGACTAGTCCTTTAATACATTATTTCACAAATTCTATCGTTTTAATGGTTATGAAAATGACACCAGCATATTAGATCACAATTCATTTTATAGTGTTATTTAGAGCTCGCAAGTAAATATGAGGTTTTATTGTTTTTTTGGCATCAATTGATTGATTCACAAGCTTAGTTGCATGGATACTTATATTTAGACCCATATGTGTGTCCTATCAGTGTCATACTCATACCCGCAGTCAACTCCAAAACTTTAGTGGACACTTCTTAAATATTTGCATGCACTTATTCAAATGTGTATTCAATTATACAATACATGTTTTTAGTTAAAGTACCTAGCATATACTTCTTGGACGTATATTCCACATTTTACATGCAATTCTTGATAAACTTTGGACATAAGTTGGATTGAATTCAGTTCGTACCTAGTTCAAAATTAAGAGCATGTTTGGCAACGGGTCAAAATGGCATATAAGCCACTTTTGTGGCTTATAAGCCAATAAAACATGTTTGGCAAACAAGTTATCTTGACTTATAAGACAAAAAAATAAGTTAGGGCAACCCACCTTATTCTTTTGGTGGCTTATAAGCCACAAAGTTTAACAAAAAAAGACTACTTTACCCCTTGGCATTTAAAAAAAAAAATCAACGCCCTCTTTCTCTATCTTCAATCCTTTTTTGGTCATTTTGACAACAAGGATGGATTATAGGTTACTCATTTGCCAAACAATCTACCATTAAAAATGGATTATAATGCACTAAATTTACCAAACACTTTGGATTATAATCCACTTGACTATAAGGCATTTGTAGATTATAAGCCAAACATTATAATCCAAAGTTACCAAACATGCTCTAAGATTATGAAGGGTCTTTTAGATGTCAAGTTAAAAGACAAGCAATTTTCTGATCTATATTATAAAAGAAACATATAAATTTTGTGGGAATTTTATTTCCTAGCATGTGAAATGAAAAAAATAATGCTGGTCTCATGTAACTTATTATGTATATTCATTTATATGTTGTCATGTCCCTATACCTTACCTTTTACAAAATTGTTTTGTCCCGTACCCATACCCGCACCCGTACCTGTACACGTACCCATGTAACTTAGTTTACAATGTATAAGAGCAAGGAGAAAAAGCCCAACGAGGTAAACCTCATTACTTGGATATTTGTAAATGATAGTCATTCATATTTGAGCCAGCTGGAGATTTTTAACTGAGGTAGTCGTAACTAGAGGGATCATCAAGACTGCTAGATTATTACTCTATAAAGCCAGTGGAGATTCATTTGTAGTTCCTACCATTATTTAATTCCTAAGCATGGTGCAAATCACTATACTCGGTAAGTCAAATATTTCTGAGTAGGGTAAATCTCCTACCTTGTGCAATACTGGTCATTAAATTATTCAGCACTGACATGCACTGTAATGCAACATTATCATCAGCATGGAATTTTACCAAACAAACAAATTTTTTACTTCTCTATTATCGTTTTGATATCTGGACAATTTTCTTAATTCTTTGTTGATTTTAGGTTCGATATTAATGCATGAATTTGGCTGATGAGCATGTACATTGCTTTTGTTCGTTGTCTTCCTAAAGCAGCTTTTTTGGCTAGAAAAAGAATATTAAAGAAACTAGTTGGATTATTCGAGCTTTATAACGCATTCTGAACCTTTGCTTATTTCATTTATCTTATCTCCCTTTTTTCAAAGCCTTGCAAATCCTTTTCTGCTACACAAACAATTGAGTGATAGAATATTGATGTATAAAAGTTTATACTTGATCATAGTTGAATTAGTGGGCTTTTGTTCCATGAGCAAATTTGCCGAGTAGAATTCTTCTACAGCAGTAATAACCTTGTTAATTACAGTAACATCTCTTGCTGACTGATGCAGGGAGGGCTCTGTGATGACTTTCTCTCCCATTTTATGTGTTGTTGTTGTGCCCTGGTTCAAGAATGGCGAGAAGTAGAGATCCGTGGGGCATATGGTATGATGTTACTCTTCGCTTGAATATGTTCAGCTTCAGCTTTAAATTAGCTATATGAGGGTTGTTATAATGTTGAACTTAAAATTACCTCAATACTCCAAGCACATATTAAATTGTGACTCCTGCAAAAAATAAAACTAATTTGATTTATTCTTCTCGTATTATCTACTTGCAGGAATGGAAGAAACAAAAATAAGCCCGCCATCCTCTCAGTTCATGGTCTCTTAGATTGACTACAGAATGTGAATGACTGGCGGCTAACGAGTACCAATGCTAAATCAAGGTCCCCTTTTCCCTTCATGAGGAGTTAAAAGGGAGATACATAGTTTTAATTCGTGTTATGCCAGTCCAAAATTGATTGAGGTTAATATTCTAGATTTGTTTGTTGCTTGTCGTCTGTAAGTTTCTTCCCTTTTTCAGGGGAGAAAATAAATAGTTGTCACTTTTAATTTTCTACTTATTTTCTCATTCTGTAATCCATGTATATTTCTGTACATTATTATTTTCTCTAGAAACTCCTTGTATCGACCTGTTTTACCCCTATTTAATTTGTAGTAGACCAACCATTCTTGGCTTAGCTTAAAGGAAGATCTGATTTGTGCAATCATATCGGTGTTTTACAGTTTTGCAGGTGTAAAGTGGGAATAAAACGTTTTGTAAGATGGTCTCTGTAATTTCTGTTGTGAAAACGGCAAAGGAATTGTGAAAAACGTGAAGAATAACTCAAAACAGACTCCACCGCACCCTGGTGTGGTGTCTGCCATGAGTGTGGTAGAATCTGTCCTGCACCACACCCTCTGCCACACCCACGGTGCAGGGTGTGGCAGAATCTGTCCTGCACCACACCCTCTGCCACACCCATGGTGCAGGGTGTGGCAGACTCGTTTATAGAATCCTCCTTTGTTTGGGAATCCTCCTTTGTTTGGGATTGTGTTTTATTATAAATAGGACCGCGTTTTTTAGGGATTCAAAAGGAGAGAAAAAAGAGAGAATTATCATTGTTTTGAGCACTTTGAGAGGGAGATATTGTGAGGGAGTTGAGAGCTTTGGTTAGGGTTATATTTGAGTGATTTTGTGAGTTGTAACCCATTATATTTCTCCTCCATATAGTGAAATCTCCCCATCCTCTTCCCGTGGACGTAGGCAATTGCCGAACCACGTATATCTCTGTGTTTGGTTTGATTTTTCGTAATTGGCTTGGTTTGTGCAAGTGTGTGGCTTTCTTCTTCCGTGATCTCAAGTTCGTTGTGTGTGTGTGCAACGCTTCCGCCAGTGGCGGATCCACCCTTGTTCAAAGTGGTTCACTTGAACCACCTCATACAAAAGTTCTCTATAGCCTAGTGGTATTGCAGTTGGTAACATTTTGTAAGAGGTCTGGAGTTCAAACCATCCAGCCTTCGAAAATTTTTCTTTTAGGCTTCTTTCCTTTTACCTCCCCTCTATTCTTCTTCTTCTTCTTCTTCTTCTTCTTCTTTTCCTTTCATTTTATCCCTTTGTTCTGTCTACCTCTTTAAGGCCTTCTATAAATATTTTTGTTTCTTATATATATAAGTCAAATCATTGTTTAAAAATGATTGTTTTTCTCTTTAATAACCCTTCCTTCATTTTTTTCCCCACCTGCTATTATTTGAGAAAAAAATTTAGTGTATATTTTGAACCACCACAAAAAATGTTGTAGATCCGCCACTGGCTTCCGCATAGGCGCGCGACATCTGTAAATCTTTCTTATACCTTGTCCACTTACTACAGGATGCATCCATATCGGTTCTGTTAACATCGCAGGAGGTATTTGCATATATCACTATCCAAGAACATTTATATGGTGTTTGGGAGGTTGATGACGGCAGGAATTTTGAAGTCCTCAATGACGTCCAAAGCGCACAAGGTGCGCTCGGACTCATGAGTTTGATCATATTTTACAGTTAATCTCAAGGCATATCTGGACTTGGTGGGTATTGGATATACAACACCAAGCGGAACAGAAAGAATTAAGTGTACAGTGTGACGTTGTTGGCTGATTTTGATCAATTTGCTAATGATTTTTCCGCTATTACTTAATTACTGCAGAAAAGGAATTTTGTGAATACGGTTACTAAGAAAATGGCTGGTCTGTATCCAAACAAGGCCGTTGGATAGAGGCAGGAAGAAGACCACATTTGATGCTAGTGGTTTCAGTTTCTTCTCAAACTTTGGAAATTTTTTTATTCATTATCTTGTTTTGCCTCTTTCCTCATTGTCAAACGAGAGGCCCAAATGAGTGACAGGTGCAGCACCCTTTATCCTCTGACGAAACACACACTGCCTCAAAAAATGCCAATAAAATAGACAAGCCAAACATTTGCATATCCTTGTTTCCCTTAGCAAATTCAAGTGTCTCAGTGAAAGTTCTCCCTCCATGGCCAAGCCCATATCAATTGAAGTATGGAACCCGAATGGCAAGTACAGAGTCATCAGCACCAAATCCATGCCTGGAACCCGGTGGATCAAACTCTTGACTGATCAGGATTGTCGCGTTGAGGCAAATAATTTTCCTTCTCTCTTTTCTGTATATGTCATGTAGTATTTCTCCATTAACTTGAATCTATTGTACTACAGATATGCACTGAGAATAAAACCATACTTTCTGTGGACGACATCCTTGCCCTCATCGGTGATAAATGTGACGGAGTAATTGGTCAGGTAATTTGAACCTGTTACTGTTTTGATTTAGAATGTCAATTGTGATCAATTTTGGTTGTTACTTTTTACTGTAAGTTCTTATTTTTTTGGCTATGAATAGTTGACAGAAGACTGGGGGGAGGTTCTCTTCTCTGCTCTTAGGAGAGCAGGAGGTACTGCCTTCAGTAATATGGCAGTTGGTTATAACAATGTTGATGTGAATGCTGCTACGAAGTACGGAATAGGCGTTGGAAACACCCCGGTAAGTTGCGATACAATATTTTCAATAAAAATACCTGTGCAGTTGGAATACTAGATGTTTGAAGGTATTCATAATTTTGTACGTTCTTTGATCAGGGAGTTCTTACAGAGACAACAGCAGAATTAGCTGCATCACTTTCTCTGGCAGCATCTAGGCGAATAGTTGAAGCAGATCAGTTCATGAGAGCTGGGTTATATGATGGATGGCTTCCTCATTTGTGTGATCTCAGAAACCTTTTTGTTTTGTTTTGTTTTGTTTTGTTTTGTTTTTTGTTTATGTGGATGACCAATATTTTTTATTGTTAAATGAGTTAAGGACATTCATTATTTTGATAGGTTTGTCGGAAACTTACTCAAGGGACAGACAGTAGGAGTAATTGGAGCAGGGCGAATCGGATCTGCATATGCTCGGATGATGGTAAGTTTACCCTTTATTTTGATTTCCAAAAAAAAAATGATGGAAGAAACCAATGAATTGTCTTAATTCAAAAGCAAAAAATGTACTCAAGGTTAAAAAATAACAAAAATATACCATATGCGAGGGCAATGAGAAACGGATTTCATGTTTACATAATATTAAAAAAAATTACATCTAAACCCTTCCATGGCGTTTCACATCAAACCTACATCATCAGATCCCATTAGCTTAAGTCTGGAGCGCAAAGAGCAATAATTAGTTATAAAATGGTAAATCATTTCTACGAAGTGCACATGAAGAAAATAGTATGTATCAGTAAAAATTAACAGTAGTATATCGTTTGAATTAATTACGCTTAGTGAATTTGAATCAAAATTATGTATCACGTCGCAAGTTGAATTTCTAACCAATGCAAAATGTACAATCTCTCTTTTTGACAGATTGAGGGATTCAAGATGAACCTCATATACTATGATCTCTATCAGGCAACTAGACTAGAGAAGTTTGTTACAGGCATGTTCTCATATTCTCCCTTCCACTCGTTTTTCCGAGCATTCATTTGTTTATGTAACATTTCATACTTCTAGCTGACCTTGAGATTTAACTTATTTTTATTTTTATCTGTTACAGCATACGGCCAGTTTCTGAAAGCTAATGGAGAACAACCTGTAACTTGGAAGAGAGCTGCAACCATGGAGGATGTCCTCAGAGAAGCTGATGTGGTTAGACTCTATGGTTAATGATTTTATGATTATGACTACTTACTACGAATTTACACAAAATAACATTGAATATTAACAGAAGTTTCACCTTAAGATTAGATTGTAAAATTACAGAGTTTTGTAATATTTTTCAGATAAGTCTTCACCCAGTTTTGGATAAAACTACATACCATTTGATCAACAAGGAGAGGCTGGCCATCATGAAGAAGGTAATGGTTTTTGCTCTGCAATTACCCAGTTTTGGGTAAAACTACATACTCATAGTAAAAAAATAAAAAAAAGTGTTAAACAAACCAAATGGATTACCTGCAGGAAGCCATCCTTGTAAATGCAAGCCGAGGACCAGTCATTGATGAGGTTGCCTTGGTCGAGCATCTGAAAGTGAATCCAATGTTCCGAGTTGGGCTTGATGTGTTTGAGGTAATCAGTCCTCTGGTTCTTAGTATAATTTTTTTTTCCCTTTTTCTTTTTTTTCCCTTGACTAAGAAATTGGGCTGAAGGTTTAATCTGAATTTAAGAGCAATGGCCTTTCCACAGGATGAACCTTACATGAAACCAGGACTTGCTGACCAGAAAAATGCTGTCGTCGTTCCTCACATTGCATCTGCTTCCAAGGTGAATAGATAACTCAGTTTGTAAAATATTAGCAGTATTAACACAAAGCAATTGATATCTCTATCGAGTTTCAATCGCATATTTCTCCATTGTTGCAGTGGACGCGTGAAGGAATGGCTACTCTAGCTGCTCTAAATGTTCTGGTACACAAGAATTTCTTTTAAAAAAGATCAAAATTACATGAAATTCATCTGTTTTAAGAATCGAATAAATATTTACTCTGTATATATTCACTTATATACAGGGAAAAATCAAGGGATACCCAATATGGACTGATTTAAATCGGGTTGATGTTTTCTTGGATGAGAATTCTCCACCACCAGCTGCTTGTCCAAGCATTGTCAATGCAAAACAACTTGGTATATATTTGACAACTTTGGATTGGATGATGTCTCTTACATTTTAGGACTAGCTAATTAACCTGCTGGTTGGTGTTGTAGGCATTTCTGCTTCTAAGCTTTAAGGGAATACTGATGATACCTGCCTCTTAAGACTAAACGTGGAGTACATAATAATGCTAGGGGTGGATAAAAAGTAATCGAGCTATTCAGTTCTCAAGGTGGTCTTCTAATGGCTTATATATGCGCAAATATATAGATATATAGTGAGTCGAAATGTACGTCTATTCAACTTTTTAAGTATTTCATTTTTAATGGTCATATGAGGATGTTTAAAACAATATATGTTCGTTTTTCATATGAGGATGTTTAAAACAATATATGTTCGTTTTACTCTTCTTGACATGTTGGTTGGATGCCAGATGCCTGCAATTAAATAGCATGTTGTGCCTCGAGAAACCAAAACAATCACCGAGAAAGATAAAGAACCAACCAAAATCAACAGCAAAAACAATCCAACACCAGTTTAACGTGGTTCGGCGAGATGCCTACGTCCACGGGGCAAGGAGGGGGGAGTTTTCACTATTAGAAACCAACGAGAACAAACTAGGCGTTTCACAAATCTCTCACTTAAACCCTCAACATAATCAACTCTCCAATCTCTCCAACTTGCTCTAGGATAGAAACCTCCAACAGAAAAACCTCTCAATCGGATCTCGAGAGAGTGGGTGCGGTCCTTGCTCTTAACCCTAAAAAACAGCCAAAAGCGTAATTTATACCAATCCAAAACGAAACGGTCCTGAAACAGACCCAACTCAAATCGCGGAGCGGCGGCTCGACCGGTGTGGGTCCGGACAGCAATCCACCGTGCGCGACTCGACCGGCGCTCGGCTCTCGACACCGCCCTCCACTCCAGCCGGTGATCCCAGAATTCAGAGGAGTTCGGTTAATCGGCGCCGACCGCGGCGGTCGACCGCCCCCTGATCAAACCCGAGTAGCTCTCTGTTGCCGACGAATTCGGTTCGATCGGACCCGTCCGACCCCACACCCTGTTTGGCCTGAAAAGCTGCAACCTGCTGCTCCATCGCTTCAAATACCTCCACCTCGGCGAAGATTCCTTCCAAAAACTGAGACAAGACACCCGAACAAACCAATGCCTCAACTGTTGCATCCAGTACGCCATGGCAACGGACTCATGACAACAGACTCCATCCACAACACATCGAGACCCAAACAGGAGTGCGAACACTCAACCCCAAACCAACTGTGTCTACTCACCAAACAACTGAGCCTACACCGACTACACCAAATGCCTCACTTGCTGAGACCCAAATGGGAGTGCAAACACTCACCCCAAATGTCGATGTCGCTCACCAAATCGGCTGCATCATAAAGACTGCCTACTTATCCTCTCCAAGGAATCAAGCCTTCACGTAGTTCACCCAATGGCCTCCAACGGCCCTCAATCCAACCTGCGGCTGATAGCATCATCAACGGCCCCAAACTGAAAACAGTCCAACACCTCCACCTGAGATGAAACAATGGCCGTATCCAAAACATATCCACCAGCTGCATCCAAATCAACCACCTCATCACCTGCACCCATAAATAAATGACTCCCACGCTGTGCCACCTCAGCTGGAATCCCAACTAATGCAGAATGACCTGAAGTACGTGGGGAAATCCCCACCCAATGTGGAGTAGCATCAACCTCCACCCGCTGCGATATCCCTCTGACCTGATCAATACTCTCCACCTGCCGAGAGTCCAAAGTGACAAACCTGCTTAGACCAAACTCAGAAGCTCCCAAATGATAATCAACTGAGCCTCCGAACCTCAAACGCGCAATCGGATCCAATCTCACATCAACGATGTGACCAAGTGCTGGGTAGCCAAATATCCGACGCCGATCAAAATCTGAAGCAGCTCCACTAGATCTAACAACTCTACACGCAGTAGTCGGTAACCTCATAAGATGACCCAAACCTGTCGAAGCCCGAATACCAGATCCACTGCTCGACAACCAACGCCGATCCTCCTCCAGAAAAGAACGGCCCACTAAATCTGCCATCCCATCACGTCGCCCCATTGTTTCCTCTCCTTTGAAGTGTCTCCAACTGCCATGAGCTTGGCACCAATGCAAGAAAGGACTCCTGTAGGCATTAAAAATTGCCTATAGATCTTCACAAACAGCTCAGTGTTAAGGAACGATGATGAACGTCACTATCCGGTTCACAGGAGTTCGATTGACGTCAGTGAACGCTTGAAGTGAATCGACGAACTACGTGAGCTGACAGAATTTCGGAATAACGAAGGTACGGGCTAATCGGGAGCCCCGCAATGTTTACAAAGGGAACAATGCCCTTCGTGTCTCATTCATTCTACAGATAATCCAACCATTGGAGCTGATAGAACTCCTTGTCGGCTTTTCAACGCACTTCGAACCACTCAAATCCGAGTTTGGACGAAGAATTTACAGCGGAAGCGGACAAATAGGCATAACGGAGTGTCTCGGCCCAATTTGAGACACCCTAGGGTGTCCGCACAAGTTGGAGACACCCCAGGGTGTCCGTACAAGTTGGAGACACCCCAGGGTGTCCGCACAAGTTGGAGACACCCTAGGGGGTGTCTCAGCGCGGATTTGGGCCCTTTAAGTGGTTTTAACCGCTCCGCAACCCCTGATGCCTATAAATACAAGCCCCAAGCCCTTATTTTTTCAGATCTGGAATTTTGGAGAATTGGCGAAGCCCTGCCGGAGTGAAGAGTGATCGAGCACTTCAACGCAAGAGAGTTTCTTCGTCAGATCTACATCACCTGTACCCGATCCTTAGTCTTATCCCGTTGTGGTAATACTAAGAAGAGCAAATATCTCGCTTTTATCGAGATAGGCGCTTCAAATTTCTAGATCTCCTCACGGATCGACGAAGCTCTGGACCAGATCTGATTGCCAGGTAGTCCACAGATATCGACGTCCCCGTCACAGGCTATAGACCTACGCAAGCAAGAGACGACGAACAGATCTTGTGTTTATTTTCAAGAAAGTTGTAATCTTTATTATTTTGTTGTTTGAATTTCATTTGTAACGTTTGAAGTTTAATGAAATCAATGATGAAGGCAACTTTTGACGAAAACAAACTGGCAACCACAGTGGGAGCCAACGGCCCCGTTGCCGAGGCCGTCGGGACGCAACCGGCCTTCAAGATCCGGGTGAACGAAGAGATCGAATACGAGTTCGATCAACAGAAGTTTGAAGAGTACCTCTCTTCCTCCTCCTCCAGATCCGCCTCTCCAAACAGGCGCAGGAAGATTTCATCTTCCAAGAGTGCTCGCGGGCCCTCAGGATCGAAGATCCGAGATCCCCTCACCGTTATTGCACCTACTCCCCGCGACGCTCCTATGGCGTCTAACGTAGTCGAAGCTACAGATCCAGATCTCCCTTCCGCCGCGAAGTCAACTGCTGAAGGTGTTCCAACCTTGTCAAAGAGGGCGCGCCAGAGACGGTGTCAGCGCCTTGCGCGACAACTGGCCAAGGCCGTAGAATCGATGGACGGGATCAGCTACAATGAGGATCTCAAGTCCAGACAGCGCCAAGAGCAACAACGGCGAACGACCCACTCCTCCTCCAAGACAGAAACGAACGAATGGGTTCGTGTCAAGAGGACTCGCTCAACCCTCGAAGAGCGAATCAAGAAACGCCGCGCATTGCTTGCGCATGCCCGAGTCCTTCTGCAGAAAGCGGAAGAGATGCAGAAAGAAGAGACGGTCAAGAAGCTGTCAAAACACAAGCAGGTGTGGGTGCCAAAGGCGAAGCCGGCGCCTAAGACAAAAGTGGACGGAAGTAGCGTCCAGCCTTCTTCAAATCCAGATCCCGTTTCCCCTGCTCCCACACCTTCGGCGGAGCCAGGTAAGAACGTGGATTCTTCAAGATCCAGGGTTCCTTTGAGAGGTCGCCTCGGCCCTTTATCAGAAGATCGAGGTAAGGCACCTGTCAAGGAGCGATTGGGACCGTTGAAAGGTCCCCAAACAACAAACCAGACTGGGGGTCGTGCTAATCCCCCCAAGAAAGATAACAAAGGGAAAGCCCATGTTACCGACCGCATTGGATTACGTGTCGAAGTTCAAGAGCCCGTTAAGTTTTCACGCTCGCAAAAGCGTAGACTTGAACGAGCGACTTTTGAAAACGCTAATAAAGCGCCATATCCCCAGAGGGAAACACATTCGTCTGATGATGATTGTGTTATACCTGGGAAGTCATGCCAACACTCTATGGGTTGCTCCAGTTATCAAACTGATTTTCGTGGGAAGAAGTTCGTTCGCCAAGAGGACGAATTCCTAGAAGTGTCTATTAATATGACCGGCAGAGGCAAATCGACACGACGCTTTAGCCCAGATCAGTTTGCCGAAATGTCCCAGCGTATGACTCGATTGCGATCGGGGACTAATAGGCGAAGGAATTACCACAGGATGCAAAAGGGACTTCCTTTGGAAGAAGAGGTGTCAGATGATGGTTCAGATTCCTGCTCGGCTATAGCATCCGACGGCACAGCATCTAGTACGGGACAGCCCTATGAGTCGCTTATGATTAGTACCGAACAAGTAACCAAGATGCTTGAAGATGCCTTGACTAAGCAGAAGGAAGCTTTCAAGTTCGAGATGGAGATGGCCATGCAGCAGATGAGAGAGATGCATGACCAGCAAATCGCGGCACTGACAACTCACCAAGGAGAACCCAGTCATCGCAATAATCCGAATCAAGAGAAGAATGAACGGGAAGAGGATAATGTCAACATAACTATCCCTCCTGTCAACAATAATAACGGAGGCGGTCCCTCGGATGATAATGCGAAGGAGCCACTCGAAGACAGGTACGAGTGAAGACAAGAAGATGAAGGACTTGGAGAGCAAAATCAACGCGTTGATGAATGCTCAAGAAGTGAAGAGGTCCGGCATACCATGTCCATACCCAAGGGAGTGAGAATCAATTCCATATCCGGCAAAGTTCAATTTAATCAACTTTACGCCGTTTGATGGAAAGGGTTCCCCTACCCAACACTTGATATATTTTAAGTCTCACTTAGGAATAATCTTCGGTAATGAACCCTTAATGGTGTGGTCATTCGTGGGCACTCTTCGCGGAGTAGCCTTCGATTGGTATCATCGCCTCAAGCCGGGGAGTATCAGCAGTTGGGACGACATGGAGGATATGTTCCTCAAGCCGGGGAGTATCAGCAGTTGGGACGACATGGAGGATATGTTTCTAATGAACTTCTTCGACGATGACACCGAGATCTCAATTAGCACTCTATTTGATGAGAAGCAGAAGAATGGTGAGACAGTCGAAAACTTCGTGAAAAGATTCCGAAATAAAGCAATGAATTGCAGGGATCCGGTCAGCGAAGATTTCATCCTCGAGACCTGTCATAATAATCTTTCATTGGACATCCTTGAAGGCATGGGAATGGCACCGCCAAAGACCTGAAAGGATCTGAAGGTGCGAGGAGAACGAGCCGAACGATTCCTTAAAAGGAAGAAGGCGGAAAGGGGCCAAATAGCAAATAATGCTCCGCAACAGAACTTTGTCCCTAAGGGTAAGGGAAAAGCACATGCGAATGCTGTGGACGCGAATCAAACATTCGAGGTGCAAGCACAACCGCAACAACAGCAACAAAAGGCGCCTCAACAATCAAGATGGGAACAGTAGCCCCAGAAGCCAAAAGCCTCGGAGCCGAAGTTCCCAAAGGTCTATTCGTTCAAAGAGGATGAAGTCCCCGGTATCTTCAAGTACCTCATTGAGAATAACAAGATCAAATTGCCTCCGGTCCAGGATCAGGAAGATGCTAAGAGAGTCAATGATCCAAAATACTGCGCATTTCACAGAGCAGTGCACCATCCTACCAAGGCGTGCTATGCCCTTAAAGATAAGATCCAAGCTCTGATCGACGTCGGGGTCATTACTATGAAGCAACCTAAGGAGAAGAAGGTGGGTGCAAATGCAGTATCGATTAGTTTCGGTTCTGTTCCCTTAAACTGGTTTCGGCATGAGCCGGTAATAAATGCAGCAGTGAGGACCGTGAACGATGATCCTCACAAACAGCACCAGAAAGGACTTGTACCGCACACAGCCCCGAATGGTGAAATTCTTTGGGTTCATCCAGATTTGATTGGAGATGAACAATGGTCTGGAACCTCTTCCAAGAAAAGGTCAAAAGGAAAAGGTAAGTCTTGTTCCAAAACCATTCCCTCCAAGACGTTAGCAGAACTGGGGATTGTCGCAACTCCCCCAACACCTGTAGCCGTGGAGAAAGTCCAGCAAAAGGAGAAGGGGAAGGAGCCTCTACGCCAAGAAGCCCAGAACCCGAGGCAGTCTCGATTCAATCATCCGATTGGAAGAGACAAACCGGGAAGTGCAAGCTCTCCGCCTCATTTTGACATCATGGCGCAGTTAGCTAATATACCAGCCAGGATAACCCTGTACGAATTACTGCGTCTTTCAAAGGACACAAGGAAAGCATTGCAGGAAGCATTGAGCGACTCTGAAGCTTTCTTGACTCGAATCAAGCCGTCTTCTGAAGAACCGGAGCCGTCAGTTCAACATTGTAATCTCGCGGCGCACCGTTTTCCTTGCATCTCTTTCACCAAAGAAGACATGCAGACGAAAAATTCCAAGCATGATTGGCCTCTGTATTTCACCAGCCACATTGGTTCAAGCGTTGTCAACCGGATCCAAGTCGATCCGGGTTCCGCTATGAGTATCATGCCATTCCGATTGATGCATAATCTCGGAATACCGGCAAGTAAACTAGCGTCCACGGGCACTACGATCTACGGATTCAACACCAGTGGGTCCAGACCCTTGGGAAAGATTCGGATAAAGTGCCAGATCGGAGATTTAAAGTCAGAAGTCACTTGTTACGTGATTGATGCGGAAACATCCTATAATTTACTGTTGGGTCGACCTTGGATCCACGACAATCTTATAGTCCCGTCAACTCTTCATCAATGCCTCAAATATGTGGACACAAATAATGAAGTCAAGACGGTGGTCGCGGATAAGCAACCGTTTAAGGGATTGGAGAACTATTTCACCGATTCCCTTCTATACGGCGCCGAATCCGATACTGAATCATCGGCCCAAGGAACGGACAGCGGAGATGAAGCTGATACCGAAGCTGGGTTTGATTATGATGGTGGTTTTGTACTTAATGACATTGTACCCATTGTAATCAATCTTGACGATGATGAATCATCGGAAAGTAGTTGTAATTGGCAACTTGCCGAAGAACTATCAATAAATAATGATTTAGAGTACTCGATGTGTCTTGATAATGTCACTAAAGAGCTTTATGATAACCCTGACTTGTATATGCCGCTTCAATCATTTTGTCTGACAAAAAAGCAGGTACAGGATACGTGCGGAGCAACACTTGTCATTCCCGTGGGGACAGGGGGTGGAAAAGAAGTCGTCTACGGAAAAGGAAGAGAAGCTCCGATACCCGACCACTTCTTGGAAGAGGAAGACGATGAAGATAAACCTGCTCCTCATCTATTTAGATATAACGCAAAAGCGCACGATCTAATGGAGAAGTATGGGTATGACTTCACACTCGGAGAGGGTCTTTGCTTTGGTCGAGGTCCGCGAGTTCCACCTCGAATGACCTATGTACCAAAAGGAAAACCCGATGACTATTATCGCCACAAAAGAGGTCTTGGTTATGTCTCCTCATCCGACGATGAGTGTTGCTGGCAAATCATCGATCAAATCGCTAACAAAGCTAGAAGTGGATATTCTTCTGACTCTTCGGCTTGGGTTTCCGACACTAGTCTTGGTGAAATGTTCAAAAAGCTAATGTCGAATATGGCTACGGTTGACCCTGTGACAACAGAAGAAGATGATCAAATGCCGACTTGGGAAGACCCTTGGGTTCATCACCTAAACATGCAGTACGGCGACAGGTTTGAGCAAAGGGAGCCTCCTACCGAAGATCAGGTACTCCAAGTGAATATGGGTAGCGAAGATAATCCGAAGCCTATATTCATTATTGACAGCCTCCCGCCGGAAGAGAAAGAAGAGTTAATCTCTCTTATCAGGGAATACATTAATGTATTTGCCTGGAATTATGAAGACATGCCAGGGCTCGATCCAAATGTAGCAGTGCATCGTCTCGATATCAAGACGGATGTCAAACCTGTCAAACAACAACAAAGACGGTTTCGTCCGCAAATGATGGAAGCAATCGAGACCGAAGTTAAAAAGCTTATTGACTCGGGCTTCGTTAGGGAAGAGCAGCATCCAGAGGGGCTTGCCAATATTGTCCCGATCCTCAAGAAGAAACGCTGCCTGCCCAAAAGATGATTTCCCTCTTCCCATCACGGATGTCATCATCGACAATACGTGCGGGTTCGAGAGGATGTCTTTCATGGATGGTTTCTCTGGTTATAACCAAATAAAGATGCATCCAGATGATGAAAAGCATACCGCGTTTAGAACACCCCTTGGTGTTTTCTGCTACACGGTCATGCCCTTCGGCTTAAAAAATGCAGGTTCCACATATCAGCGAGCCATGTCAAAGATTTTTCAAGAGCATCTCCGGAAAACTGTCGAATGTTATGTGGATGATTTGGTCGTGAAAAGTCGCGATAAGAAGGATCACATCAAAGACTTGAAGACGATGTTCGATCTGATGCGTACCCACCAATTGAAAATGAATCCTACCAAGTCTTTCCTCG
This sequence comes from Asparagus officinalis, assembly GCF_001876935.1. NCBI lineage: Eukaryota > Viridiplantae > Streptophyta > Magnoliopsida > Asparagales > Asparagaceae > Asparagus > Asparagus officinalis. Next base: position 70,122,521 of record NC_033797.1, read on the forward strand.
GAATGTCCAGTGGTAAATTCTTGGGATTTGTCGTTACTACCAAAGATATTCACATCGACCCTGATAAGGTAAAGGCAATTAATGAATTGCAGCCTCCGAGAAACCTCAAGGAGCTCAGAGGATTGCAAGGGTGGTTAGCGTATATCCGTCGGTTCATCTCGAACCTCTCAGGAAAATGTCAACCATTTTCCAAGCTCACAAAGAAGGGCGTATCTTTTGTATGGGATGACGCTTGTCAAAAGGCATTCGAGAGTATTAAAGAATATCTCTCAAAATCTCCCGTACTCGTCGCACCGAAATCGGGCAAACCGTTCTTGATTTATGTCAAGGCGATGAGCCACTCATTAAGTGCATTACTTGCACAAGATGACGAAAACGGTCATGAGCAGGCAATATATTATTTAAGCCGAACCATGGTAGGCGCTGAATCTCGATATCCCATGATCGAGAGAGAGTGCCTCGCCCGGCATTACCTGGTTGGACAGACCATTTATGTTATCTCTAAAGTTAATCCAGTCCGGGTGTTCATGACTCAACCAGCTTTCATGAATTGGCGATTAGCAAAATGGGCCTTACTCTTGTCCCAATATGACTTACATTTTAAACAACAGAAGTCGGTAAAAGGACAAGCCATCTGTGACCTCCTGGCAGCTAATCTAACTACGGATACCGCCGAGATATATGACGACCTACCTGATGAGACCCATGAAGTCAACGCAACTTCGTACCAGCAAATATGGCGTTTGTATTTCGACGGCGCTTCACGAGCAACTAATGTAGCGAGTGCTCCTGAAAGTCCTAAGATTTCTTCCGGAGTTGGAGTTGTCTTAGTTTCCTCAGGAAAATACGTTATGCCTCGAGCTTATTCGTTGACCGAACCATGCTCAAATAACGTAGCCGAATATAATGCATTACTCATAGGACTCAGTTTCGCTAAAGAACTGGGAGTTGAGTATCTTGAAGCCTTCGGTGATTCTCAACTGATAGTTAAACAAGTTCAGGGAGAGTACGAGGTCCGAAGCCCGGATTTAATACCATATCATAAGATGGCAGTAGAGATAGCAGAATCATTTGAAGGATTCTTTATCGAACATATTCCACGGTTACAGAACACTTACGCAGATGCGTTAGCAGCATTGGCCGTATCTCTGGCACAACCTCCTGAAACAGAACAGTTTGTTACAGTGAGGACTCACCAACTCCTAGTGCCGATCTACAATGAAGATGGCGAAGAAGAAGATAGCAAGGAAGCACATTCAACTCAAGTTGAGTTTGAACCCTGAGATTGGCGTTTCCCCATCATCGACTACGTCCTGCACGGAATACTACCGGAAGACGTGAAGGAAAGAGATTCAATCCGACGAAGAGCACCAAGATTCTACTATAACACGGAGAATCGAACGCTATACCACAGGGGGTACGATGGCTTGCTAGCACGGTGCTTATCAACTAAAGAAGCTGAAGAAGTTCTTAGAGAGGCACATGAAGGAGAGTGTGGCGCACACCAACCTGGCCCCAAGCTTTATGACCGCATCAGAAGAATGGGATATTTTTGGCCTTTCATGATGAGTGATGCAATCACATACGCCCGAAAGTGTCACGCATGTCAAGTACATGCGAATTATATGCACCAACCTCCGGAGCATCTGCATCCTTCGGTTACGTCATGGCCATTTGAGACCTGGGGAATGGATATCGTCGGTCCTATAAATCCCCCGTCAGTCAAAGGTGATCGGTTGATCCTGGCGATTGCCGACTACTTCTCCAAGTGGGCTGAAGCGGTTCCTCTTAGAGAAGTCAAAACGAGCAACGTCATTGCATTCATCAAGCATCATATCATCTACTGGCATGGTGTCCCGAGACGAATCATACATGACAACGGTCCCCAATTCGTCAGCAACGCCTTCATCAGGTTTTGTGAAAAGTTCAAAATTCAGGACATCTCGTCAACAGCTTACAATCCCACGGCAAATGGATTGGCCGAAGCCTTCAATAAAACTATCATAAAGATTTTGTCAAAACTCGTGAAAACTAATAAACGAGACTGGGATGACAAGCTTGGCGCGGCTCTATGGGCCTATCGGACCACGGTGCGCACACCGACGGGAGCAACCCCGTATTCACTGGTATACGGATGTGAAGCTGTTCTTCCATTGGAGATTCAAATCCCGTCTCTTCGGATCGCTCTTTCAACCCAGATGAACCGAAGAGCAACATCAGAAGCGCCTTGAAGAACTTGAAAGGCTAGATGAGAAGCGTTTAGAAGCTCAACAACATATCGAATTCTACCAAGCCAGAATCTCTCGAGCTTTCGACAAGAAGGTTCGACAACGAAGCTTCAAAGAAGGGGATTTGGTTCTAGCTGAGAGGCGGCCTATGATCCTTAACTCCAAAAAGAAGGGCAAATTTGAACCCAAATGGGAGGGACCATTCGTAATAGAGACAGTCTATTCGAGTGGCGCATATCGCTTAGTCACCAAGGACGGCGACCGGCTTATGATGCCGATAAATGACAAGTTCCTGAAAAAATACTATCATTAGTATCTTCAGGATAACCAATGTATCGGAAAGTTCCCAGAAGAACATCATATGAAGTATTCTTAGGGATAACCCAATCATTGTAGAAGTGATGAATAAGAAATTCTTGCTCGAATTCAGAATGTTGGAACGTTTCTTCTTATTATCAAAATTCTCTAACTCTTATGAGTTATTTTTGTGAGATGAGATCCAATCCTCTGATAGGTTAATCTTTCCTCACCAAACCATCTACTGATCAAACTAATTGACGGTGGATCCACCAACATTTCCATCTGCCAGTCATTGGCATTTCTCAGACTCAACATGTCAGGTCATGATCGCCTAGCATTCAAATTTCAAATTGAACGATCAAGCCTGTAAAAGGTAAGATCATCTCAAACCTCCCACTTTCACTGCTTCCTTGGTCAAACCTATAAAAGTTAGGGCCAAAGCCAGATTCCTCTCTCGATTCCTTCCATGAACGAGAGGTCCACTTTCAATTCGAACAGTCAAACCTATAAAAGTTAGGATTGTTCCCGATCTCACTTAGTCAAGCCTACAAGTAGTTAGGACTAAGACCGAGTCATTCCTTTTCGATAAACGAAAATCCACCTTTGTTCCTTTTTCCACCAAACCTATAAAAGTTAGGGTCGAAATTGGGCTTTCTCCTCAATAAATGAGGGATTCTTTTGATTCAAATGACCAATTCTATAAAAGTTAGGGCCGTTTGAACTTTTCCGATTATCGGAGTGGAGATCCCACTCTTAGTTTCATCTTTTCGGAGTCTGGGGGTGGAGATCCCACCTCGAGTTTCCTTTCCGACTGTAGATAGAATATAAAATTCTTCCTTTTCAGTCCCGGGAGATAGAATATAAAATTCTTTCTCTTCCACTTTCCAGTCCGTCTTTATTCTGATAAAGGACACAATTTTCAATTTCCAATCCGGGCACTTTGTGCACGGGGAATTTTATCTCAACTCCTAAAGAGAGATAAGTCTACGCCTAATACGCGTTGCCGGTTTAGTCTTTCACCGATTGAAAAAGACACCAGAGTATAATTCTGGGGACTTTCATCCCGAATCCTAAGTAGGGATGAGTCAACGCCTAACACGCGTTGCCGGGCATCATAGCACAAAGTCTCAGAGAATCACTCTTGCAGCACAACGTACATGCGGAACGGATTTAGACAATCCGGCTTGCTAGCCCGACTCAAACGGTAATCGGTAAAGGCCACATCAAACCCGTTGAAGGCTGGGGTTTGCCAAATCCCAAAGTCCATGGTCTAATACACATTGCCGTCTTTCGCCGATTGAAAAAGACACCAGGGTCTAAACCTGGGGAATTTTATCCCGAAGCCTAAGAAGGGATAAGTCGTCGTCTAATACGCGGCGCAGGGTACCTTTTCCCTATAAGAAATGATTAAGTCTATGTATTCAAAATCATAGCATCAAGTCTAGGAAAAGCGATTTTCTTAGCACAACGTTACATGTGAGACGGGTTTTAATAATTCACATGCTAGCCCGATTCAAACGGTAATCGGTAAAGGCATATCAAACCCGTTGATGGCTGGGGGTTTGCCAAAAATCCCGTAAATCTTATCATCGCTGGGTTTAAAATAAATGAAGAAATATCATGAAGGAATCAAATGCGGAGTCTCTATTAATAGATCAAGTCAAAGCATACAATAAAAAGCTCGTTAGCCCGAAGGCAGCTGACGGCTAAGAACATGAGACTCTAAACTAGAAAGCCTATCTATATAACTCTGCTCAAGTTCTGCCTGCAGGCCAGCTCGGACGGATTCTTCAGAACTGCTCAAGATCTTCACGGCTTCATTCTTCAGCTTCATCAATCTCTCCTGTGTAGATCCTAGCTTCTCGAGGGCCTGTCCACGAGAATGCTCTACTCCAGCCAGGTCTTCTGCAATAATAGTAACGGACTCATCGGCGTGCCTCAAGGCCTCCTTCAACCTAGCCACTTCCTCGCGACCGGAATCCAAAGAGTGGAGTAACTCGGCTCTATTTGTATCCTTCCTCGCCACGGTAGCCATCAGTTGCGCAACTGAATGCTCATGTGACTGAAGCTCATTGTCGACGGAAGATCTCAGGTCGCGCCACTGTACCAGCCTATGCTCCATCTGAGAGGACACGAAGAAAGAAGCTCCATTAGCCTTCAATTCCTTCAACTCTCAGATCTCCGACTCCAGAGCAGTAAAATCGACAATGAAGGAATCAGCCAACTCCGGATATCCTTCTTCTCTAAACATCATCATGTGACGAGAAAAGGAACGCCTGAACTGATCAAAACAATATCCTTGATGAAGCAGTTTCTCGATCATGCCGTTAAAAAAGGCGGTAAAAAAGCCAAGGTCTGTACGGAAAATATCTCTGTCTGGATCGGTATCGGCCAAGAGGGCGCGAACATGCTCATATAGAGATGATTGAGATCCTACAAGTAACGGTGTGGAAAGCTAAGAGATCATCAAATATAATAAGAAAACTTAAGGGCAAATTCCGAGCATACCAACGCCAGTGGAGGTCCCCTCGGATTGAGGTCTGACAGGCTCCGAGATAACGGCAGGAGTAGTCATGGAGGGTATATCAACACCTGTAGGCAAATCAGTCTCAGAAACTGTAGTGGCATCAGGCACAACGGCTGGTCCTATAGTTACACTTCTTTATTAGTCAAAATGAAAATTTAGACAAATAAGGAGAGTCGGGATGATAAGGTCATCTACATACCTGTAGGTCCATCATCCTCAGGTACACGGGGAATGCCAGCAGTCATAAGAGTATCAGTCCTGGTGGCTGGTCCTATGATTACACCCATCTATTAGTCAAAGTCAGACAAATAGAAAGGAGCACGATGTCCCTAGATCGTATGCGTACCTGCAAGTCTGTTACTCCGAGGTAAGCTAGATATGCCGGGAATCGATATTGGGTTAGTCCCAATGACCGGTACTGCAATATTAATCCTTTGTTAGTCAGACAAAAGACCAGGCAGAATGAAGAGAATCAGACATATACCTGTGAATGTATCACCCTCAAAGGGTGGTCCCACGGTTCCTTTGGTAGCCTGTTCGGCCAGCATGTCGACCAATAATCCAACATCGGGTCCCGAGAAATTTGATGCAGAGACATACTCCTGTTTCTCGAGACCTACATCATGAAAAGCCTCATCCTCAACGAGCCTCTCTGATGCGACATCTGCAGAATAATTTAAGTGTTGGATATATATACAAGAAGATAGGGAAAGTACCTGCAGCAGGAACAGAAGATTCCTTTTCTCTAATATCCACGCTTGGATTCTTCAAGTAATCTGAAAGAAAGCGAAGTACGAAAAATAATGAATCCTGAATTCCTTAACTCTCCTAAATGCTACTCGAGGAAGGTATCATCGGAATTAAATGTACCTGAACATGGAATGACGGGCTCAACGCTATTAACCTGCTCAGTATCAAGGTTCGTATCGACATCCATGGAATCGTTACGAATGGCGTCGCACATTTGCTGCATGAAGCTATCCATATTATCAGAACCAGGGAATACAGGGTCCGGTGGAAGTTCGCCGTCTTCATAGTATCCTGAAACATAAAACCTGGTTACAAATCCCAAAAGGTAAATCATCTTAAAGCAATAAGGACAACAAAGTATTACCTTCCTCTCCATCGGCAATGTCTCCCAAACCCACTCCGTAGGGGTACCGACTAACGTGTGGTTTATGAGCGGTCTTCTTCTTTTTCGGAGTACCAGCCCTCATAGAACCAACGGGTCGTTCGTGCATAGACTTGTCACGCGTCTCAACCTGTGTAGGAGCCTCGCTACTATGCCGGGATCTCGCATAATGAGAAGCGAGCGACTCCTGCACATCGACTGTCCTACCTGGGGTGATAAGAGTCAGGATAAGTGAACAATTGAGATTGAGAAAGAAGGCCAAAGAGCATGACAAACCTGCATTAAGTTCTTCTGCGTCAGTGTCCATATCCACATACTCCTCCTCAGAGGTCTCGTCCTCATCATCAATAGGAAGGAGCTCTTCATCGTCATCCATCCTGTCTCTGCTCGAGAGGGAAGGTTTGGCAGGCTTCTTAGGTTTGGCAGGCTTCTTCCCCTGTTTCTCAGCAAGCTCAGCCTTGCGAGCAGCCATCATAGTGACTTGAACCAAGTGCTCAGACTGCAACTCTGAAAGACTCCTCACACCTATGGACTCATTGGCAGAAAGAAACCACTTGCAGCTGAGGAAAGTGATCAACGGCTTGCGTCTGGACGAAGGAAGAGCAAACTGGGCCCCAGTACAACCCACCATGGTCCATAGCCATGCCCGAACGCCGTCAATAAGCCCTCCTTCAATCTTCAAACCATGGCTCGGGTTCCCAACATATAGTTGGTCGTAGCCAAACTGACGAGCAAAACGGCTAGGGAGGTAAGGCTCTATGTGGCAACGGTTCTTCACCCGAAAAACGAGATACCCAACGCGGATGTTCACCAACCAGCGGAAACAACCAACGTCGAGAGCAGTCCGATTAGTTCTGGGCTTCTCCTCATCCATCAGCACATCACCATAGAGGCCCGAAAAACGAGGAAAACACTTAAAGAACTCCCAGCTCTTACGAACTCGAAGCTCTCGTTGTACATCGTAAGGCGTCTGACTGCTGATACGGAACGACGCACTTCTTCAACCAGAGGGCGAGATAGCCTGCTAGCAAAGTCCGAGGCTCAATGGACTTCTGTGCACGGCGAAGGAACGAACGAAACTTGGTTCCTGCAGGAAAAGCTCCCTCAGCACTGGCAATGGTGTAAGAACGAGCCTCAGCCTTCTCCATCAACTCATTAACGGTGGTAGGTGTCAGAACATTTAACTCACAAATGAGCTCGCTGGAATCACCCTCCAAGTTCTGGAACAAGTAGACAGCAAACTGCTTCAGACTGATCTGCCTTCTCCTCTTTGCCTGAGAAGAAACCATGATCAGAGAAGTATGATAGTGGCAGGTGAGATCCCAAAGAGTATCGTGCATATCGGGAGTATCCTTCTTCAACCACTCCAATTGCTGGTTCGAGGGAAAGTACTCTGGTATGGACAGTCCCCCATCGGAAGGCCAAAAACCTGATACATCTCATGCAAGGCCAACCCTAACTCTCCGCCGCTGGTCAGGAATGTGTTACTGTCAGGCATGTATGTCTCCAACAATGCTAAGAAATGGCGACAGCTGACTGGGAGCCCATACATGGTGGCTCGTATAGGTGAGTACAATCCGCTGCTCTTCAAATCCTTCTCCCAGCGCCCCAAGACGTAACTGGTCATGCGTGTCCACCATGCCTTGGGTTGTGAGAAAGCCCAACCATAGCATCTAAATCCTCCCAAGATGAGCCAGACGGTTCTTCACAGTAGGAGCGGCTGCTGATACCTCGCCTGGGGGTGCGGTATTAAGACCCATAATCCCTGGTCGAAGACCGCGGATGTAATGATACCCGATAGAACCAGGAGTCTTATGTTGGGACGTATATCCACACTGGACTCGATCAACATCATCGGTAAGATGCCAGGACATCTGTCTCTCTACGGCTTGTCCCTCCAAACAAGTGAAAGAATACTGACGAGAAATGGAAGGAATATACAGGAAAGCTCCTTCATGAAGATTCAGCCAATGCTCCTTGGTAAGAATCAACTTAGCAGGATCCTCAATATGATCTCCGAATAGAAAACTGGGCTTCTTTAAAGCCTGAGTAGAAACAGAATCCGCAGTAAAAGAAGCATCCGTAATCAGCTGGCGTAAGCAATGACGCCCCCCATCCCGTATCAAACGACAGGATTCGTCGGAGCGATCTCTGTCGAACTGAGGGAGTGGACCAATAGCCTGCCTGATGGAAGCCGAAGAGAAGACTCCCCCCTACAACCAGTAGTGGCATGAGGAGGGAGGCTGCCCGTGGGGAAATCGACTGCAACAAAGCAAGGATAGAGTCAGAAAATCATCCATGAATTAAATCCATCTCATAAAAAAGCGAGATAAGATCATTCATGGGGTAATTGGAGAGACAATTTTGAGTGTCCTACACTGGAAGAACGGTATGCATCATCACGTAGATAACGTGGTAACATACACCGAACTACAAGGTGTAAGACGACACAAGATCGCCCCAATATACCAGAAGACTTGAATTAGCTAAGCAAAACAAGTCTGAAACCTCAACCCCCGTGAAGGAGGGTGTCGGCCGTTCCCGAATGACCCGCGAAGGGGCCAAACGAGGGTGTACGGAACCACCAATGTCCTGAAACCTCAATCCTCGCGAAGGAGGGTGTCGGTTCTTCCTTAATGACCCGCGAAGGAATCAATCAGGGATACAGAAATAAAGATTCTCACCCCCAAAAAAGGATGCCGCTGGAGGGGAGGATGCTATAGGAACTTCTTCCTCGCTAGGCTGCGAACGGGAGCGACTCCTAGGAGGCCGAGGTCGACGTGGAGACATCGAAAATCTGCAATGAAAAGCAGCAAGTCAGGTACAATCCAAGATATGAATACACGAAATTTAAAAGGGAAATTAAGAACTTGAACTAAAGTCCTATGAATAAATAGAATTTTATAGTTGAAGTCTAATTAAACCTACAAATTTCGTGCATGCAAAGCAATGATTGTCATTTTGCGGTAAATTTTGGTGAAATACCCAAAATACCCCTCGTGTTCAAGGCTAAATTCGGGTCAAGGACACGCTCGAGTTGGGTCATGGTCATCATATTTGATCATATAGCACCCCCAATACCCCGCAATTTTGGTTAATTTTGCAAATAAACCCTTTTTGTAAAATTTAGCCGAGTTTGCACATAAAACCCTCAACAACTTTTGGTCCTCTTGCATGAAGCACCCCTCAAATTTTTGACCAAACGGACATATAATCCAAATCCTAATTTCAGTCCTTTACTACATGAACACCACCCCAATTCTCCGACCAATTTTGCAAATAAGCCCCCAAAAAGATTTCGGCTCATATTTGCACATTAAACCCTCAATAATTTATGGTCTTTTTGCATGAAGCACCCCTCAAAGTTGTGGCCAAGTGGGTCTAAAATCCAAGCCTCAAAAATTCAATCCCATTTTGCATAAAGGCCCCTATAAATTTCAGTCCACTTTTGCATAAAAGTCCCCCAAAATTCGGCCATATTGCAAGTTTTGCATAAAACCCCCAAATACTTCATGCATACACAACCCATCATCAAAAAATTTCTATCTTTCCACAAAACCCAACCTATAAGAACAAAAAGCTATGATCTTTATCAAAAAAAAAAGGGGAAGAAAGTTTTGAGAGGAAACTTATCCAAAGCCAAGAAGTCTCTCTTAAGCTTGAAGATGAAGAAGAAAAACCCTAGCTTTGAGGATAGAAGAATTTCGGCCAAGGGGAGGGCACCAAAATCCGAATTTATCTTGAGTTTAAGAGGGTTTAAAGAGAGGAGTTTTAATGGGTTTCTTAGAGGGAAACAATGGTGTATGGAGGGAAGGAGGAAGAAGGAGTTTAAAAAAGGAAAGGATTCTCTTTTGAAAATTTGGAAAGAGGGGGAAAACAAAAGAGGAAATAACAAAAAGGAAAGTTCAAAAGGGAAAACAAAAGAGGAAACAACAAAAGAAGGAAAGAAAAGCAAAGAAGGGGGGGGAGTCTCGGCCTTGGAACCGAGACACCCTAAGGTGTCTCGGTTTTGGCCGAGACACCAAGAGGGGTGCTCGGTCAAGTTGCAGGACACCCTTGGGTATCTAAAGCCCAAGTTCGAGCCCCCCCCCCCCGAACCCTTTTCGAGTCCGAATTTACCTATTTTCGTCGGTTATTGGATACTTTGACGAAATATATACTCCGAGCGATTCAAAACCCTAGGGTCAACGCCGGTCAACGCGTAACCCTAGGTCAACGCCAGTCAACGCGTTACGATAAAAAGTCAACGTTCGACGTTAGAAACCTGTTTGTTGGAAAATTTGTAATAAGAAAACAAGGAAAGAACTGTATTTGAATTTTATTCTCTCTAACTGTAATTAGAGTTTGTTACTTGTTCTGAATCACAAAAACCTCGTCAAGAGTTATCAAACCAGACAAGACAGTTTTCAGTGAGGATAGATATTCGGATCGTCAACGCAGAAGCAAACTCGACGCAAGCATTCGAGGGAGGCATCTCCTCGTACCAAGAAGAACCAGAATTAAACAAAGAGAGAATCTAGATCATTCTCTTCTCTTTGTAAACGGAAATCCAATTGTAATTGAGAATAGAGAGAGTTGTAAACATTCTTTTTCTAAGCA
>NC_033797.1:70134306-70139327 GCF_001876935.1 Asparagus officinalis
ATTGTAACTTCCATCATCAGTGTTTGATGGAGACTCAACTATCCATTGTGATTTTTAGACAGCCTACAAAACCCTAAGGGTCAACGCCGGTCAACGCGTAACCCTAGGTCAACGCCAGCCAACGCGTTGCGGCAAAAAGTCAACGTTCGACGTTAGAAACCCTAGGGTCAACGCCGGTCAACGCGTAACCCTAGGTCAACGCCAGTCAACGCGTTACGACAAAAAGTCAACGTTCGACGTTAGAAACCCTAAGGGTCAACGCCGGTCAACGCGTAACCCTAGGTCAACGCCAGTAAACGCGTTGTGACCAAAAAGTCAACGTTCGACGTTAGAAACCCTAGGGTCAACGCCGGTCAACGCCGGTCAACGCGTAACCCTAGGTCAACGCTAGTCAACGTGTTGCGATGAAAAGTCAACATTCGACGTTCGAAACCCTAAGGTCAACGCCGGTCAACGCGTAACCCTAGGTCAACACCAATCAACGTGTTGCGACAAAAAGTCAACGTTCGACGTTAGAAACCCTAAGGGTCAACGCTGGTCAACGCGTAACCCTAGGTCAATGCCACTCAACGCGTAACCCTAGGTCAACGCCACTCAACGCGTTGCGACAAAAAGTCAACATACGGTGATCTGAAACCCTAAGTCAACACAATGTGACGGAGGTAGTCAGTTCAAAGTCAACTCAATGACACGAGCCAAATTCAATTCATCAGCTGTAGACTCGAGACTCCGACGACGGCCAAACGATAAACGCAGCGCCGGAAGGACTTCGACTATTCATCAAAGCATTGGATAGACTGAAAATCAAAGGAGCCAAGAGTTGAAGCTAACCACAGGTCCTTTATGCCGACTGAAGGCTAGACCAATCACATCCAAAGTATTCCAGCCTCCTCTATAAAAGAAATGAGTCTGAAACGCTTTGGAGGGGGTATCTGTAGGCATCGAAAATTGCCTATAGATCTCCACAAACAGCTCAGTGTTAAGGAACGATGATGAACGTCACTATCCGGTTCATAGGAGTTCGATTGACGTCGGTGAACGCTTGAAGTGAATCGACGAACTACATGAGCTGACAGAATTTTGGAATAACGAAGGTACGGGCTAATCGGGAGCCCCGCAATGTTTACAAAGGGAACAATGCCCTTTGTGTTTCATTCATTCTACAGATAATCCAACCATTGGAGCAGATAGAACTCCTTGTCGGCTTTCCAACGCAGTTTGAATCACTCAAATCCGAGTTCGGACGAAGAATTTACAGCGAAAGCGGACAAATAGGCATAACGGAGTGTCTCGGCCCAATTTGAGACACCCTAGGGTGTCCGCACAAGTTGGAGACACCCCAGGGTGTCTGCACAAGTTGGAGACACCCCAGGGTGTCCGCACAAGTTGGAGACACCCTAGGGTGTCCGCAACGCGGGTTTGGGCCCTTTAGGTGGTTTTAACCGCTCCGCAACCCCTCAAGCCTATAAATACAAGCCCCAAGCCCTCATTTTTTCAGATCTGGAATTTTGGAGAATTGGTGAAGCCCTGCCGGAGTGAAGAGTGATCGAGCACTTCAACGCAAGAGAGTTTCTTCGTCAGATCTACATCATCCGTACCCGATCCTTAGTCTTATCCCGTTGTGGTAATACTAAGAAGAGCAAATATCTCGCTTTTATCGAGATAGGCGCTTCAAGTTTCTAGATCTCCTCGCGGATCGACGAAGCTCTGGATCAGATCTGATTGCCAGGTAGTCCACGGATATCGACGTCCCCGTCACAGGCTAAAGACCCACGCAAGCAAGAGACGACGAACGGATCTTGTGTTTATTTTCAAGAAAGTTGTAATCTTTATTATTTTGTTGTTTGAATTTCATTTGTAACGTTTGAAGTTTAATGAAATCAATGATGAAGGCAACTTTCGACGAAAACAACTCCTACTAGAACAAGTACGACTGGTAACCTTTCTGCCTATACACCTCCTCCAACTGTTGCGAACTACTAGGTCTTTATACCAACGGGACTTGGTTGCAACCCAAATATGCCTAGTACAATCCCCAACATAGGAAACAAAATAACGATTACCTCCCGATGATGCCTCCTCGGAAAGCCCCCAAATGCCTGACTGAACACCTCCAATAAGACCCCTCGATCGATGGATAGAAGTGCTGAACTCCACCTCGGTCTTCTTGCTCATCCCAATGTGTTCACAGGACTTCAATCTACAGGTCATAGCACTCCTCAACAATCTGTGCACGGTGTAACCAACAATATATCCCAGCACCAAACAATGCCACAGTCTAGCCATAGAAGTCGTCAGCGCCCTATCAATCATCGTGCTCCTAAGCAGATAATATATGTTACTCCATCTGACGCCCTTCATAACAATCATGGACCCTGATGTGACCTTCAAGCGAGAATCCGCCAAAGTCACCCTATAGCCTGATGCCTCCAATACCCCAAGTGAAATGATGTTCTTCCTCAGTTGAGGAACGAACCTCACATCAGCCAACTCCCGAACCATCCCGTCACTCGTCCTAATCCGAACGGTACCAATACCACCAATAGGGCATCTGTGATCATTACCCATAAGAACAGCATCCCCTCTTTCCAACTCCTGAAAGCTGGAGAACCAATCCCTTCTAGGGCATATGTGATAAGTAGCACCTGAATCCAACATCCACTCGGTGGAGTCGGCAACATCAACTGACGGAAGAGCTGGGCACGAATAGCCCGAAGAATCTGAATCTGAAATATCGCCACTAGCCTTGGCAATATTTACCTCTGAAGCTTGAATAGCTTTCCCTTTATTCTTCACGGCTTGCAATTTTGGGCATTCGGCTTTCCAATGTCCATCCTCTCTACAAAAGACACACTGATTCCTACCAACTGCAGGATGCCCCCTCTAGACTGTGACCTTCTTCCACGGTTTGGACTTCTAGCTCTTGCAACCAATGCCCCCGCAACCGGCTCAATGAAAGTCTCCTTGTCCTTCTTTCGAAGTTGATAGTTCACTAGGGCTGCGGTGACCTCACTATACGAAAGAGATGCATTTCCATTAATAAGAGTGAGGACGAATGTCTCATATTCCTCGTCGGGCAAGGAACTCAATAACAACAATGCTTTATCCTCATCTTCAACAATAACATCTACATTCGCCAAATCTGCAAGTAGCTTCGTGTAGTGGTTCATGTGATCACTAATGGATGTCCCCTTCTTCAATTCGACGCTCTTCGTCAAATATTTGCCCTCTAGGACCTCCCAAATCTTCTTTGCCGAAGTTTCATTCATCACATCATATTTAAGGTCTTGGGTAAGGCAAGACCTAATCACACCACACGCCGTTCTATTCATTTTATTCCAAACCTTTTCATCAACGTCGGCCGGTTTCCCGTCCAACTACAATGTATCTTCCAAATTTTGCGTATTTAGCGCATCCATGACTTCGCATCGCCAAAGTCCAAAATTATTTGTGCCGTTGAACTTTTCCACATCTATTTTCATAGAATGTATATTCAAACTTTGGACGGCCTTCACACCAGAAGAACCCTCCCCATTTTTTGTTAGACCCTAGAGGGGGGGGGTGATTAGGGTCTTATGCTAATCTAATCCGATTAAATGCCAATTAAAATTAATTAATAAGTTGTATTCTTGCAAGATAGATATACAAGAGTTATAAGCAAGAATAAGCAATATACACAAAGTGATATGTCCTATATGATGAAATATATTATGAGTTATATGCAAGGATATGAAACTAAGGGTGATATATATTATGAGTTATATGCAAGGATATGAAAACTAACACAATGGTAAACAATATGAACTAGATAGTGGATCATATAAATAAAGAGCTAATGGCAATGGCGATACAAGATATGAGCATGAATATAAATGAACGCCAAAGCACACTCAAACACACTATATGATCACGGAGTTCGGACCTTCCGTCCTACGTCTCCGCTCCCCACTCCCGGGGAGAAATCCACTATCACGACCGGGTTTTCTACGCTCACCCGAATAACGTTTACAACCACACAGTGTCGGTTTTCAACGCTCACTGAACAACGTTCACTCCTCACACTCGGTTTCTAGTTCACCGAAAACTTCACAACACACTACGGTTTCTAGCTCACCGAAAACCTAACAACACTCACAATGTAACAAATATAAATTTGTTCTCTACAATAGGTGAGAACTCAATTAAGCACAACTCAATGTTACAATCTCTCACAACCCTAATATACTATGTATGCAAATACAATAAGCTCAAGTGGGTGTGTGTAACAATGAGATAATATAATCAAATCTAAACTCAATATAAAAACTAGCTTTAAAGAATGATAATCAAATAACTAAGCAAATGTAAAGCTAGATAGAGTTTAGAAAACTTTGTAAAGCTAGAGTTTGAGTTTAGAAAACTTCTCAAGATCAAGATGGAGAGATGGAGATTTGAAGCCCAAACAATAAGATAATCTCCTCCACTTGTGAAAGCTAAAACTGCTTTAAACCAAACCCTTAAACAAGCTTAAAAACAAGCTTAAACCTCTTTTAAAAAACTCTTTAAAACATTCTCATAGCTTGTAGAATTGAATGCAATGGGGGTATATATAGCCTCCCAAGAATTCAGCCAAAAACCTGAGCAAAAGACAAAAACAGCCCCAAGGCAACGGTCAAAAAACTAGCCGTTGGAAGCTGAAAACAACATCGTCGGTCGACCGGAAAATTCGTCGGTCGACCGAAAATTTTCATCGGTCGACCGAACCGGTCGCCCGACAGCTCTCTGTCAGCCCAGTGAACTTTTGACCTCAGGTTCGGTCGACCGGTGCGGTCGACCGAAAACTGATATGAAAACTGTTTATCTGATTTTGAAATGCTGTTTAAAAATATCAAATAAATTCCAAAAAATGTAAAACTTTGGGGAATGATTGTAGACATGATAATAAACACGCTACAACAACTGGTTTCCAAAAAGGACTTTCCAAATAAAAAATATCATCATTTTACAAAATAGCCCAAAACATAAAAATATGAGGTACTTGA
>NC_033797.1:70139337-70263994 GCF_001876935.1 Asparagus officinalis
AGATTAGCACAAAAATATAACTTGGATCTTTAACTCAAGGCGATTAGACCTTAAATCAAAGAGCACCAAGCTCTGATACCAATTGTTAGACCCTAGAGGGGGGGTGATTAGGGTCTTATGCTAATCTAATCCGATTTAAGTGCCAATTAAAATTAATTAACAAGTATATTCTTGCAAGATAGATATACAAGAGTTATGTGCAAGAATAAGCAAAATGAACAAAGGTAAATATCCTAGCAATGAGATATACTATGAGATATATGCAAGGATATATGAGCTAACACAAGATGATATATCCTATCAAAGAGATATACAATATGATATATGTATAGGATATGTAAACTAACACAAGGGGTAAACAATCTAAACAAGATAGTGGATGATATAGATAATGAGCTAATGACAATGGCGATATAAGATATGAACATAAATATGAATGAACGCCAAAGCACACTCAAACAAGCAATATGATCACGGAGTTCGGACCTTCCGTCCTACGTCTCCGCTCCCCACTCCCGGGGAGAAATCCACTAACACAATCCGGTTTGGAAGCCGGAACTTCTTCTACACACTCGGTTTTCTAGCTAACCGAAAACTCTACAACTCACACTCTTGCAATCACACTCTACACCCACTAAGTGTTGGAACTAGACGTGTCTCCCTCAAGTGTTAGGAATTACAACCTCTCGTCACCTACCCCACTCCTCTTGGGACGATCCCCGACTCTCGCCACACACTTCTCTCTTGGTGTACAAGTGTATTACAAAGTGTATCCTCACAATTAAGGCTCAATACAAAGTGTTTGTTCTCTACAATGGATGAGAACGAATTGTAAGCTCACTCTCTAAGATACACAATCTCACAACCCAATTATACTATGAATGTAAATACAATAAGCTCAATAGGTTGTGTGTGAACAAAGAGATATAAATCAAAATCAAACTAAACTCAAATATAAAATCTAGCTTAAGAACAATGATAATCAAACAAGTATATAAATGTAAAGCTAGAGTTTGAGTTTAGAAAACTTCTCAATTTGATAACAAGAGATGGAGGGATGATAGTTGGAAGCTCAAACTTCAATAGATAATCTCCTCAAGCTCTTGTGGAATTTGATTCACAAAATCGAAACACTCAAATGCTTAAAAGCTTATAAACACACTTTAAACAAACTTAAACCATTGATTAAAACTTTCTTAAACTTGTTTTGAAACTCTCTTGGTTAACTTGAAAAGACATCAGCAATGGGGTATATATACCCTCTAAGAAACTCAGCAAAAACACCCAAAACAAAAGACCAAAAGACCCAGCCAACGGTACAAAAACTAGCCGTTGGAAACAGAAAGATCCATCGTCGGTCGACCGGAAATTCTGTCGGTCGACCGATGGAAAAGTTCGGTCGACCGACGGAAAATTCGGTCGACCGTTATCCAGGTCGAAAACGAGAAACCACTCTGGACCATCGTCGGTCGACCGGTGCGGTTGACCGATGGAGCTTTCGGTCGACCGGACCGGTTGACCGACAGACTCTCTGTCGCCCAGTGAGAAATGATCAACTGATCGGTCGACCGGGTCGGTCGACCGAAATCTGACACAGCTGAAAAACCTGATTTGCTGATTTTAAAAAGCTGTTTAAAAATATCAAATAAATTCCAAAAAATGTAAAACTTTGGGGAATGATTGTAGACATGATAATAAACATGCTACAACGACTGGTTTCGAAAAAGGACTTCCCAAATGAAAAATATCATCATTTTACAAAATAGTCCAAAACATGAAAACCTGAAAATTGATATTTTGATATTTTGACTTAAACAACATTTTGAAACCTTATGAAATGATTGTATAGACTTGATAAAAGATATAACATGTTGTTATGAAGTCTATAATCTAGAAATACAATATTTTCATAAATTTGCATATTCTATGCAATATATTCAAAACACTAAATATGATTTCATTAAATATAAGCTTGTTAAAGGTGAAATCATATATAGGCATATAAACATGAAACAAAATAGTATTTTCCAATTCTATTCATTTGTTTCATAGTAAAACTTGAAAACTATCAAACCAAAACATATATGTATATATATAACTATATATATACAAAAACCAAAACGTGTATGTGTGTATATGATTGAGCTTAAAGTACTAACACACATAATATAAATTCCTAAACTAAATTACCCAAGCAATCTTGATCTTCAATAAGCTTGACTTGGTAATCTCGCGGATGAAGCTTGAACTTGGATCTTGAACTTTGAATAGCAAGGCTTCACCGACATTCCGCCAACCTCCTTTGGATATGATCGTTGAAGCTCTATTCCATCCATCCTCCAACTATGTTGTTTGTCTACAACAAATACGAAAACACAAATACTAGACAAACTCCCCACTTTTATCTTTTTCAGCCATATATCTTAAAGCACCAACAAACCAATGCGGAAAAACAAACGAGAAATAGATCCAAATTGAAAAAGACGAGATTTTTACTGAAAAGATCCCACCTTTATCACCAAACGAAGCCCTAGATGAACTTCCAAAGCGATCTACTCCTCCAAAATAGCCCAAGCGTAGCCCGAAGCTCTGATACCAATTGTTGTGCCTCGAGAAACCAAAACAATCGCCGAGAAAGATAAAGAACCAACCAAAATCAACAGCACAAACAATCCAACACTAGTTTAACGTGGTTCGGCGAGATGCCTACGTCCACGGGGCAAGGAGGGGGGAGTTTTCACTATTAGAAATCAAGAGGAACAAACTAGGGTTACAAATCTCTCATAAACCCTCAACAATCAACTCTCAATCTCTCCAATTGCTCTTAGGATAGAAGCCCAAAGAAAAACTCTCTCAATCTGCTCAAATTCGTCCTTGCTCTTAACCCTAAAAAACACCCAAAGGGAATTTATACAAATCCAAAATGAAACGGGTCTGAAAACAGACCCAACTCAAAACCGCAGCGGCGGGGGGCCCGGGTGGTCGACCGCGATCCATCGCGGTCGACCGGCCCGGTCGACCGCCCTCCATCCAGCGGCTGATCCAAATTCCAGAGAGTTCGTCGGTCGACCGCGGCGGTCGACCGGCCCTGATCCAAACGCCCAGTAGCATCTGTGCACGAATGCGGTCGACCGGACCGGTCGACCGCCAACCTGTTTGCCTGAAAACTGAACCTGAGCTCCATCTCTTCATAGCATGGTGAGAGAAAGCATGTAAGACGTAAATTTCATTGTTGAAAATTGTCAGAGTATAAATTTGTACCCTTCAACCCTCATCATAACTTTAGAGTTTTGTTGTAGTGGTAGGATCCCTTTTGACATGGTATCAGAGCAACTTCAGTAGCTAAGCACAGAATCGGTTTCTTGTATATGCAATGCAATGCATAAGAAGCTTCTGAGGTTATCTAAAGAAGGTAAATTACCATATTTTGACTGGATAAAATATCGAACTGTCATGAGAATGACATATGATCGAGTTCAGTAGATTTGATGTGGCTTTTAAAACTGGTATCAAATTAAGAAAGGTTTCAGACTTTTACAAATGCAAAATTTATACCCTTTTGTGGTAAAAAAATCATTAATTATATAATTGAAGAAACATAAAATGGTAAGTTACACAAAAAGGACATATGCTAAGAAGTTCATAGGACGTAAACCAAGTAGTTCATACATATCAAATCATAGTTGTCTTTGATGAAGGCTTTGGGCAGATGGGTAGATTATGAACACTCGGTGCTAGAAACAACTAGCTTGTTGGAACTGTTCAAGCTGGGTACGAGAAATTGGAGAGGATGCTACCACGTATTCCCTCAGAACCACCCGCATGCTAGCGGGTGGTTCTCTACCTTCTTCAATGAATTGGGTAGCGGGGGAAAATAGTCATTGCACTCTGTTCATAAAATGTATAGGACCACCCGCTTGCAAGCAGATGGTTCTGATGTGATTCATATTCTGAAAAGAGAACCCGGATCTGGTTTTGCGTTCAACGACACAGTTTTATATTTGCTTCAGTACATGTTTATTAGGATTTGAACCTACTTATTCTTATAGCAACTTAAAGTCCCTCTTTTTGGTAGAGAAATCAGGCTCAATCTAGAGTTGATGGGCCCTAAACAGAAGTTAGGGATCAATTTTAACCTAAAAGCTATAGCTATCAGGTATTGACCCAAACTTCTATTTAAACCCATCACTCTTTATTATCTTATCCGATATGGGACTATACTCACATATTAATCACCTCAACAACTCCCCCTTTATTTGTGAGTATAGTTCAATTCAACTATAGTTCAATCTTTCACGGAATTCAGTAAGTTTTGCACCACTTTACTCGTGGCCTAACCAATTCATAAACTTTTGCACCACTTCACTCGTGGGTTAACCAGACCATGCATTCAACACATAACTATCAAACATCTATGAGAATTTGCAGCACTTCACTCATATGGTAGCTAACCAGATTATATCACTCTTAGGGCATTTGTGGATTCTCCGAACACCTTCGTGCAGATCATCTGTTATTTTTAAATTACTTGAACCATGACCTTAGCTTTGATACCATTGTTGGGGGGAGAAATCGGGCCCAATCTAGAGTTGATGGGTCTTAAACATAAGTTAGAAATCAATTTTAACACAAAAGCTATAGCTATAAGGTATGGCCCAAACTCCTGTTTATACTCATCACTTTTTCTTATCTTATCCGATGTGGGACTATACTCACATATTAATCACCTCAACACTTCTAACTTGGTGTAGGTATGGGCCGATTCAAACCATGGGCTGAACCAGCCTAGCCCGCCTTGGGGCAAGGCCCAACCCGGCCAAAAATTTAGGCCTAGCCTGTGATAGCCATGAGCCGATCTGGGTTCCACTCTAACCCATGGACAAAGAAGCAGGCCTAACCCGACCCAGTCTAGCCCGACCCGCCTTGGGTGATCTACTTATCCCAATTATAGGTTTGAAATAACTCAACCGAGCCTAATTTATTTTTATTATTCATGATAGTCAACCCAATAATCAGCCCATACCATTTTAGAAAAACCAATCCATAGCCCATGGCCATAGGCCAGACTAGTACATAGCAATTTATATTTATTTTAATGTAGATTTTCTATCTTTCAATGTTATGATCAACAAAAACTCTCCAAGATGATATAGATGTATCAGTGAGGTCAGAATCTCATATACAACTACACTACGTAAAAGAAATAGACTAATAATGTAATTGACAATCCAAATCGACATATTTAAATATAGAAATTTACTAATGTAGTTATTTGATAGAACATTATCATCTTTTTTTTAGATGTTTTGGCATGATATGAGATGCAACTCAACTCAAAATTGCAACCTCCAAGGGTAACAATTATAAAGTT
Source organism: Asparagus officinalis (assembly GCF_001876935.1). Lineage (NCBI taxonomy): Eukaryota > Viridiplantae > Streptophyta > Magnoliopsida > Asparagales > Asparagaceae > Asparagus > Asparagus officinalis. Next base: position 70,144,709 of record NC_033797.1, read on the forward strand.
ATATGTTTCCCTTTTTATTTGGATAACCCAAAGATTGAATCGAACTCAAGACTATGGGAGCCATATTAGAATCTCCTAACTATCCGAGTCGCCAACTGTGGATTATAGATTTTCCTCTTTAAACTATACATATTAATTTAGTAAAAACTTTGAAAAGCAAAAAATTGTAAAGAAAAAAAAGAATGCTAGCCAACCAACAATGCATATTGCCATGGACCAAGCTGGACCCAACCCGACACTATGCAAGCCTTGGGTCGAGCTAGGTACAGCTCTAAACCCAAGAATAAAATCCTAAGTCAGGCCAACAAAGGCTCACCCAAGCTCGGTTCTGAACTGGTCCAGACCCAAAACTGGTTGGGCCGGTTCATGGAACAAGCCCAACCTGGCCCATGGCCACCCCTACCTCTCACTGTCAATATAGGCAGAGACACATAAGCTTGAGATGGAACAAGCACCCTTTGTCAAATTTTATTTTTCTGTGTTTTATCGGCTCCTCGTTTTTTGGGTTAATTAAGAATAAAAATCCTTCTTGAACTTTTGGTAACACCCCCAAATATAATATAACCCTCTGAACTTTTGTTTATTTCACTACGTCTTAGCTATAAATTTATCTTTTAGTCCCATTTTAACACGATCAACTCTAACAGGTAACTAGATAAGCATGGGACAAAAAAGATGATAAAAAATTTCTTCTTAGTCCCAAAAAAATATCCTTTTATTAAAAAGAAAAAATATGTAAATTTTTTAGACTATGGATAGTTTTTATCTTTTTTCAGCACGTACTTGTCACATGAGATGTTGGAATCAATGGTGATAATTTAGAGCTTAAACGAGAAATTTTTATATGAAATTTAGCAGAATAAAAACATTTAGGGGGTTATGTGCAATAAGCCCTCATGGGAGTTGGTGGGGGAAAAGATAATGGGAGTTTAGTGCAACTACCTCCAAAGTTCTTGGGGTTTTTCTACAATTAGTCTTTTTTCCCCCTAATTCAACTAGTTAGACTTTTAGTTCTACCAACTTCTTCAAGGAAAAGTTGGTAGAAACCAGTAAATCATGGGATTACTTTGAAGAAAGGGATGGGCTCTAGAAGCACTGGGACTGACATTAGCTTTGACAAAGAAGAATGGGAAGTTGGTCGAAATTTGGAGAATCACACCAACACAACAAAAAGTAGGTAGATGCAGTGGGATCCAATGACAGAACTCCCCAACTGTGCATATGCGTTCGACTGCTGGTGGGGGTCGTCCACTAATTATGACATCTGAGAAAATAAGTCGGAGTTTCATAGCATTAATCATCTATGACCACCTCCAGGAAGAAGCGGCAAAAAAAAAAAAAAAAGTTCGGTTACTTCCAAAAAAACCCTTGAACTTACTTCATCTTACAAAAACACCCCTTAACTTTGGGGTGTCCCAAAATTCTGTTGAAGTTTAAACTTTTCTCATCAAATCCCCTACACATCATTGGCAAATAACTAAAAGTTCTTTGAGAGAGAGAAAAAATCTTCATGTTAACGATTTGCAATTTACAGGCAATGTATTCCCTTTCCCCAAGGACATTTTTATTTGCCAATTTTACATAGGGGATGTCTAGTGAGAAAATTTTTAAGTTCAGATAGATTTGTGAGACACCATAAAATTTAGAGGAGTGTCAATGTCAAATAAAAGATTACGGGACGCTATGTGTAAAGCCCTCAAAGTTCAGATGGTCTTGTGAAATTAAACTTAAATTTATCAGATATGCCCATCTTTTGTGGACCTTAATTGCTTCTAGTATTTTTTTTAATAAGTAGGTTTTATACACGTGCAATGCACGTGGTTAAATAATAAAATTAAGTACTTTTAGTTTATTTTCTTAATTAAAAATTTGTTCCTTTGTTCTATTTTAATCGTTTTTGCTCATTTATGTCTCTATAAACTTTAGCATTGTGATTATTTTTTTTAATGTTCGTTTAAATGAGGTACACCAAATTTAAATTTCTATGTTGATAATTGAATTAACAGGAAACAAATTAAGTATTTTTAGTTTACTTTCTTATCAAAAACTTGTTCACTGGTTCTACTTTGATGGTTTTTGCTCATTTATGTTTCTAAACTTTAGCATTGTGATTATTTATCTTCTTTAATATTCGCTTAAATGAGCTACAACAAATTTAAATTTTCATGTTGATAATTGAATTGTCAGGAAACAAATGTAATCTAAGGTCAATTTAAATTAGGGAAAAATGCTTCCAGCCCCCAAAACCCAAGAAAACGTGTTCCCCCAAGACTTTGTCAACGGGTGTTTTGCCCTCAAAAATAAAGATTTTGTTCTCTGAGCCCCCAAAACATAAAACCCAAGAGATTAAAATATGTGAAGATCATAATATCTTTCTTTCTCTCTTTTTTTATCATGATGTACTAAGATGATACTTGAAATAATTGATGATGATTATTTTATTATTTTTATTTTTTATTTTTTATTATTTTTGTTATTGATGAGGGGAACTAACTGTTTGTATTGGGAGATTGTTAAAGTGACGGGTTAATTGTTAAGATTGCGAGTTAATTGTTAAGGTTACGGATCAATTGTTAAGGTTATGGATCCCTTCTCTCTCTCTCTCTCTCTATATATATATATATATATATATATCATGGTGTTACTGTGATGATGTTGAAATGGTTGAAGTGGATTGTTATTTTATTATTTTTGTTATTTTATTATTTTCGTTGTTGATAAGGAAACTAATTGTTTTTGTTTGTATTGGGGGATTATTAAGGTTACGGGTTTAATTGTTAAGGTTACGGGTTTAATTGTTAAGGTTACAGGTTGGTTGTGAAGGTTACGAGTTTAATTGTCAAGGTTACGGGTTTAATTGTTAAGGTTACAAGTTTAATTGTTAAGGTTACGGATTTATTGTTAATGTTACGGGTCGGTTGTTAAAGTTACGGGTCAGTTGTGAAGGTTACGGATTTAATTGTTAAGGTTACGGGTTTGTTGTTAAGGTTACGGGTTTGTTGTTAAGGTTACGGGTCGGTTGTTAAGGTTATGGGTCGGTTGTGAAGGTTATACATTGGGATATATATGTATATATATTTTGAGTAGAAAGAATACTTTGGGTCACTTGGCCTAGTGGTAAAGTTTAGAAGTTTGGACAAGAGGTTAGGGATTCAAACCCCTACAACCATAATATTTTTAGAATATTCGTTGTTAAGGATAATGGTTGATTGTGAAGGTTACGAGTTGGTTGTTAAGGTTACGGGTTTGTTGTTAAGGATATACGTTGGTTGTGAATGTTACGCTTTGTTGTGAAGTTAACCTACACAACAAACCCGTAACATTAACAACAAACTCGTAACCTTAACAACAAACCCGTAACCTTAACAACCAACCCGTATCCTTAACAACGAATATTCTAAAAACCCGTAACGGGTTGGTTGTGAAGGTTACGAGTTGGTTGTTAAGGTTACGAATTTGTTGTGTGTAGGTGTCTAAAAATGCCTATAGGTGTCCGTACGTAGCTTAAGACGACGAGAATACGATGAACGTCACCATCCGAATCAAGAAGGATTATCCAGTTGGCGGCTGCGAACGTCAGTCAGCTTGCGCACGTTAGTTAGCACGTGCACGTCAGTCAGCACGCGCGCGTTAGTCAACTCAAAGTGATCGAATACGCACGTCAGTCAGCCCGCGCGTGACAGTCAACTCCAAGTGCCATAAAGAAGCTAAACGAGCGTATGAAGCAAGTTAACGAAATGTACAAGTCAACGGGATGACCAAATACGTAAAATGACAGAAAATACAAGTCCCGAAAAATCAGAAAAAGCACCAAGGAGTTCAGCTGAGGCGGCGGACCCGCGCCAGCGTGAGACGACACCGGCCGACCCATTGGTCGGATCTGTCCGACCCAAGCCAGCGCGGGTCAGACTTGGGTGACCCGCACCCCTGTGGGTCAGCACGGTCCATCTCGCGCCTAGAACTTCTTATAACCTCCAAAATGCATTTTTAGGCTGTTTCGATAGGTTTCTTCTGTTCCAGAGGTTCCTAACTGTCTAGATATCATCTACAAACGTGGTTAGGCTATTATTGACTGAGGATAAGGTCAAATCCAGCGTTCTTAGTTGAAAATACCTCAACCGAAGCCTATAAATACAGGCCTAGGGGCTAATTTCACAGGTGGCGAATTATTATCAAGACGAGGAGGTGCTGCCGAGTTGGAGAGCAAGGGAGCATGAATTTACAGCGAAGGTGAGTTAGATCCTAGCAAAGTTCTTCGGCATAAAGAGGGAGAGTTCGAAGGATCTGAAGCCCCATCCATCCGTTCCTTGAGATTAAGCTTGGTCTTAATCTCGAGAGGATCTACTGATTTCGCTTGGTTGATTTTAGTGCTTCAAGAGAATACTTCCTTAGTGAAGTAAGAACTCTGTCAATTTTCTGTCAACCCGATCTGATCCGCGGCGGTCCACGGATATCAACGTTCCTAGCACAGGCAAAGATCTCACTCAAGCAATAGGGGATAAACAATTGTTGCATGTTGTTTGAAAGAGAGTTGTAATTTATTTTTATTGTATTGAAAGTCTTATAAAAAGGCTATATTTGTTTTGAATTTATTGTAACGTCTGAAGTTGTAATGAATTCAGCAATGAAAGTAATTTTCTACCCAAACAAGATGGCAACCACAGTGGGAACCAACAGCCTTTCTGCGAAGGCTGATGTGTCGCAACCTCGGATCCAGATCCCGGTTGACATAGAGGTCGAGTACGAGTTCGACCAGGCCAATTTTGAGGAATATTTATCGTCCTCCTCCTCCATATTCTCCATCTCTCGTAAGCGCAGGAATATCAACGCCTCCGTTGTTACGGTAGCTGCACCCCGCAACGCCCCTTCGGCCTCCAACGAGGTCGGATCTACAGATCTGGACTCCTCTTCAATCAAGAAGATAGTCGCTGGTGGCGTGTCCACTTTATCGAAAAGAGTTCGCAAAAGAAAGCGCCAACGCTTCGCGCGCCAATTCGCTAAGGCTTTGGAGCCAGTGGACGGGATCTGTTACAGGATAGATCTAAAATTCAGGGAACACCAAGCGCCCCAACAGCGAGCAAACGCCCCCTCCTCCAAATCATCAATAAGTGAATGGATCCAAGTCAAAAGGATCCGTTTAACTCTTGAGGAGCGAATCCAGAAGCGCCGTGTACTGCTTGCGCACGCACGAATTCTTGTACAAAAGGCACAAAAGATGCAGAAGAAGAAAATAGCCATGAAACAACCAAGACTGCATCAAACTTGGAGGCCAAAGTACGAAACAACGACCAAAAAGATAAAAAAACACGAGTCATACCCAGATGACCTGCTGTTTGTGGAAAAATTTGTAATAAGAAAATAATGAAATAATTGTATCTGATTTTATTCTCTCTAACTGCTTAGAAAAAGAATGTTTACAACTCTCTCAACTCTCGATTACAATTTGAATTACTGATTACAAAAGAGAAGAGAATTAATCTGAATTCTCACCTTTGTTTAAATCTGGGTTCTTCACGGTAGCGATGAGATGCCTCCCTCGAATGCTCGCGTCGAGTTTGCTTCTCGTTGACGATACGAATATCTCAACTCACTAGAACAAATGACTTGTGTGGTCCAACTGATCAAGAACTCTTGACGCGTTTTGTAACTCAGAACGAGTAACAACTCTGGTGAAAAGAGTTGTTAGAACCGAAAATAATTCGGTTGAAAAGACAAGTATCGAATATCTGGAAATCTTCAGATTGTTGAAGATTATTGCCTTCAGATTCTCTCCTCTCCCGGATCTAATCTCCAAAATCCCCCCGAACTAAGCTGATTTCTTAGTTATTTATAAGGGATTAAGGGGTGTAACCGTCCCCTTAATTCGCTCCTAAGTGGGGCTAATGAGATGTAACCGCCCTTTAAATCACTACTGAGTGGAGTTGTGATCCCCTCAGATCGTGTGAAATGGTTTTGAAACCGTTCAGCTCGTGTTTGAACGAGTCAAATGCAAAATCTGCGTTCTGGCATGAATTCTGCGTTCAAACGCAGTGTCTGGAAGCTGCGTTTGCAGCAATTTAGAAGCTGCGTTGGCAGCGTTAGAAGCTGCTCGTGAGCTGCGTTTGTAGCAATTTGGAAGTTGCGTTGGCAGCGTTGGACGCTGCTCGTGAGCTGCGTTTGCAGCAATTTGGAAGCTGCGTTGGCAGCGTTGGAAGCTGCGTTGGCAGCAATTTGGAAGCTGCGTTGGCAGCGTTAGAAGCTACGTTGGCAGCGTTGGCAGTTGCTCGTGAACTGCGTTTGCAACAATTTGGAAGCTGCGTTGGCAGAGTTAGAAGCTGCGTTGGCAGCAATTTGGAAGCTGCGTTGGCAGTGTTGGAAGCTGCGTTGGTGACTGTGAACGCGGTGTGTCTTGATGCTGGTATACGGGGAGGACTTTCGTGTCTTAGTTTGAAGAGACCGTCGATTTATAGTCTCTTTCTGTCAGAGCATTGTAAAGATCGTCATTTTATAATCTTTGTAACTTCCGATGTTGATTGTGAAGGCTGTTGATTAGAGCTTTCATCAGTTGTTGTGAAGATCGTCAGATTGTAACCTTCATCGATCTACGTGAAAGTCTTCAAATTGTAGTCTTCTGGAAGCCGTCAGATTGTAACTTCCATCATCGGTGTTTGATGGGGAATCAGCTATCTATTGTGATTTTTAGACAGTCTATACCTGCCCAGTCGCGGGTCACTCAAGTCAGACCCGCTAAGCCGTGGGTTACTCTGGTCTGACCCTCCTAACCGTGGGTTACTCTGGTCTGACCCTCCCGACCGTGGGTCACTTCAATCTGATCCTCCTGGCCGTGGGTCACTTCAATCTGACCTTCCCAGCCGTGGGTCCCTTCAATCTGACCCTCCAAGCCACAAGTTACTTAAGTCTGACCCACGTCAGGACCAAGACAGAAGACGTTCTGCACCAGTTTCTCCGATTTCATCGAGTTCCGCACCTCCGGTGGAGCCCCGCGATAGTGTGGATTTGTCCCACTTTAAGATGAAGATCATGGATTGTCTCGGTCCTTCGCACGCGGGTTAAGGAAAAACCCCGGTTAAAGAACGCTTAGGCCCGTTGAATGAATCCCAAGTAATTTATCAGGCTGGGGGTTGTAATCATCCTCCTAAGCAGTGGAAGAGACCGCATGGTGAGAAAATCCCTGTAACTGACCATGTTGGATTACGTGTCGAAGTCTAGGAGCCTGTTGAGATCCTACGCTCACGAAAACGTAGCCTCAAACATGTGACTCCTGAAGACGCTAACAAAACGTTGAATTCCTAAAGGAAAGTATACTCATCTGATGATGATGTTATACCTGGGGGGGTCGTGCCAACATACGATGGGTTGTTCTGGTCATCAGACCGATGAGTTGTACTATCGGGCTGGGGGTAAGAACAAGTCTTAGAAAAGGAGTAACCAAAAAGTGAACTCTTATTGTCCGTGTGTCAAAATTATCAAGGCAGTATTATCAGTGTGTAGCTGTCCTAAGACCGCTCCACAGAGGGTCTCGGTATTCGAGAGAATCTCCAACGAAAAGGCTAAGTCCAAACCAAAGCATCTCAGTAAGAAACGATCAGCCGTTCAAGATGACGAACTTCCAGAAGTCACAATTAACATGGCTGATAGAGGAAAGTCAACTCGACCTTCTAGTTCTGACCCGCTCATATCGTGTCGTCTAACCCGGTTGCGATCGGGAACCATTAGACAAAGAGATTATCAGAGAATGCGGAGGGGATTATCCTCGGATGATGAAGCATCAGATACCAACTCTGCAGTCGCCTCTAACAAAACAGTATCCAGTCCAGGACAATCCTATGAAGTGTTTATGATTAACACCGAGGAAGTAGCCAAAATGGTTGAGGATGCTCTAGCCAAGCAGAAAGAAGTATTCAAAATCAAAATGGAAATGGCTGTGCAGGAGATGAGACGAATGCACGACCAACAGATCCGAGCCTTGTCGAATCAGATAGGTGAATCCAGTCGTTACAACAATAGTAGCCAAGCTGCTAGCGATTCAGATGAGGACAAACACCTTAATGCTGATAACCCTTCCATTGACCAAAATACTAGGGGCGGTCCCACTGAGAATAACAATGCCGGGGGTGGTCCCACCAATGATGACAAAACTAGGGGTGGCCCCGTTGTCCCTTCTCAAAATCAACCAAGGAAGGATACAAGCGAGGATGAAAAGATGAAAGATCTTGAGAACAAAATCAACGCTCTGATGTCTACTCAAGAGGTGAAAAAGATCGGTATTCCGTGTCCCTATCCAAGAGAGTGGGATTCAATAGCATACATGGCGAAGTTCAACCTGATCTACTTCACGCCGTTCAATGGGAAGGGTTCACCCACTCAGCATCTGATCTACTTCAAGTCTCACTTGGGCATGATCTCCGGCTATGAGGCATTGATGGTCCGGTCATTCGTTGGCATCCTTCACGGGCCCACCTTCGATTGGTACCGTCGTCTCAAGCCTAGAAGCATCAACGGCTGGGACGACATGGAAAACTTATTCCTCGATAATTTCTTTGATGACGATGCCGAAGTGTCAATCAAGACACTCTTTGATGAGAAACAGGAAGACGACGAGACAGTCGATGACTTCGTCAAACTCTTCCGGAATAAAGCAATGAACTACCGAGATTCGATCACAGAGGACTTCATCCTCCAAACCTATCATAACAACCTCTCTTTGGATGTGTTGGAAGTTATTGGAGTGACACCGTCCAATATCTGAAAAGAGTTGAAAGTACGCGGAGAGCAGGCCGAACGCTTCCTCGGAAGGAAGAAAGCTGAGAGAATCCAACCGACGGCTAACCTTCCAAACTCAAGCTTCGTCTCCCGTAGTAAGGGGAAGGCACCTGCAGCAGTTATTGATGTTAATCAGACGTCACAACAACAATCCCGGAGACAACGAAATACTTCGGATCCGAAACTCCAAAAAGAGTACTCCTTCAAGGACGAAGACGCTTCAGCCATTTTCGAATCCCTCCTTGAGAACAACAAGATCAAGATACCACCTATCGCAAATCAGGAGGAAGCTAGCAATACTGCGGATCCAAAGTATTGTGCGTACCACAGGAGGATCCTTCATCCTACCAAGACTTGCTTTGCTCTCAAAAATAGTATCCAAACCTTGGTTGAAGCCGACATCATAACGCTAGGATAATCCAAATAAGAACAGTAAGACTCCGATAAGTATAAGAGTATAAACTGCTCCTTCTGACACTCCGAAGAGTATATGAGTATAAATTACTTCTTAATCCTCCAACAGGTGCAAGAGTATAAACTGCTCCTTTTGACACTCCGAAGAGTATACGAGTCTAAACTGCTTCTCAATACTCCAACAGGTATATGAGTCTAAACTATTTCCTTTCTTTCACGGAAAGTTCCTGAAGAGTGTCATGCCTGGTATTCTTAAGGATAACCCGATCATCTAACTAAGTATAATGTTAGACCCGATTTCACAAAGGAAGCTGGGGGTGGATGATTCATGTAAAGGGAAGTTACCGAAAGAATTCTATATAGTGTATTCTTAGGGATAACCCGGTCACTACAAGAAGGTGATGAATAAGAAACTCCCACTCAAACTCCCACTACGTCTATGCACTCAACACTCCCATTGTTAGAGTCTGGACATAGTATTTAGAATTTTAATCTCCTGATTATTGACAATTGTCAAACCCCTCCGTGTTAAGTATTTGTTACTTAACACTAGAAACCCTCTTTGAGTGATTTGTACGAATCAATACTCCTACTGTAATTTGTACTTCCACTCTCACTATTCACTTAGTCAAACCTTCCTATAGTTAGGACCACAACCAAAATCCCCTCTCGATTCCTTCAATGAACGAGAGGTCCACAAATCGAGCGATCAAACCTTCCTACAGTTAGGATTGTCTCAAACCTCCCACTTGGTCAAACCTTCCTACAGTTAGGATCATAAAATCAAAATCCCCTATCGATTCATTCCATGAACGAGAGGTCCACTTTCAAATCGAGCAATCAAACCTTCATACAGTTAGGATCGTCTCAAACCTCCCACTCAGTCAAACCTTCCTACAGTTAGGGTCAAAACCATAATTCGCTCTCGATAAACGAGAAATCCACATTTAGTTCGATAATGAAACCTTCCGACAGTTAGGATTACCAGAATCTTTTATTCCGAAGCCTAAGTAGGAATAAATCAGCGCCTAACACGCGTTGCTGGTTAGTCTTTGACCGTAAAAAGGATAAAAGTCCACATATATAACATTATGGCATGTTGTTATTAATAACGCCATAATCCGTGTTTCACAAGCACGGGGAATTTTATCTCGAATCCTAAGGAGGGATAAATCAACGTCTAACACGCGTTGCCGGTTTAGTCTTTCGTCGAGTGAAAAAGACACCAGAATCCAAGTCTTGGGAATTTTATCCCAAAGCCTAAGTTGGGATAAGTCAGCACCTAACACATATTCTTAGTTAGTCTTTGACTGTAAAAAGGACAAAAACCCACATATTCAATATTGTGGCATGTTGTTATTAATAACATCATAATCTGTGCCTTATAAAGCGCGGGGAATTTTATCATGAATCCTAAGTAGGGATAAGTCAGTACCTAACACGCGTTGCCGGTTTAGTCTTTCACCGATTGAAGAAGACACCAGAATCCAAGTCTGGAGACTTTTATCCTGAATTCTAAAAAGGGATAAGTCAGCGTCTAACATGCATTGCCGGGTAGTGTATTCCCGTAAGAAAGATGAAGTCTACGTATTCAATATCATAGCACTAAGAGAGTTAACTCTCTTAGCACAACGTCACATGCAGAACAGACTTAAATAATCTGCATGCAAGCCCGATTTAAATGGTAATCGGTAAAGACACGTCAATCCGTTAAAGGCTGAGGATTTACCAAAAATCCTAAGTCTACGTCTGATACATGTTGCTGTTTAGTCTTTTCACAGGAGAAAGATGAAATCTATGTATTCAATATCATAGCACTAAAAGAGTTAACTCTTTTAGCATAACGTTACGTGCAGAACGGATTTAAACAATCTGCATGCTAGCCCGACTCAAACGGTAGTCGGTAAAGGCTAATCAAACCCGTTGATGGCTGAGAATTTACCAAAAATTCTATAAATACGATAGTCATTGACACATCAGCTTCATTAGTTGGTCTTGTAACTTGAGCATCCAACAACCTTAGAATGAGATCCATAACTGCTGATGAATCAGCTTTAATAGTAGGTCCTGCAGCCCCAACATTTGGGACTACCACGCTCTAACACCTTAAGAGCTTAAACTGTATAGACTCCAGCAAATGTACGAGTATAAACTATGTTAACGACGGTTAATGTGTTACATCAAAGGACAACACCGGACAATGCGTTACAGTAAAGGTCGATGCCGGTCAACGCATCAATAATTTTGTCAAAATAAGGCTAAGGAAAAATTCCGGGTTAAAGGATGATTCCAGGGAGTTCAACTGCAATTCAGATATGAATTCCCAACGAAGACGGTCAGTTCAATGTCAACTCAACAACACAAGCTAAATTCAAATACTTATACACCGAATTCGGCTCAAGATTTCAACAATGGTCAGATGATAAACGTAGCATCAGAAGAACTTTATCTATTCGATAAAACACTGAATAGACTGAAGGCTGAAGAAGTCAAGAATCGAAGCCATTCACAGGTCCTTCTACGTGATCTCCTCAACAAAATACTGAAGAGATTGAAAACAAGTCATGTCTTATCCAAAATATTCCAGACTCCTCTATAAAAGAATGAGTCTAAAATACTTTGGAGGGGGTATCTGCAGGCATCTAAAAATGCTTATAGGTGTCCGTACGTAGCTCGAGACAATGAGAATATGATGAACGTCACCATCCGAGTCAAGAAGGATTATCCAGTTGGCCGCTGCGAACGTCAGTCAGCATGCGCACGTTAGTTAGAATGTGCACGTCAGTCAGCACGTGCGCGTTAGTCAACTCAAAGTAACCGAACGCGCACGTCAGTCAGCCGGCACGCGACAGTCAGCTCCAAGTGCCATAAAGAAGCTAAACGAGGGTATGAAGCAAGTTAATGAAACGTACAAGTCAACAGGACGACCAAATACGCAAAACGACAGAAAATACAAGTTCCGAAAAATCGAAAAAAGGACCAAGGAGTTCGGCTGAGGTGGCGGACCCGCGCCAGCGTGAGACGGCACCGGTTGACCCATGCCAGACCTGCATGTAACCTCCAAAACGTGTTTTTAGGCTGTTTCGATCGGTTTCTTTTGTTCCAGAGGTTCCTAATCACATAGATATCATCTACAAACGTGGTTAGGCCGTTATTAACTGATGATAAGGCCAACTCCATCATTCTTATCCGAAAACTCTCCAACCAAAGCCTATAAATACAGGCCTAGGGGCTCATTTCATAGGGGGTGAATTATTATCAAGACGAGGAGGTGCAGCCGAGTTGGAGAGCAAGGGAGCATGAATTTACAGTGAAGGCGAGTCAGATTCTAGCGAAGTTCTTCAGCATAAAGAGGGAGAGTTCGAAGGATCTGAAGCCCCATCCGTCCGTTCGTCGAGATTAGGCTTAGTATTAATCTCGAGAAGAGCTACTGATTTCATTTGGTCGATTTTAGTGCTTCAAGCGAATACTTTCTTAGTGAAGTATGAGCTCTATCAATTTTCTGTCAACCGGATCTGATCCGTGGCGATCCACGGATATCAACGTCCCCAGCACAGGCAAAGATCCCACACAAGCAATAGGGGATAAACACCTATTGTGTGTTTTTTGAAAGAGAGTTGTAATTTATTTTCATTGCATTGAAAGTCTTATAAAAAGGCTATCTTTGTTTTGAATTTATTGTAACGTCCGAAGTTGTAATGAATTCAGCAATGAAAATAATTTTCTACCCAAACATTGTGTAGGTTAACTTCACAACCAAAGCGTAATATTCACAACTAATGTATATCCTTAACAACAAACCCGTAACCTTCACAATCAACCATTAACAACGAATATTCTAAAAATATTATGACAGTAGGCGTTTGAACCCCTAACCTCTTATCCAAACTCATAAACTTTACCACTAGGCTAAGTGACCCAATGTATTCATTCCACTCAATATATATATATATAAGACTCGTAACCTTAACAACAAACCTGTAACCTTAACAATTAAACCCGTAACCTTAACAATTAAACCTGTAACATTAACAATTAAACATGTAACCTTCACAACCAACCTGTAACCTTAACAACCGACCCGTAACCTTAACAACCGACGCGTAACCTTAACAATTAAACCCGTAACCTTAACAATCTTCCAATACAAATAAAAACAATTAGTTTTCTCATCAACAACGAAAATAATAAAAAAACAAAAATAATAAAATCACAATCCCCTTCAATCATTTCAACATCATCACAGTAACATCATGATAAACAGAGAGAGAGAGAGAGAGAGAGAAAGAGGGGGGGGGGGGGGGGGGGGGGGAGGGGGGGGGGAGGGGGGGGAGAGATACATAACCTTAACAATTGACCCGTAACCTTAACAATTAACTCGTAACCTTAACAATTAACCTGTAACTTTAACAATCCCCCAATATAAATAGTTAGTTCCCCTCATCAACAACGAAAATAATAAAATAATCCCCATCAATCATTTCAACTATCATCTCAGTACATCATGATATATATATATATATATATATAGAGAGAAGGGTATTATGGTCTTTATATATTTTAATCTCTTGGGTTTTGTGTTTTAGGGGCTCAGAAAATAAAATCTTTATTTTTTGGGACAAAGTCTTGGGGGGGGGGGAGCATGTTTTCTTGGGTTTTGGGGATGTAAGCATTTTTTTCCCTTTAAATTATCATGTTATTTGGATGACATGTAATCAAGCTTGATCTTAGAAAGTATAGTAGTAAAAGTGAAAAATATTTTAAAAATAGCGTTATAAAAGGAAGATGAATAATTAAAGCTAATAAGACAATATGATTTGTTAAAAATATGCTAAAACGACACAATAGAGAATATAGAGTTTGTTCCTAATCTTTGATAGACTTTAAATAAATTAAAGATTAATTCTAACTCTTGTACATTTTTATATGATGAAAGCATCCACATAAGTATATAAAAGTACTAAATAAAACTCATGACAATCCCTTCTAAAGATTCCTAATTTACTTACAAAAATAATCTATTCTATAAAATATCCAAAAACACATCATCTTCCATTTCTTCTATTTTATTTTTTATTGAGGTGACATTAATCTTTCTCCATATTTATCTTTTTCGATAAAATTAGACTACATTTAGATGTTAAAAAGGGATAATAAACCTTAAATTAGAAGTTAAATTTATATAACTTAATGAAAGAGTATCAAACAACTAATTTTTTTACTGCTAAGTTTTGAAATTTTAGTCATTTTTTGGGATTTTGAATTTTTAAGGGTGTGTTTTGCAAATTTTAAACTTTGAGAGTGTGTTTTAAAAATTTTAAATTTTTAGTTGGGTGCTTGTAATTTTCATGTTTCATGTGTTGGTGGTAAATTTTTGCAACTTTAAAATTTTAAGAGTGTTTTTTTACAATTATTAAATTTTGGATTATGTTTTCTAAAATTCAAACTTTTACTGATTTGCTATTAATTTCTAGATTTCATATGTACTGGTTATAGTTTTTGAAATTTTAAGGTTTTTTGTGATTTTTAAATTTCGAATGAGTTTTTTTTTAAAAATTTATAACTTTAAGGTTATTTTTTACAAATTTTAAAGTGTCTCATAGTAATGCTTTGAATTCATCCTCATTGTTTGCAAGTTTTAAAATTTTAGAATTTCATGGTGATTTTTTATTATTTAAACCTTGAGGGTGTTTTTATAATTTTTGAAATATCGAAGGTGTTAATTGCAAATTTTAAATTATTTAGAGGTTGCTATTATTTTTTAAATTTCATATTTGTTATTTTAAGTTTTCAAACGGCTGTATGTTTTGTATAATTTTAAATTTTTTAGGGTATTTTGTGTAATTTTTGAAATGCTTTGGGTTATTTTATAATATTTCATATATTATAGCACATTATTTTTTTAGTTAATAAACTTATACTGTTGAGATGTCTCAAATATTTTATTAATCTTATTTTTTTTTAATATTTTGGAGCTATAGGTAGTTCACATGGGATTAAGATATGATATAATTATGATTAGAATAGATCAATATTTAAATTAAAATTTTAAAATAATAAAGAGTAATATTGACGAATTTTATTCAACTTATTTTTTAAAATTAAATTGTTGAGCTGTAGGCAGTTCATATGAAATGATTATGATAAATTAAAATTTAAATTAAATATTCAAAATAGTGAAGGGTAATATTGTCCATGAAAAGATTTTTCCAAACTCATGCTTTTAAAAGGAGTATGATATGATATGATATGATATGATATGATATTTGGGTTTGACAACTTGTGGGTTCAGCACTTAAAACTGTGGATTGAAGAGTTAAGCCTCTAGTTCGATCCCTCAACTTGGCCAATTATAGGAACTAGGGGGGGTTACGGTCACCTATAGGAATTTTTGAAGAAGGTTTCCTAATAGCACAGGTGCATGCCACAAACACAGATCGACCTTTAGCCTTGTAAGTCAAGGCCCCAAGCCCCAACCAATATTAAACCACATGGACAGTTGCGTCATCTTTTTTTAACTTTACTTTTTGCCCAGATATTTGGAGGTCATGGAAGGATCATGAGCAATTAATTAAAAAAGCTCAAGGTTGGTGAAGACCAAAGAGTTTTGTCAAGCTCCCGATATCTCCATGATGCACATTTTGTCAATCTTTGCTAAATTGTGGCCTCTGTTAGAAGCTTCCTTTTTCTGCAACCCCGACGTTCCTCCTTCCAGCTCAACTAACTTTGATTGAGTAGTCCTTTGTCTTGTTTAGACGTTTAGTCCACATTTTCAACTAATTTTTCAAAGGATGTTTACTTTAGATATTCTAGCTACTATTGTCTAACTAGGATAATTAGCATGTGTGATGTGCATGAGAGTGATTTAGAGCAATATACAGTAGACTAAAACTATATTATTATATAGTTTGTGTTACGGACTAATATAATAGATCTTGATTTAAAATGAATAGTAATAAGAAAGAGAAATATATGTTGGATTTAATCTAATAAATCTATTTGTGGGCACATATGATTAATCAATGTGTATTGCTATCTTTCAGGATAACCCACTAAAGTGATCAATTAAGTTGGGTTAATGGGTATTTAAATATAATCATGGGGTTATATGTGCAGATACCAGGTTGTAATTGTGATTTATTGAGGGGCTAAATTATAAAAGTATAACATCTATAAATAAGGGGTTATGGTCCCTAACCTAGGGTAACATTCTCTAATTCTCTTCACCCCCATCTAAGAGAGAAATTCGGCTAAAGGAGAAAACCCTAAGGTTAGAAGATCCAAAACCCAAAATCAAGATCAAGCAATGGATTCAGGTATAAGCTTCCGCTCTTTTAGATCCTTGTTAATCTCTTTGAATTAATCATGGCTATATGGTTTTAGATCTCAAGTTTTGATTTAGAGCAATATACAGTAGACTAAAACTATATTATTATATAGTTTGTGTTACGGACTAATAGATCTTGATTTAAATGAATAGTAATAAGAAAGAGAAATATATTTTTGAAAGGTAATTATTTAGTACTATAGGATGATGATAAAAGCTCTTCGCAAGAGAAAATATATATAGAGTTCAAATTAAACACGTACGTTTGTACCGATTAGGTTCTATGATAGAAAATAAAGTCCAAATTGCCCGCGGAAACAATCAAAACGGGTGTCATGATATAGGGTATGCTTTATTATCATGCAATATCTCAAATGCAGACCTTATCTACACAAGAACATTTAAATGGATTATCCGAATGTGATATAAAGGAGGGTTTTTTTTTCAGATATTAGTCCTTTTATTAATCTTAGCATATTAGTCTTTCAAATCTTAGAAATCGCATATTAGTCCCTCTAATCCTATGACAGCTTACAAAATGGTACCTCAGTTAGTTTTTCAATTAATAGATCTAACCATGATTAGACCAAACTTCTAACCTAACATCTACAATCACAAATACCCATGTCTGATATTTCAAATTGCTATGAAGCACAACTTTGGATTAGGTTCATTTTCTAACCATCGGAGAAAAATAACTTAAGTATGTTTGGGTTTTTTTAAAAGCGAGTATTAGATTTAAACCTATTAAGAAATGGGTTGGGCAACATTATAGAGGGGCAAAGCGGTCACTTTGCCTCCACCATTAGATTTGAGGGAGTAACGTGCAATTTCCAAGATTTAATGGAATAATATGCAATTGTTGAAGGTTTAGAGGAATAATGTCTAAAAATCCTAACTTTTACCTTTTACGCAAGTATGTCTCTTCTGGTTTTTCACGAGCCGTCAACATGAGGACAGCCAGCTTGCATGCTACTGGAAATCGACATGTCAAATGACCAATGTGGGGTTAAAATCTCTAGTTGCTTGTCAAAATCGAAATGAAAATAATTGTAGTTCCTTAAACGTTTAGGATCTAACTTCTAAACTACAAGAAATACAACACGGATCACCAATACTTTAAGGGTAATCATAAGAAAACTTTTAACTCATACATTAGGTTTACATCAATTACAATCCTATGAGATTCAGAAATTATGTTGTCACGCCTCGAAATTGCAGCGGAAATTGATAAATATATGTTACCTGACAGCAACAACCCAAGCACAAGCAAGTCATGTGTACGAGTCAAGCCTAGCACTTCATATCACACAGCTTTTCTAATGAAAAAATATAAACCTGCTAATGATAAAAGTTCAGAGCAAACTATATATATTTACAAATATTTTATAATACAAAACACACTGTTGGCTATACATAACACCAACGGAGGGTTTTTCCATATAAACACCTCTTAGCAATGCGCCACAATCCAAAAGTTTGTCTTATTGCGTAGCTATCTTAGATCTAAAATATATATTTAAAAATGATGGGGGTGAGTTAGGGCTCAGTAAAAACATTTCCCACAAGAGTTCCTAGAAATCTAATAAAATAATAATATTTTTTAAAAAATGGTGAATTATAAGTTTTGCACCGAAAATTCCAAAAAGATAGCAGAACATGGTCTATAAACATATTATTGTTATATTCAAGAAAGAATACAACCTTTTAGATTTCTTTCTTATGTGCAAATTGAATATATCGTAATGTATTCCAGAATCAAACTCTTTTGAAAACAAGATAAATGATAAGAAAGAATACGAACTATTAAATTTATGCAAAACCAAAAGACCGTTATTTTCTCAAATTCACAGTCAAATGTCAGAATCTTAATTCTCGATGAGTCGTTCATGAAATGTAAGAATCACTTCATATGTCACACTAAGGCTATGAATTAAAACCTAGTAGCATGGGAATACAAGAAGGTATCACATAACACATACTTTTCGGGAATAGAATGCACCTAGCACTGTCATAGGCCGCCAACCACGTCACAAATGCCCAAAAAAGACCACATCACAAATGCCCAAAAAGGGCCACTTCGCAAATGCCCAAAGAGGGCCACATAAATGTTAAGATTGTATCTTTAATTCTTTGTATAACTTCATGAGAATTAGATAGGGTTAGAGATCAATCATTATTAGGAGAATGAGTTCCTTCATGATTAGGAGTTTGAATCCTATTTTTATTAGGAAGTTAGGCTAGAGATAGGGTTTTGATTTCCATATATATTTTTCTATTGTTAGAGGAAAAATTAAGGAAAATGGAGAGAGCCAATATTCTTGTAATCTAGGGTTTGCAGGGGACGTAGCCTGATTCAAGAATATTGTCCAAGAGGCGAGAGTTTCATAGTCTTTATCCGTACAAAAGATTACAACATCAGGAGAGGGTTTCACAATTTTTGTCCATTTAAAAGATTGTAAGGACTATGTTTTGGGGAGAATATGAGAGTTGATTATGTATGTGAGGTTGAGAGATTGAGAGACGAGAGTTGAGTGGGTCCTCTTATAGTACTCCTTGATACATAATGGATTTATCGTATTGTTGCCCCATGGACGTAGTTTGAAGTTAGTCGACCGAACCACATAAATCTTGGTGTTCTTTCTTCTTGATTACGGTTATTTTCTATATTATTAATTGTGGGTTGCTTCCGAATTGCGTAGATAGTAGTACATAGAGGAGAGACTAAAATTCCCAAACGAGTGATATCAGAGCCATGATGATGGATCCGGGAGCGAGTTTGCAAGATAGACATTATACAGAAGTGAAGATCAGCGGCGTTATAAGAATCAAGATGAAGGAAAAAAAGGAAGATTAATTTGTCTTATAATCGAGAGTTTGGAGGCAGATTTTGGTGATCTAGGAGTCAATTTGTAGGTTTTATAGTGTTTTGAACATGATGGAAGGGTCTAATTTTTCAGATTATGCTCAGATTAGTTAGAAAGTATGGAAAAATTCTGACGGCGATGGCGAGATAAATCTGATGGCAGATAGCGCAAATAAGTATATGACGGATAAGACTGTTGTCAGCATATAATTATTCAGAGTCATCATGGGAGTAAGAGTTCATTAGTGTGTAGACTCGAGGAGGATAGTGTCAGTTTAGGTGGAGTTTGCAAGCAGGAAAAACTGAGTGACACACATGCAGATGGAGATAGTGACATTGGACATGAAGATGATGAGCGCTCATATTCGATCCAACCCAAATGATGGATGAGATGGAAGCATCCGACTCATAGTGTGAAGTTGGAAAGGTGCACTGATATCGTTTGAGATGAGGGACAACAAGTAGGGGGAGGCTATTATCAGGCTCAAGTTAGGAGGACAAGCATGATTGATTTGCTTCTAATGTTAGAGGTGGAGATGCCAGAGCGAGGCAAATAAAAGTGAGGGTCATAGGGGGATTCAGGTTAGAGTACGAGTGTTTCAAATAGGAGTGTAGATGCTTCGATTTGAAATAAAAAAGAATAGAAGATGCTAACGAGAGAGACAAAGTTTCAAGAAGGCAATGATATATCTTCAAGTGAGTTTGAGAATCAAATCCAAGGTGGAGATTGTTGGAATTGAGTCTTTGATTCTTTGTATAACTTCATGAGAGTTAGATAGGGTACGAGATCTATCATGATTAGGAGATTGAGTCTCATCATAATTAGGAGTTTAAATTCTATTCTAATTAGGAAGTTAGGCTAGAGATAGGGTTTTGGTTTCCCTATATATATTCTTCTATTGTTGGAGGAAAAACCAAGGAGAAGGGAGAGACCAATATTCTTGTAATGTAGGGTTAGCAGAGGGCGTAGGCTGATTCAACAATATTATGCAAAAGGCAAGGGTTTAGTGGTCTTTATCCGTGCAAAAGATTACAATATTAGGAGAGAGTTTCACAGTCTTTATCCGTTCAAAAGATTGTAAGGAGTGAGATTTGGAGAGAATATGAGAGTTGATTATATATGTGAGGTTAAAAAATTAAGAGACTAGAGTTTAGTAGTTTCTCTTGTAGTTCTCCTTGATACATAGTGGATTTCTTGTATTGTTGCCTCATGGACATAGGTCGAAGTTAGTCGACCGAACCACGTAAATCTCAGTGTTCTTTCTTCTTGATTATGATTATTTTATATATTATTGATTGTGGATTAGCTTTCGAGTTACGGATATAGTGGTACCCGGAGGAGAGACTAAAATTCCCCAATAATAAAAATGCATTCAAACCATATGACAAGCACAAACACATCATTTCATAGTAAACTTTCTAAGGTTTTTGAAAACATCGAGATTCGCTTGTCAAATGGCTTGATTTCAGAAACACATCATTCATTAAATTACTTGATTTCAAAACACACCACTTATCAAATTGCTTGTTTCCAGAAACACGTCATTCGTCAAATCACTGAACTTCAAAACATGTCATTTGCACCGAAAATAATATTAGCATGTTCATTTATCAAAAATATAAATAAATTAGATCAAGTGGATGAGAACATCTCATCGTCTCAGTTAAAATAGTTTACATATTTCACAAACACATTACACCATAGTAGACTTTCTTAGGGTTTTGAAAACATCGAGAATCACTTGTCAAGTGGCTTGATTTCGGAAATACATCTTTCATCAAATTACTTGATCTTAAAACACACTACTTATCTAATTACTTGTTTCTAAAAACATATCTCTTGTCAAATCACTTAATTTCAAAATGCGTATTTTACGCTGAAAATAATATTGGTATGTTAACTTATCAAAAATATAAATGCTTTAGATCAAGTGGACGAGCGTAAATCTCATCATCTTAATTAAAATAGTTAATAGTTTACAGATTTTACTTTCTCTATTTTTATCAAAGACTAAGACACAACAAATCTTTGAATCCATAAACTATTGAAACACATTCAAATTACTTCTTTTCTTCAAAAGCTTTCAAATAAAGCATTATTCACAATTTATTGAGAACGCATAAAACCAAACTGCTTATCACATTTTATGGGAAATGAAATTTACTTTTAATATCTTGTATGGAATCAAAATCATATTATGGGTTAGGCCATAATAAAATAGATCGGATCACATATAACTTTATATAAAAGAAAATAATAGATTATTTATTTTTCGGGCATAAAATCAATCAAATATAGCACTCATGCAATTTCACTTTATAAAAAAACTAGTGAGAAATGAACTCATCTTTAGTGGTTACCACTTCCTCAATATATTACTCCTGTTGACATCAACCAGATCTTATAATATAAGCATATAAGACTCATATAATTCAAGAAAAACATATATTATAAGTTAATCACCTCATAGTTTAGAGCCAATCAAATTCAAGTATAATCAAATAATAATTGAAGTCTATAAATAGGGTACACATAGAATTATTGCTAATTTTAGCAATTTATCATAATTTCTTTGACATTATTCTAATAATTTTGGACCTATTAATAATATTTAGCAAAGCTCAGGGGGTTTCAAACAATTATCTAAGCTTATTCCTAACTAAATTTGGATCCTTTGGGTCTGGTTGCAATTAACAAAGCAATAGGGGTCTACATGAGTGTTTTCATTCATTTTATCTTCGAGATCTATATATAAACTCATAAAATTTTAGGGGTCCCAAATAAATTTTATAATTTTAACTTCGTTTTCTCTTTCTCTTTATTCTGTCCCCTTCTTCTTCCTCCGATTCCTCTCTCTCTCTCTCTCTTTTTTTTTGTGGCTCTTTAGGTGCAGGTCGTGCCCTCTTCTCCATTGTTGAGGTTGGCCTCTTGACGGGGAGGGTCTGCCGACGATTAGGGGTCGACGACGAGGTCCTATCAAAGCTAGTTATGTATTTTATTTTTTTTATCAACCAAAATTTCTTTATTTCTATAAACTAAGTGTATAAAAAAGTCAGATTATACATTTGGATCAATCAAGCTTCTCTTCTTCTCCTCTACCAAATTCTATACTCCAAGCAAGTTACTCTTCCTTCTCTTTGTCAGCCTAACAAAACAAAAGTGGGGCCCACAAAAGCAGGGCCCAAAAGAAGAAAACTCAAATTCGGTGGTAGCCATTGTTAAGAATTTATAAAGGATGTGGGTCCCATAAATATTTTATTATTAGTGGCGGGTCTCACTGGTAATATTTTATTTGTGCATAGTATTTCCCAAACACTATAAATATGGCCTAAACTCTTCAGGAAAATTCATCCCAGAAACAACTCCTCTCATAGAAGAGTAAGAGAGAAAACGCAGAGAGAGATTGTGAGAGTTCTTAGAGTGTATCTGATCAAGAGATGGTGTTCTCTTTGATCTATTCTTGCAGAGAGAGATTGTGAGAGTTCTTAGAGTGTATCTGATCAAGAGATGGTGTTCTCTTTGATCTATTCTTTTGGGATATAAAAGAATTTGGCATCGTCGTGTATCTGATCAAGAGATGGTGTTCTCTTTGATCTATTCTTTTGGGATATAAAAGAATTTGGCATCGTCATTCCACCGTGGAGTAGCTCCGAAGGAGTGAACCATGTATATCTATGAGTACTGTGATTAGTTTTTATGCCTTTATTCTGTGTATTACGTCTCCCTTCGAGGCGTTATTATTGGTGTGTACCCTTAACAACTGGTATCAGAGTCTGACTTAGAGTATATATATATATGTTTATCGTATACTCTGTGGTTGCCACTAAAAGTGGATCATCCACATCAGAAAATAAGTTAAATTATTATTTACTCTTTTAAGGCACTGAAAAATGGTATGTTTGGTGGAAAAAATTCGTAGTAAAAGAAATGAAAGAAAATTTTGATTTATATTCTCTCGATCTCAGTTACAATTGGATTCCGATTACAAAAGAGAGGAGAATGATATGGATTCTCCCCTTTGTTTAATTCTGAGTTCTTCATGGTGGCGATGGAGTTCCTACCTCGAATGCTCACGTCGAGTTTGCTCTCCGTTGACGATCCGAACGTCTTGATTCGCTGGAACGTGGTCTTCTCCTCATGATTTGACGTTGTGGAGAACTTGCGTGGTAAGTTTTAGAACTCTGAACGAGCTTGAAACTCTATGAAAGAGTTGATTTGACCAAAATCGGTTTATAAGCCAAGGATGAAGAAAGCTCCTATTGTTGATCTCCAAAGCTCCAGCAATTCTCCCAAAAAGCTAGCCAAAGATCTCTTCTTTGCTGCCAAAAAAGAAGGATCAATCCAAGCCAAGAAGTTCTAACCCTTAACTCAGTTGAGTTTACTCATTTTTATAGGGGATTAAGGGAGTGTAACCACCCCCTTAAATCACTCCTAAGTGGGGTGTAACCACCCTCAAATCATGGAAAACAGTTTTTGAACTGTTCAAGGGTTTAAGGGGTGTAATCCCCCCTAAAATCTCTCCATAATAGGGTGTAACCGACCCTATTAAATGGAGATAAGGTTTTAAAACCGTTCAGGTTCTGTTTGAACCAGTCAAACATAAAAAAAACACGGATCTGACCCCTGCGTTTTGATGTTGCAACGCGGGTTCGATCCCTGCGTTTTGAAGTTGCAATGCGGGTTCGACCCCTGCGTTTTGTTGCTGACACACGGGGAGGACCTCCGTGTTTTGTTGCTGACACACGGGGAGACCTCTGCATTTTGTTGTTCACGCACAGGGAGGACCTCCGCTGGTTCGACCTGTGCGTTTTGATGTTGTAACGCAGGTCCGACCCGTGCGTTTTGACTTTGAACGCTGGGGATGAACCCTGCATTTTGATTTGAAGAGACCGTTGATTTGTAGTCTCTTTTGCTAGAGCGTTGCAAAGACCGTCATCTTGTAATCTTCGTCTTGGCTCCTTGAAAATATGAGAATCGTCAGATTGTAACTCCTGATGTTGATTGTGAAGGCTGTTGATTAGAGCTTTCATCAATTATTGCAAAGGTCGTCAGATTATAACCTTCATCGATCTATGTGAAAGTCTTCAAATTATAACCTTCTGGAAGTCGTCAGATTGTAACTTTCCATCATCGGTGTTTGATGGGGGATCAACTATCTATTGTGATTTTTAGACAACCTACATAGTACTATTCACAAATATCGGAAAGACGTAATCTTTCGCCATAGGATCTACAGTTGAAGACAACATGCTTCGAATTAAGAAGTTCGATGGCTAAAATTTCAGGTATTGAAAGATACAAATAGAAGACTATTTATACCAGAAGGATCTCTTCCTACCCCTCCAAGGAGAGACAAGGAAACCTAAGAAGATGGATGGCAATAAGTGGAAGGTGCTCGATCGTAAAGCTCTTGCCACCATCAGGCTCAACCTTCACCAGCATGTGATTTACAACATCTCGCATGCGATCACGATCAAAGAGTTGATGGAGGCCTTGGAGGCGCTGTATGAGAAGTCGTCTGCTTCAAATAAGGTGTTCCTGATGAAGAAGCTATTCAACTTAGAGATGAAGCAAGGATCTCGTGTGGCGGACTTCTTGAACGAATTTCAGACTGTGGTGCAACAGCTTGCTGCAGTAGATCTCAAGTTCGACAATAAGATCCAAGCTTTTTTGCTACTTTCTTGTCTACCAGATTCGTGGGAGAATATGGTGATGGTGGTGAGCAACACCAATGGCAATGATAAGATGAAGCTTGACACAGTGATTGCGGCAATTCTGGATGAAGAATATCGCTGCAAAGTCTTAGGAGCTGAGGCCTCTAGCAGTGGGAGTGTTCTGCATGTCGAGGCATGAGGGCATGCGCAGAAGAAGGGTGGGGAATGACGAGGCCAATCAATATCCAGAGGGAAGTCTAAAGGGCCGAACCCGAATGGTTACGGTGAAGGAAAGTGCTTCAGATATGGAAAGAAGGGTTACTTTACACGAGACTGCAGAGTTTCTATTCCAGCATTAGCAGGGGATGATCGGGCTGACGGTGCAGTCAATCTCATGCACGAGACGGATTCAGATGTGCTTCTCCTGTCTCTTGAAGACAAAAGCGATGCGTGGGTCATCAACTCTGGCGCATCTTTCCATGCAACCTTACAACAAAAGCTACTTTCATCGTTCATAAAGAAGGACTTGAGGACAGTCTATCTTGACGACGATCAACCCTGCAAAGTTTTCGGGAAGAAAAATTGTACCCTCAATATGAAGGGCGGGACCATCTTGACGCTGTAAGATGTTCGGCATGTA
The DNA here is from genome assembly GCF_001876935.1 of Asparagus officinalis. Taxonomy (NCBI): domain Eukaryota; kingdom Viridiplantae; phylum Streptophyta; class Magnoliopsida; order Asparagales; family Asparagaceae; genus Asparagus; species Asparagus officinalis. Next base: position 70,170,374 of record NC_033797.1, read on the forward strand.
CCAGATCTCGGGTAGAATCTTATATCAGTTAGGCAACTAACTGATTCTGGTTACAAAGTGTCCTTCCAGCAGGGAAGCTGGAAGGTGTCCAAGGGTGCCATGGTGGAGACACAAGGCAAACGTGAGGGGTCTCTCTACATCGCCAATGGGAAGATCGACCGCTTTCTTGCCATGGGACAAGCATCATCATCATTATCCGTCGACTGCATTACTTGGCATTGATGACTTGGCCACATGAGCGAGAAGGGGATGCAGATTATGGCCGCGGGAGAGAGGATTTCGGGTCTGAACAAGATCAATCTGACTTTCTGTGAGGACTGCATCCTAGGTAAGTAAAAGAAGGTGAGCTTCAACAAGACCAGACCGGCTCTAAAACTGCAGAAATTAGAGTTGGTGTACACCAACATGTGGGGACCTACACAAGTCTCATCTATTGGAAATTCTCTTTATTTTGTCACTTTTATTGATGATTCTACTAGAAAATTATGGGTGTTCTTCTTAAAGCACAAGTCAGATGTTTTAATCATCTTTAAGAAGTGGCTTGTCTGTGTGGAGAACGAAACACGTAATAAGCTAAAGTGCCTAAAGTCTGATAATGGAGGCGAGTATAGAGTTCGAGAATTTCTGCTTGTCACATGGCATTAGGAGACTGAAGACCGTCTCAGGCACACCTCAACACAACGGAGTGATGGAGCGTATGAATCCCACTATCTTGGAGCGCGCCAGAAGTATGAGGATCCACTCCGGATTGTCCAAAAGTTTTTAGGCTGAAGCTATCAATACTGTTGCATACTTGATCAACCACGGGCCATCCGTAGCTCTCAGTTATGGGATACCTGAGGAGGCTTGGACTGGAAAGAAAGAAGCTAAAGCTAGAGTACTTACGGGTATTTGGTTGTGACGCCTATGTCATGACCAATCCTGTAGACCGGTCAAAGCTTGATCTAAAGTCAAAGAAACTCTCTTTCATCAGCTATAGAGGAGATGAGTATGTGTACCATTTCTGGGATCACGATACGCGTAAGGTGGCGCGTAGTCGTGACGTCGTATTCTATAAGAATGCAGTGTACAAGACCAAAAAAGTGAGTGGGAGTCAGCTATCTCCCCTTCTTTTCCTAGATAATCCTGACAGTGAGGACATCAGTGAGGTACCAGTCAGTATAGAAGATGGAGACAAGGAAGACGTGCCGGATGCACAACAGTAGGATCCATCAGAGTTGCCGATCGTAATTCGCAAAGCTCCAAAAAAATTCGAGGGTGCTAGAGAGGTACCTTTCCACCATAAATTATCTTCTTCTGATTGACAATGGTGAGCCACAGAGCTATGAGGAGGTACAATAGACCAACAAAGCTCGGAACGAGTGGGAGTCTGCTATGGAGGAAAAAATAAAGTCCTTGATGAAGAATAGGACTTGGGAGCTCATAAAGCTTCCAAGAGGAAGAAAGGCTCTTCATAATCGGTGAATTTATCGGGTCAAGGATGAAGCCGATGGACGGAGACACTACAAGGCGAGGCTTGCAGTGAAGGGCTATGAGTAGAAAGCATGGATAGACTATTCTAACATTTTCGCTCCCGTCGTCAAGTTGACCACGATCTGGACTGTGCTAAGCATTGTGGCAATTCAAGAACTTCATCTAGAGTAGATGGATATGAAAACGACATTCCTTTATGGAGATTTGGAGAAAGAGATCTATATGCATCAATCAGTGGGCTTCGAGGAACGGGGCAGGGAGGGCCTCGTGTGTCGCATGCGCAAGAGCTTGCATAGCATGAAGCAAGCTCCGCTATAGTTACATGACGTTTGAGAACTTTATGGAGGAGAACAGTTTTCTCAAATGCGACACAGACCATTACTGCTTCATCAAGAGATATGGCGAATCCTATGAGATACTCTTGATTTATGTTGATGACATGTTGATTGTAGGGCCCAACTTGGCCCGCATTGAGAAACTCAAAGGGCGTCTCTCCGAGTGCTTCAAGATGAAGGATCTGGGTCTAGCAAACCAGATTCTTGGGATGAGGATCATCCGAGAAAGTTCAGCACGGAGGCTGATGTTGTCTCAGAAGGCCTACATTGAGAAGATTCTTGAAAAGTTTGGCATCGAGAAAGCTAAACCAGTGGGCTTGCCATTTGCAATCCATTTCAAGCTATCGAAGACCCAAACACCAGAGACTGCTGAAGAGCATAAGTTTATGGCCAACATACTATACGCATCTGCCATCGGGAGTTTGATGTATGCGATGGTGTGCACGAGACCAGATATTGCACAAGGAGTGTGAGTTGTGAACCGCTTCATGAGCAATCCAGGGAAACAACACTGGGGTGCAGTCAGGTGTCTTCTATGCTACTTGAGATGCTCGTCTGATCGTTGTCTTAAGTATGGCGGGACGGATTTGCAGCTAGAGGGATTTTGTGATGCAGACTACGCTTGGGATATAGACTCAAGAAGGAGCACTAGCGGCTACATCTTCATCTTGGGTGGTGGAGCGATAAGTTGGAGATCCAAGTTACAGGATACTGTGCCTTTGTCGACAACTAAAGAGGAGTCCATGTCTACAGCAGAGGCAGCAAAGGAGTTGCTATGGTTGAAGGCTTTTCTTCTCGAGCTTGGAGTAAACTTTAAGAAATACTTTATCCACTGCGACAGTCAGAATACCATTCACTTGTCAGAAAATAACGCATTTTATGTTTGGACCAAGCATGTTGACGTGAAACATCATGCCATACAGAGATGACAAAGCAGGAACGAGTTCAAGCTTGTGAAGATTGATACGAGGTACAATCCAGCCGATATGCTGACCAAGCCAGTTTCGCTCGAGAAGGTGGGGCTGTGTGCAACCTTATATGGCCTCCGTTGAGAATGTTAAGGGTCATGCAAGACGCCAAAGATACAAGACATCCGGATGATGTAACCAAGAAGGGTGTGAAGATATGATTAATATTCAATCAAATTTTTAAGTGGGAGATTGTCAACCTAACAAAATAAAAATGGGGCCTATAAAGGCGAGCCCCACAAGAAGAAAACTCAAATTTGGTGGCAGTCATTGTTGATAATTTATAAAGGATATGGGTCCCACAAATATTTTATTATTAGTGGTGGGTCCCACTGATAATATTTTATATATGCATAGTGTTTCCCAAACACTATAAATAAGGCCTAAATTTTTTAGAAAAATTCATCCTAGAAACAACTCCTCTCATAGAAGAGTAAGAGAGAAAACACCGAGAGAGATTGTGAGAGTTTTTGGAGTGTATCTGATCAAGGGAGGATGTTCTCTTTGATCTATTCTTTTGGGATATAAAAGAATTTTGCGTCATCGTTACACCGTGGAGTAGCTCCGAAGGAGTGAACCACGTATATCTGTGAGTATTGTGATTAATTTTTATGCATTTATTCTGTGTATTACGTCTTCATTCGAGGTGGTATTGTTGGTGTGTACCCTAACACTCTTCACTTGATTTTTTCCCCCCTCTTATTTTCTCCTTTCTCCCCTTCTAATCTTACCGTTGAGGCGGTGCAAGCCACCAAATCGGTGAGGCAGTGATGAACAGGAAGAGAATTGGTATTTTTGCATAGCACCCCTCAAACTTTGTGATTTACATGTACTTCTCCATTCTTTTTTTTAATTAACTATTTACTTGGGGTTATTACATATGTAGTCTTCCTGTTCTACTAGTTTTCAGTAGATTATCCCCTGAACTAATTAATTAATTGATAAGGTGGAGATAATTATATGCACAACTAATATTAGTATCATATGGGCACTAGTACAAAAGAGGTCAGCCCCAACGGTTGAAACCGTTGGGGCAAATAGTGACCCCAACGGTTTGAACCGTTGGGGCAAGAAAATAACCCGTTGGGACAATTTGCGTTGGGGCAAAGTTTGTCCCAACGGTTGTTTTATCAGCACCAATGGTTCAAACCGTTGGTGCTGATATTTTTTAAATTTAAATTAGTAAAATAAAAAAACCATGCTTGGTGCAACATTCTGCACCAACGGTTGAAACCGTTGGTGCACACAACTTGCACCAACGGTTCCAACCGTTGGTGCAGAATGTTGCACCAAGCATGGTTTTTTTATTTTACTAATTTAAATGCACCAACGGTTGGAACCGTTGGTGCAAGTGTTTGCACCAATGGTTTTAACCGTTGGTGCAAGTTGTTTACACCTGTACAAAAACATGCACTATTTGTGCACATTATCAACCTGTTCATAGCAATATTAATCAACCTGTTTATAGCAATATTCCCATGCAATTATACAACCAAAAACATAAATGTCATAAAATGAATTCAAGATCCTAACACTACCATACGCAATTATAAGACAAAACAAAAAATTTACTAAAATGAAAAGTGAGTAGTACTTTTTAAACTAATTAAATCACAAACATAAAGAATATCCAAAATACAATGTCTCAAATATCTAAAAAGTGCAAGTCACTACTGACTAAATTGAAGAAAATCAACAAAAGCCTTGCGGACGTCGTCCTCGCCGTAACCCTCCTGCGTTAAGCCCCTTATCAAGCCCCCCAGTCGACTTGTAATATGATTTTGTGTTGAAATATCCTGAGGAGAATACTGAGCAGCAGAAGTAGAACCATGAGCATCTGGAGAAGGCTGAGCAGAAGCCGAACCCTGAGCACCAGCCGAACCCTGAGCACCAGGAGAAGGCTGAGCAGAAGGTGGATGAGCGGTACGATAATCAACCTGTAAAGTATAAGTAATGATATTTAGAGGGCACGTTCAAATGAATCTCACACAAATTTGTTATCCACATATGAAAACATGGTACAGATTTGCATAGCCCATTGCGGATTTCTATCCACAAATTTGTTATCCACATATGTTGGGATCTAGTACTTTTAAGGCCCACGTGATGCTAAGTTTTCGCTAAACTCAGGACTTATTAATTTACACGGATTGAATCATAGTTATGGATATAAAAGTCAGATATATTACATTATACTTTTAGGATCAGTTTCACTTCCCTTTTGAAGATAATTGTGAGTTTTATATATGATAAACTATCTTGCAATGTGAGAAATAAACTTCTGAAATCAGCTTCCTAAATTAAATACATTGTTATTATCATGTACTCTCGTCAAAATTTATTCCTTTTAATTTAATTAACCAACTGAATTGAAAATAAGTTTATATTAAAGTAACCATATATACGTACAAGCTGAGTTAGTCGTTCCATCTTGGCCTTAAGCTCCGCCATCTCAAGAAGCACATCAGGAGGAGTAGCGAAGGTCGGAGTGGAGGAAGTCTTCAAATAAAATCTAGTGACACCGTGACCCAAACCTCTCTCATAACCACCATGATGCCCTCCATGTACATCATCTAAGACTGTGGTCATTGCAGTAGATTTGGGTTCTCGATCGACCCCTAATGATTTGGCCTTTTCGATCACCCGAGCCTACGCCACATAAAGTATTCAAATATTAAGTCAACAATATTATTATAAGCATATTCAAGAAAGAAATTTCAATTAGTCAAAAGCATAACACTTACACAATACTCTTGAGTTTGGGTGTCGGGATATGTACATGAATATGTATCAGCTCCTGGATCGACTAAAGTCGCATGGGTACCTAAATACTCCTTTAATGCACTTGAACTGCCACCCGATTCTTCGATCCGAGCTCTCTGTAATTCACCAAAACATAAATTTGTATAAGATATCATATCATAAATTAATAAATGCATTTTTAAAACTCTTAAGATTAATTTTACCACTCTCTCTTTTGCCCGAACCATACTCCTCGAGCCACCCGTATAGGTTGCTCGACCTCGCTTCTTTGACTCCCGATTATCTTTATTTCTTTTTGCCTCCGCCTGCACAAAAATGTAAGATTTAGATTGTGATCCAAAAATAAGCACATGCCAATCATTGAATTATTTGTTAACCATATACCTGCTTCCTATTAGAAGAAAATAACTTGCAGAGGTCGTCCCACCATCTTTTATCGATCCCTTCGAACACCTCTGTCTTGAAAAGATCATCTCTTTTCTCTTGGGGAGTCTCCAGCCACAGTTCATAACACTCCTTCTTTACCTGATTCCGATTGCCTCGGACTCTCTCCTGCATCTTTATCTTCACGCCTCGATGTATAGCAGGAATATTAAGAGGACAATAAGGATCTATAGGCAAAAACTCATAATCTTTCTGCATATTTAACAAAAAAAATACATTAAACACTTTACGTGAATATTGAATAAGATCTTGCTAGCTAGTTTTGCAATGACAGAAATAGATTAAAATTGTATTCAAACCTTGGCTTGGAGAAAGAACTTATCTAACGAACGCTCATGATCCGGGCCCCAGTTCTTATAAAGTGGGAAGTCCATGTATTGGCGGCTCTTTTGCCCCACATACTGTCCAAATCTCTCAGCATTAGGGCCCGTAACACGGAAGTACTCATCAAAGTGCAAGGGGAATGCTGGTTCATTCTTCTCAGGATCGGGCATTAATCGATTGGCTTTATTTGAAGATCGAACCTTCTTGGACGTCCGTGGCAAACCTACATCAAATAAGGAGGATGGAGGTAGTAATCGAATATCCATAGTCCTTCAAGAGTAGTTTGAAACTGTATCTAAAAAAATGCATTAAATAAAATCAGATTATGAACTCTATATTTATAAAATATCTTTAATTGTAAAGGAAACAAATATGAGTGGCATAGTATCTATATCCTTTGTTTGTGCTTTTATCCTTATGCTAATTTTAATTTGTGACCAATATTGTAGAAGTCTAAATATAGAAGAAAGTTATGGTATTGTTCACTCGCCTGGAAATCAAGATGTACATGAGAATGGAAAACTATCGATGGCATATATCTACCTTCTTACAGATGATTGTTTTCACCTGAATATGCTGGTTAACTATACAAGCGGACATTTATTTATTTATTTTTGATGGTGACCAGAAAATTGTGATCTCGTGGTTTTTTTTTTCATATGTAGAGGCTTAAAACCACATCCTAGACTTGAATCATCCTGCACATATGGAACTTTCTCAACATGCCTTTGTTTCTCTACTTGACAATTTACTAAAGTGTAGTTTAAAAATGTCAATGAAAATCAACTTTTTTATTTACAAAATCAGTCAACTTTGGGCCAAGTTAGCTGCATGGTAAAAGTTAGTTTATTTTTTTACTCTTTAGGTGTTTAAATTGTGCCAGACTTTGGAATCCTCGAGTTTATTTGACCGAAATAATCTATACAAAGGATTTTTAGTCATTGTTATAGGTGCTACTTTTTAGTTAATTTTCTGTTAACGGTCTATTGTTTCTGTTCTATTTAAATCATACCAATTTGTACCAATTTTCTAATTTTGTGCAGATTGCTAATGTGAAAAAGAATATAGAGTCTGTCCAAGGGGAAAATGTCTATCCAGCTAAACAGCAGCTGCTTATACATCAAGGGAAGGTTTTGAAAGATGATACAACACTAAGTGATAATCAAGTTTCTGAGGATAGTTTTCTTGTCATAATGTTGACCAAGATATAATTGCTATCCCTTAAGATTAGGTCCTTGATTTTTAGCACTTGTACCATGGTGTGTCCATTATTCATGAATCATTTTGGTGTTTGCTAGTCCTTGCTAATCTCTTTAATTATTACTGGATTGCCCTGTGCACACTGCATTATGATTTCTCTCCATACCTTCTCATCAAAAGAACTCACTTATTAGAGCTTCATGCGTGGCACAATGTTTTTTTTCTCTGACATGTAATGTTTTTAGTTAATATGCTGCTAAATCATTACCCTTATGTTCCAGGTCAGTAATGTGAAAGTTCTTATTCTTGTTGAGTTTAACACGAGTTATATTTATGGATGAGAACTTCAACTTTCATTATTTATATAATGCTCTTAGCTATGTACCTGATATAGCAATACAATTTTGCAATGATAAACATGTTGGAGTGTAATAAAGTTTAGCTAATATCATGGTTGTTGGCAAGTTCTCTTTCATGTACTTGATCAGATTTACAATCCATGATTCGACGAAACAATCTGTTTTGAAATCGACAGTTGATTGCACTATTGTAATACAACAGATGGATTCTTTTTGAGGTCAAATGTTAAGCCTAAAAGTATAGGCTACAATTGCACAGAAGTCATGCAGAATATATTAAACATATTCGAGTCATAAATCTGTTCAAGGACCAAAAATCTCAGGTTTTATACTGAGAAGGAGTATATTAAACATATTCGAGTCATTAAACATATTCTCTGATTGGGATTACATACCTCCGGCATTCTCAGCACGCTTCTCCGCCCGTTTAGCAGCACGGTTAGGACGATAATTTCTCATGTGTAGAGGACGAGCTATTGATGTGGATGCAGAGGCATCCCCCCCAACTAGACAATAAAATAATATTATGTAAGTATTGTTTAATAAAATAATATGCAATATAATATCAATACATTAAATGATACTAACCCGTCGAGTGTCCAGATGGTATAGAGTGCGTAGGGATGGTCTGCAAATCAGTCTCGCCCACATCTGATAAATGTGTAATCATATCAAGAAATCAATTATAGTGCAAAATAAAATCAAAATCAAAATTTACAAACCTGTAAGGGGGGTCTGTAAATGATCATCGGCCATGGATGTAGATGCTATAATACTAGGGGTAGATGCTGGAAAGCTAGGGATAGATGCATATATATATATATATATATATATATATATATATATATATGAGATGCATGCAATACATGTATATAGTGAACATGTACATATAAAAAATGCATATAATCAGGTTTATTGTGATTGCCCACCCAACCAAGCATTGTGTATATAGTGAACATGTATATGCATGTATATAGTGAACATGTAACAAAGTGAACGTTTGTGTGTATGAATTTTGTGATTACTACCTTTTTCTTTTTACAGACTCCTTAGACGTTGTAGGAATGTCTACAATGATTTCATGTTCAAAATCATTCCGAACCCATGAAACTTCATGCTCAACCTGAGATTCATTTGGATCTATAGAAATAGAAGCTTGTAACAATCTAAGTCCTTCATCATCAGAATCTGTCTCAGCATTGTCCTCTATGTCAACATCCACAAATTGTGGGACATCGTAAGTATTCCTAGGCTTCCATCGGCAAACAACACTCCATCCAGGATGTTTCAAACACTTTGAGTAGTATACTTGAAATGCTTGTTCCGGGAATATATACGGTTCATCTTCAAACTCAAAAAGATTAGTGTTTACACTAGTCAATCCATATTCATCTTTCCAAGTCTCATATGTTTCTCTCCACTTTCCATGTCCAGTTCTTGTATGATACCAAACACACTTGAATAAATAAATTAATTTTGCTCTTCCGGGATAGCGAATACCGAGTATTCTATCTAAATACCCATAGTAAATTATTCCTTCAGTGCCAATAGCCGCAATTCCACTATTCTGGGTGGTCCGAGATTCTTCTCTCTTCTTGATTTCAAACTTGTACCCGCTTACACCAAATCCATTGTAGTATGCAACCTCTCGGCTCGGATATTCAGATAGACATCTCAAATCCTTATCCAATGTTAATTCTACATTTGGATCTTGGACCTGACAAAACAGTTTGTGTGATAATTATATAAAGATACAAATTTAGATTAAGATAATGACACATAAATATTGACAAAGAAAATCTTACATAATTTATAAACCAGCTACAAAAATTATCATGATGATGTTTTTCCAATCGTTCAACATTCCAATTAGGATGCTCTTCACGTAATTCATCCTTGTGAATTCCGTTCTCAACATGAATTGTTATAACATTAACATCATATTATTTTATATATACATGTACATATAACAATTAATATAAAACATACTTACTCTCTAACTTCCTCGAGGCATATGCTATTGAGGATGATAAATCGATGTATATCATTAATAAATGTGAGTCCCATTGTCGTGTAAGTTGGTTTGCCATATGTTCCGTCATGAATACTCACAGGTCTAATGAGCTTTGTCTCTATATTTTTGTCCAAATAACGGGAACAAAATGTTGTTACTTCCTCCAAGAGATAACCTTCCATAATATAACCCTCTGGCCGATTTCTATTTCGTATATAATTTTTTAAAGTCAATAGGTACCTACAAAAACTCACATTAAATTACTAAACACAATAATGTAGAAGATAAAAATTATATCTATTGCATCAAATGGAAATTTAAAGTTACCTTTCTATAGGATACATCCACCTATATTGTACCGGTCCTGCAAGTCTAGCCTCTTTTGCAAGATGAACAATCAAGTGGATTATGATATCAAAGAACGACGGTGGAAAAATCCTCTCAAGCTTGCACAATATCAAAGGTATCGCTTTCTCTAGCTTTTCTAGCTCCTTGTCATCGACATTTTTAGCACACAATTCTCTAAAGAAGGTGCAAAGTTCATTGATCACTAAACCAACGGATTCTGGAAGAGAAGTCCTTAGGGATAGTGGGAGAAGGTGTTGCATAATAACATGGTGATCATGACTCTTCAACCCATCAATCTTGCCTTTCACAGTCTTTATCTTCTTATTAAATGATGCTGAAAAGCCTGTGGGAACCTTCAGCTCATGTAATACCTCTAAAAACTTTTTTTTCTGATTTTGACATATGATAAAAGGCATTGGGGAGTACAAATTTGCCCGGGTTACCAGCTTTAGGTACAGGATGCAATTCTTTTCTAATGTTGAAGTGCTGCAAATCTCTCCGAGCTTGGAGGTTGTCTTTTGATTTTCCATCTTTACAAAGAAGCAAGTTAAGTATGTGCTCAGATACTCCCTTCTCAATATTCATCACGTCCAGATTGTGACGCACGGTATTTGTCTCCTAATAGGGCAATTCAAAGAAAATACTTTTTTTGTTCCATCCTTGTGGTCTTTCCTGTCTTTCCTTTACTTTTCCGAAAGTTATATTTCCGTAAACATTCCACTGAGCAAGTATGTCCTTTCCGGATAGGGGGACTGGAGCCTTTCTATGCTCTGTAGTACCATCAAAATGAACAGCATCATCCCTATAAGGATGATCTTCTTCCAACATACGTTGATGACCGCAATAACAGATTTTTTTGCTAAAGGGCAACCATGTCGATGATGTATTGGCATGGCAGTAAGGACATGCTTTATAACCGTGTACAGAATAACCTGATAGCATTCCATATGTAGGAAAGTCATTAATTGTCCACATTAAGGTTGCACGCATTGTGAATGTTTCCCCTTTGTCTGCATCATATGTCTCTACACCATTAACGAATAAAGACAGTAACTCATCAATGAGAGGTCGAAGGTAGACGTCGATATTGTTGCCCAGTGAACTCGGCCCATCAATAAGAAGAGGCATCAGAAAGTATGATTGATCCATCGCTAACCACGGTGAAAGATTATATATCATCATTATAATAGGCCATGTACTGTGCGGATTGCCATTAAAACTAAAGGGGCAAAAACCATCGCTAGCTAATCCAAGCCTAATATTACGGGGATCTTGACTAAATATTGTGTGCAACTTGTCGAAATCCTTCCATGCTGGCGAATCTCTTGGATGACTCATTTTACCATGTTCACTTGGAATAGCACGGTCATGCCAAGTCATTGCCACCGCTGTCTTCTTACACCTGTAGAGCCTCTGCAGCCTCTGTGTCACAGGAAAGTATCGTACCACCTTGACTGGTATGTCATTCTTGTTAGCATGTGCTTTCTTCTTATATCTAGAAACTCCACAGTTAGGGCACTCTTTCAGTTTAGAATTTTCTTTCCAGAACAGTACACAATCATTAGGACATGCATGAATCTTCTCACAATTCAAACCCAGATCTGACATTATCCTTTTAGCTTCATACCAGCTCTGAGGCACATTGTTCCTCAGAGGCATAGAATCTTTCAGGAATTTTAGAAGCATCGTAAATGACTTGTTGCTCCATTTATTTAGGCATTTAATCTGGAAAAGTTGAACGAACCATGATAGTGTGGAATATTTTGCATTCTCATAAATTGGTCTTTTGGCATCTTTCATGTACTTCTCATACTCATCTACATATTCTTGTCCGGAAGGATGATCATTGTAGGCTGTCTAAAAATCACAATAGATAGCTGATCCCCATCAAAACACCGATGATGGAAGTTACACTCTGACGACTTCCAGAAGGTTACAATTTGAAGACTTTCACGTAGATCGCTAAAGGTTACAATCTGACGACCTTCACGACAACTGATGGAAGCTCTAATCAAACAGCCTTCATAATCAACATCGGGAGTTACAATCTGACGACTCTCATATATCAGAGAGCTAAAGCAAAGATTATAAAATGACGATCTTTGCAACGCTTCGACAGAAAGAGACTACAAATCGACGGTCTCTTCAAATCAAACTGTGGAAGTCCTTCCAGCGTACCAGCATCAAGATGAGCCGCATTCATAGCCACGAACGCAGCTCAAATGCAGCTCCAAAAATTGCAAACGCAGCTCCAATCGCTGCCAAACGCAGCTCCAATCAGCCGCTGAACACAGCTTCACCAATCAGCCACCGAACGCAGCTTCAACAACCAGCCGCTGAACGCAGCTTCAACAATCAGCCGCAGAACGCATCTCTAATCCGCTGCCAGACACAACTCCAATCGTTGTCAGACGCAGTTCAAACGGTTGCTCAAACGCAGCTCCAATCAGCCGCAGAACGCAGCTCCAAATCGCTGCACAACGCAACTTCACAACACTACAGAACGCACTTCCAAATATTGCGTTCAGACATAGAATTCATGCTAGAACGCGGGCCTGCGTTTGACTCATTCAAACACGAGCTGAACGGTTCCAAAACCGTTTCCCACGATCTGAGGGGATCACAACTCCACTCAGGAGTGATTTAAGGGGCGGTTACATCCCATTAGCCCCACTTAGGAGCGAATTAAGGAGGTGGTTACACCCCTTAATCCCCTATAAATAACTGAAAATCAATTCAGTTCAGGGTGGGTCGGTTGGAACTTCTTGGCAGCGAAAAGAGGATCCTTCATCCTTCGGTTGGAGCTTTGGAGATCGGCAAAAAGATCTTCTTCATCCTTGGCTTATAACCTACTTTAGGTTAAGTCAACTCTTTCATAGAGATTTAAACTCGTTCAGAGTTCTCCACAACGTCAAATCGTGAGGAGAAGACCACGTTCCAGTGAAACAAGACATCGGATCGTCAACGAGAAGCAAACTCGACGCGAGCATTCGAGGGAGGCATCTCATCGCCACCGTGAAGAACCCAGAATTAAACAAAGGAGAGAATCCAGATCATTCTCTTCTCTTTTGTAATCAGAAAATCCAATTGTAACTGAGATTAAAGGAATATAAATCAATTTTTCTTCGTTTCTTTTACTGCAAATTTTTCCACAAACAAAAGATGGCGACTCTGCTGGGGAAGAGCTTCTGTGACGAAGAAGTGGTGGCGCAATTCGATGTTCATCTCACTGGAACAACCGTCGAAACTCTCGTGGTAGAGTTTGATCAAGCACAGTTTGAGGAGGCTATCTCCTCCGGATCCCTTAGCCCTAAGGCTATGCGCAAGATCTACAAAGTCTCCAAAGAGACTAAAGCTCCAACTGCTCCAATTGCAGCCGAACCGCTTAAGGAAGACTACTCGGACAGCCCCTCCCCCGATGGAGTGGGCTCAGCTTTAGCCAAACCCGCGCCAAGATGACGGGTATCGGGTCGAAAGATGCCCTTTGAGGCAACAAAGGCCTTGAAGAAGGCTAGGAAGAATGCCGATCGACGGAGGAGGAGATCCTTACGACGAGCACATCTCCAAGAATGCCGATCCTTAAGTCAACACGAGCTTCGTGTTTGTAAGCCTAAACGCAACCATGTGCTCTGTGTTTCTGCTTCAGAACGCAAGCCTCACGTCCATGAGCCCAAACATAGGCTCTGTGTGAATAAGACTGAACGCAGCCCTCAGAACTGCATTTCACCAGCAACACCTGGAGCTCAGGCATGCGTTCGGGTGGCGAAATTCAATACCGAACCTGGTGTATACCATGGAGCTTCGGGGCGTTGCCCCGAACCCCGCCAGGGGGTATTCCATCCCCCCCGGACCCCCTGGCTAGGGGCGCGCCGCCCCCTGGACCCCCGGCTCGCTGACCGAGCAGCGAGACCCCCTAATACTCTGCGTGGCGTGATTAAATCGAGGGGCGGATATAAAAAATTCATGGATTCAAGACATCTCAACCAGATCTATGTTCACCAAGAGCCAGTCCTGTCCAATCATGGACTGGGGGTTCCAATTCAAACCTCACGATCAGTGAGTAGTTCTCCTCGAATCTTCACAACGGATTTAAGAGAGTTCATATCGAGAGAAGGACCGATGCTACAAGTCATTCCTTCATTCCAATGTGAACGACTGATTCCTACGGTCCTTTCGAGATGTCAATGTTGTTCATTTGCGGCCAAACAATTGGTGTTCGACCAATTAATGCATGTTGCCTTGCCCAACCAACGACGACGTTCTCACAGGAAGAAGTCTCCAAAGACCGAATATCTTGGGGTCACTATCAACGTGATCGGCAGAGGAAAAGTCTCAGGTCCTAGTTCTAATGACTCTGAGACAAGTCGTTCACCGACCATCAGAGAAATCGCTAACGAGTTTGAAGGAATCTACCAACGCACTCGGACGCGAACATGAGCCATTCCCCTGTCAACTATCGGAGGTTAGCTAGAGGAACCAATTCCGATGATGAACACTCAGCCATTGCGGAGTCTCAATCATCAAGCTCTTTCATTGGGCATGAGAGCTTCACCCACATGGCAGAACATTCTGAAGATCTTTCAAAGAGGGTTGTTGAGCAAGACGTCATGCTCAAATCACAGCAGAAGACCCTCAATGAACTCATGGCCCTATTGACTCAAATCGTCGCAAATAAGGTCAAATCTCAGAAGACAGATTCGCCTCCTAGGCAAGAATCTTCCCGGAGAGAAAAAACGTCTTCATCCCGACTTCACACAAGTAAAGGGAAGGGGAAAATGGTTGATGACACAGCTTCTGACCAAGAAGCCCACAACTTAGAATCTTCCTCTGATGAAGGAAGAGAGACGGAGAACGAGCAGAATCTCCAGTCTGCCAAAATGGAAGAATTGGAAGCCCGCCTCAATGCAATTGCTAATAGAAGCGAGCTCCATGATGAGGGAGTTACCAGGCCCTATCCTGCCGAATGGGATGCGGCCCCTTATCCTCCAAAATTTAAAGTCCCGACGCTACAAACTTTTGACGGCACGGGATCACCTTCCACCAACAAAAGATAGAACACCGAAAATAAAAGAAATAAAAGAAAAATTGATTTTTGTTTTGTAATGCTCCCTTTATTGCCAGGATCAAAGCTGAAGAACAAAGTAGGCAGGATCAACCTGAGCAATCGGACCAAGCCCAACCTTCACCTGAGCAATCGGACCAAGCACAATCTTCTCAGTCAGAAGAAAATACCACGACTATTGAAGCTAATCCTCTTCAGTAGGATGACAGGTCCAACAACTATCACGTTAAACGTCACCTCTGATAGTCCTTTTCCTCCAAATTCCCCCACCAATCCTCTTCAAGTAGGATGGCGGGTCCACCAAAACTATCACATTAACCGTCACCTCTGATAGTCCTTTTCCTCCAAATTCCCCCACCAATCCTCTTTAAGTAGGATGGTGGGTCCACCAAAACTATCACGTTAACCGTCACCTCTGATAGTCATTTTCCTCCAAATTCCCCCACCAATCCTCTTCAAGTAGAATGGCGGGTCCACAAAACTATCACGTTAACTTTTACCTCTGATAGTCAAACTCATCAGATAATGGCCTACCAGGTGATGTGCCTCTATTCCGACTTCATGGATAGTGCCTCACTAGGTGATGTGCCTTGTCTACCTCTTTTTATTCCCCTGCTAAGTCTTAATCAAGACTGGGGGTTGGTTACTTGGAATCCATTGGATTAAGAGTAATAAATCTTTCACATCGTCAAGTTAACATTACACTTCTGACGATCATCATCCCCACAGAGTATGAATGCAGCTTGCATCACTCCTAATTTGTCACGTTAACAATACACCTCTGACAATCAACTTATCAATCCTTGTCAATAGGATGATAGGTCCCCAATATTGCTCAAATCGCAATCTTCCCCAGCAAGACGCTAAGTCTTCAAAATCTTGTTCAAATCACAAGCATCAAAATTTATCGCTTTTGATGATAAACTCATTTAGCAAGTTTCCCCAGTGAGACGCTAATTCCTAAAATCTTGTGCAAGTCACAAGAACACAATCTTGTCACGTTAACACTAAACCTCTGACAAATCAACTTATCAATCCTCATCAATAGGATGATAAGTCCATAAAGTTGCTCCCATCGCAACACAATCTTGTCACGTTAACATTATACCTCTGACAACCCACTTATCAATCCTGGTCAATAGGATGATAAGTCCACAAAGTTGCTCTCATCGCAACACAAATTCCTGTCATGTTAATATCACACCTCTGACAAAATCAACTTATTAATCCTCTTCAATAGGATGATAAGTCCACAAAGTTGCTCCGATCGTAACAAATTCCCTATCAATCCTCGTCAATAGGATGATAAGTCCACAAAGTTGCTCCAATCGCAACACATTCCTGTCACGTTAACAATATACCCTCTGACAAAATTCACTTATCAATCTTCTTCAATAGGATGATAAGTCCATAAAGTTGCTCCGATCGCAACAAATTCCCGTCACGTTAACACTAAACCTCTGACAAATCAACTTATCAATCCTCATCAATAGGATGATAAGTCCATAAAGTTGCTCCCATCGCAACACAATCTTGTCACATTAACACTAAACCTCTGACAAAAACCCACTTATTAATCCTCATCAATAGGATGATAAGTCCACAAAGTTGCTCCAATCGCAACACAATCTTATCACGTTAATATCAAACACCTCTGACAAAATCAACTTATCGACTCTCGTCAATAGAACGATAGGTCCTCAAAGTTGCTCCGATCGCAACATTTTCCACTTATCGACTCTCATTAACGGAGCGATAGGTCCATAAAAATACTGTTAGGTTAACATCACACCTCTAACAGTCAAACCCCCCAATGAACTTGTTAATCCTTTTTCAACAAGAATAGCAAGTTGTCATTATAAAATCCCTAGCGGATTAAATATTTTCTGGAATTATCCTAGTGATAATAAAGAAAATTTCTGAATTTCACTCTAAGTGAAAATTCATGCCAAGTTAATATTACACCTCTGGCGCTTCTAACTTTCTTTCAGTATTTTAAGTAACACAGGAAGAAATAACGACAAAGTCTACGTATTCAACATCGTAGCACCAAAATCCATGCCTTTCATGCATGGGGGACTTTATCTTGATCCCTAATTAGAGATAAGCCTACGCCTAACACGCGTTGCCGGTTAGTCGTTTCCCGTAAAAATGACAAAGTCCATGTATTCAAAATCATAGCATCAAGTCTAAGAGGGTTCATTCTCTTAGCACAACGTTACATGTGGAACGGACTTAGACAATCCACATGCTAGCCCGACTCAAACGGTAGTCGGTAAAGGCTTATCAAATCCGTTGATGGCTGAGGGTTTGCCAAAAATCCTATGGATGTTTGAAGGCTCATCAGCTTAATGGATGTGAGCCGAGACTTAAAACAGATGAGCCAAAGACAAGTCTCAAAGACTTAGTCAAAAATGCACGGAAGCCACTTCCATGTCTTAAGTCAAAACGTTGAGGTCAGACCCGCGATGCAAAAACCGAACGCCGAGGTCACACCCGTGTTCCAAATTCAACATGCAAGGGTGAGACCCGCATCTCAAGTTCAAAATGCAGGGTCCACCCCCACATTCCAGAAGCAGGATTATGGCGCATACCTTCACACAGGTCCTACGTGCAAATCCCTTCAACCAAGATGCCTTCGAAGCAAGTGCAGAGAACAAATCCTTTACCACAAGGAATCAACAGCTCCAAGATCAGAGTTGAGATCCAAAGTATTCCGAAAATTCGTCCCAGTCAACCGCGAACTTTCGAAAACTTTGGAGGGGGTTCTGTAGGCTGTCTAAAAATCACAATAGATAGCTGATCCCATCAAAACACCGATGATGGAAGTTACACTCTGACGACTTCCAGAAGGTTACAATTTGAAGACTTTCACGTAGATCGCTAAAGGTTACAATCTGACGACCTTCACGACAACTGATGGAAGCTCTAATCAAACAGCCTTCATAATCAACATCGGAAGTTACAATCTGACGACTCTCATATATCAGAGAGCTAAAGCAAAGATTACAAAATGACGATCTTTGCAACGCTTCGACAGAAAGAGACTACAAATCGACGGTCTCTTCAAATCAAACTGTGGAAGTCCTTCCCGCGTACCAGCATCAAGATGCGCTGCGTTCATAGCCACGAACGCAGCTCAAATGCAGCTCCAAAAGTTGCAAACGCAGCTCCAATCGCTGCCAAACGTAGCTCCAATCAGCCACTGAACGCAGCTTCACCAATCAGCCGCTGAACACAGCTTCACCAATCAGCCGCAGAACGCAGCTCCAATCCGCTGCCAGACGCAACTCCAATCGTTGTCAGACGCAGTTCAAACGGTTGCTCAAACGCAGCTCCAATCAGCCGCAGAACGCAGCTCCAAATCTTTGCACAACGCAACTTCACAACGCTGCAGAACGCACTTCCAAATACTGCGTTCAGACACAGAATTCATGCCAGAACGCGGGCCTGCGTTTGACTCGTTCAAACACGAGCTGAACGGTTCCAAAACCGTTTCCCACGATCTAAGGGGATCACAACTCCACTCAGGAATGATTTAAGGGGCGGTTATATCCCATTAGCCCCACTTAGGAGCGAATTAAGGAGGTGGTTACACCTCTTAATCCCCTATAAATAACTAAAAATCAATTCAGTTCAGGGTGGGTCGGTTGGAACTTCTTGGCAGTGAAAAGAGGATCCTTCATTCTTCGGTTGGAGCTTTGGATATCGGCAACAAGATCTTTTTCATCATTGGCTTATGACCGACTTTCGGTTAAATCAACTCTTTCATAGAGTTTTAAATTCGTTCAGAGTTCTTCACAACATCAAATCGTGAGGAGAAGACCACGTTCCAGTGAAACAAGACATCGGATCGTCAACGAGAAGCAAACTCGACGCGAGCATTCGAGGGAGGCATCTCATCGCCACCGTGAAGAACCCAGAATTAAACAAAGGAGAGAATCCAGATCATTCTCTTCTCTTTTGTAATCAGGAAATCCAATTGTAACTGAGTTTCATGTACTTCTCATACTCATCTACATGTTCTTGTCCGGAAGGATGATCATCTTCAGCAAGATTGGAGTCACCAAAAGCAACTTCTATCATTTCCTCCATCTCCTCTTCTGGAAATAAATTTTCTTCATTGTCTTCTTCTTCATTATCGGCAATATTAGGAGCTACGATTTCTCCGTGATATACCCAAATTGTATAATCCTTAATAAAACCATGCTTAACAATGTGAAGTTCTACATCTTCCTCCTTACGATGTAGCCTATTCCCACAATGGCTGCACGGACAAAGAATCATCCCATATTGGATCCTATCGTGTTCACGCACAAAATTTATGAAAGAGGCAACTCCTTCAATGAATTCAGGCTTTGTGCGTTTTTCACGATTCACATACATCCAATCCTTAACTCTGATATAGTCACGTGTCATACCAACCTAAATTAGTCAAAGTTAGCGATAAAATTTCTTAGAAAGTAAATTCAGCACATTAAAAATGTGGCACAATCAAAATAAAGATAAACAAGTTTTAAAAAAGTAAATTGTACAATTTAGCTTAGCAAGACTTTGCAAAGCACAAAGATTAGGTTAATTTAATTTACAATGGATCGTAACCGGTAAATATCATTCATAAAATGCAATACCAATTCATAATGACTAAATATGTAAAACTGACAATTCGCAATACCAATTCATAATGACTAAATATGTAAAACTGACAATTCTTCACACTACAACTAAGCAATAAGCATACTAAGTAGAGATGTCCTTGTTTAGCTCAAGAAACATGAAGAATGTCAGATAGGGATACTAAGTAGAGATGTCCTTGTTTAGCTAATATCAATATGCTTTCTCAATATCAAGATGCTTTCTCAAGATGAAAGATGACAAAGCAGACACTACGTAATAAAGGGACCAGATTCCCTTGTCGACTCAGGCACAAAACATTTGATTAAGGAAATAAAAATTCAACTAAAAGACAATAGTTAGCAGGAAATTATATTAACAAAATAGAATATTTCACTTTCTAAATCCTCTCATGGCTATCTGGAGAAAGCCAAGATTTGGCATTTCCTTTGTAACATGTGTACAGACAACAAAGATATCAGTTTGAGGTCAAAACCAAATCCAAAGCCTTAGTAGTTATTCATTCAATAAGTAAATTGTAGATAAAAGACTGATTATGCTATGAAATTGTAGATAAAAGACTCACTTTGATTTCTGAGCAGTGGCAGCAATCTTTGGGCGGCGGAAAAGAGGGGAGAACGGAGAAGCCGACGGCGCCGAAGGATAGGGTTTTGAGGGGGGAGAGCGGAGGCGGCGGCGACGGCGGCGATCGAGAAGAGAACTGAATTAGGGGGTTTTGACCTTTTTTTTTTTTGGTAAAAAAGAGGGGGGGGAACTCCCGCTATGTGAAAATACCAGCCCCAACGGTTGGAACCGTAGGGGCTGATGCACGTTGTCCCAACGGTTCCAACCAACTGTTGGGGCTGATGGCTTTTGTACTAGTGGGGTAATCCATCTATTGACGAGTAATTGCACAGTGTATGCTTGACTTCGAATCTTCATATATATAGTATAATTTTAGCATATCTAGTAAATAAACAACAACAAAACCCCTCTTTCAGTATAATCATCACCATGCATAAAGTGCACCACTGAGACGATCATAATGCATTTGACATTGACTTAGCTGTAGAAAAACCTACTTGTTCGTCAGTATTATGCTGGATGCCCTCGATCGTTCCTTAAATTACAAAAACTCCCAGCCCTTTTCTCTCTTTTCCCCCCTTTTATGATTTCAGTTGTTCCCATTAAGACATCCCCTCTATAAGGGGTTATTTGTATTGCAATATTTTTACAGGGGTTATTTGTATTGTAATATTTTTAAGTCTCTAAACCATTGCACCATAAAGTAATGTTGAGGGTTAAGAATTAAATTTTTATATTCTAACACGTCCTTATAGATTGAGCATCCTTTTAATGGGTGAAAACCTGGACTCACACTGTTGCGCGCAGCGGAAATTTCGGCAGCACTTCGGCAGCACAACAAGAGAGTCAGATCGTAATAAGAATTCTCGTCTCACCAAGGAGACAAGAATCTGAAGCGGATATCTCAACCAAGTGAGATATCGGCTCTTCCTCTCATCAGTTCTAGGACTGACCTGTCGAGGGATCCTAAAAAGCTATTACAAATCACACAAAAGCGATACAATCAATTTTTACGTGGTTCGGCAAATTGCCTACGTCCACGGGGCAAGGAGGGGGGGAGATCTACTAATAGAGAGAGAGAATACAACTAGGGTTTACAATCACTCTCAATCTAAACCCTCAAACAAACTCTCAAATCCCTCACAAATACCTCTCAAAGGGATGCACAAAACCCTAAAAGAGACTACACAAAATCTCCTCAACTGCAGCCGCTATCTCCTCTGTCTTCGTACTTGCTCAGCCGATTGAAGACAGCCGCAAAAAATCCCTCTGCTATTCTCCTGCAGCCGCACAGACCCAATTAGCCTCCTTCGCTCAACCTAAGAAAAAAACAACGTTTATATATAAACGTGATGTTGGGCCTTCGTGGGCTTCACTTGCGGAAAAAGAAACGCGTCCGCGTCCGGCTTCTTCATTCACGCGGCTTCATCACACGAGTTCGCGTCCGGCTCGTGGTCTCGTGGTCCCCACCTGCACAATTCTCCACCTCGGTGAAATTTTCCAAAAACTGAGCCGACACCAAAGCAACCAAATGTCCCACTTGTTGTGACCAGTACGACCGCAATCCACAACAAGTCGAGAACCCGAACGAGAGTCCAAACAATCTCACCCCCATCAAAATCAATTAATCCAAACCGGCTGCATCGTAAAGACTGCCTACGTATCCTCTTGCCCAAGGAATCAAGCCTCACGTAGTTCATCCAAATGGCCGTCAACGGCCTCACCTCAACAATCACGGATGTGCAACAAGTTTCGACAATGATCAAACTTGTTGCTCGGAACCACCTTAGTGAGCATATCCGCCGGATTATCCTTCGTGTGGACTTTCACAATTTCCACATCGCCATCTTCAAGAACATCTCGAACGAAGTGATAACGAACGTCAATGTGCTTCGTCCTCGCATGAAAAACCTGATTCTTCGCCAAATAGATAGCACTCATATTATCACAATGAATAGTGACGGGCCTCTGCGATATACCAAGTTCCTCCAAAAGTCCTCGAAGCCAAATAGCCTCCTTCACAGCCTCCGTAACTGTCATATACTCTGCCTCCGTCGTAGACAAAGCCACCGTCGACTGTAAGGTGCATCTCCAACACATCGGCGCACGGGTCAAAGTGAACACATATCCCGTAGTAGACCGGCGCTTATCCAAATCCCCGGTATAATCCGAATCAACATAACCAATGCATAACTGCCCACCTTTAGTGTCCCGCTCATAAACCAAACCAACATTGAGCGTACCTCGAATGTACCTCAAAATCCATTTCACGGCGTCCCAATGACCCACTCCTGGATCGTGCATGTATCTCGATACCATGCTTACTGCCTTTGACAAATCTGATCTCGTACATACCATCGCGTACATCAAGCTCCCAACCGCACTCGCATATAGAGTCTTCGACATCAACTCTCTATCTTCAACTGACTTCGGTGAAAGACCAGCTGAAAGCTTCAAATGGGCTCCCAAAGGTACACCAACTGGCTTCGTATCCATGCTAACATGGAATCGCTGTAGAACCTTCTTCAAATAAGCCACCTGTGTCAAACAAATTCTGCCCTTCTTCTTGTCTCTGCCGATCTCCATCCCTAGAATGCGCTTCGCCTCACCCAAGTCTTTCATCTCAAACTCATTTGATAGCTGAACTTTCAATTCATCTATAGCCGACCTGGAAATAGAGGCAACCAACATGTCGTCGACATATAGCAACAAATAAATATACGCACCTCCTTTCAACTTGCGAAAATATACGCAAGGATCAAACTGGCTCCGAGTGTACGAATGACCAAGCATAAAACCATCAAATCGAATCTATTCCTTCCTCCTGTGCATAGCCCTTCGCAACCAACCTAGCCTTGAATCTCAACGGAGTGCCTTCAATGCCCTCCTTCTTCGTGTATACCCACTTGCAACCAATTGCCTTCCGCCCCTTTGGAAGCTCAACAAGCTCCCATGTATCGTTCTTATGAAGAGATTCCATCTCCTCCTGCATAGCCACCTGCCACGAATCAGCCTCCGAACTCTGCTCGGCCTCTCTGAAAGTAGTAGGTATCATCTCATCGATACTCTCCACCGGAAGTGCATATGCAACTGTGTCGGCATACCGTGCTGGCACCCGTATGTCTCTCCTCTGTCTCCGTGCCGCAATAGAATCCTGAACCTGAGCCGTCGGTTCCTGATCCTGCACATTTGTACTCGTATCCTCCGTGTCATCGTCGTGCTCGCCTGGCGTCACCTCAGTCGGCACCTGCATGGATACTGTACCATCTGGACAATGTGGAGCTGCATCGATCTCCACCACCTGCGATATCTCCTCCGTCGGGTCGCTCTCCACCTGATGAGAGCTTGGAAGCTTCAAGATAGAAGCTTCATCAAACGTGGCGTCCCTACTCAGCACAATCTTCTTATCAACTGGATCCCAAAGCTTGTATCCCTTGACATCACGCTTGAATCCTACAAATATGGCCTTCCTAGCTCGAGGTTCCAATTTATCAGTTTTAACATGATAATATGCAGGGCACCCAAATACCTTGAGCTGGTCATAATTGCTGGCTTTCCCGACCACATCTCCATAGGGGTTTTCCCCTCAATCGCAGATGAAGGCAGCCTATTAATGAGGTGGCTCGCATATGTAAGTGCCTCAGCCCAAAAGATCTTCTCCAAACCACTCTGCGACAATAAGCATCGGATCTTCTCCAGTAAAGACCGATTCAACCTCTCTGCCACCCCATTTTGCTGCGGTGTATGACTAACTGTGAAGTGTCTCTCTATGCCCTCGTCTCGACATAGCTGCTGAAAGGGGTCAGAAGTATACTCACCACCGTTGTCGGATCGCAACGTCTTGATCTTTCTCCCAGTCTGCAGTTCCAATCTCTTCTTCCACTCCACAAACAAATCTAGGACTTCACTCTTCTTCGTCATGGTGTACACCCAACAACGCCTAGAATAGTCATCTACAAAAGTGATGAACCAATGTCGACCACCAAGTGATGCAGTCTTGGTGGGACCTCAAACGTCTGTGTGCACGTAGTCCAGGATGCCCCTCGTCTGATGAATGGCAGTCCCGAACATCACTTTCGTCTTCTTTCCAAGAACACAGTGCTCACAGAACTCAATCTTTTCACTCTTGGCTCCCTTCAATAGTCCCTGCTTACACAATGTCTGTAGTGACTTTTCACCTGTGTGCCCCAACCTATAGTGTCAAAGTCTGCTCATGTCCGCTTCTGAAATAGCTGAAGCAACCTGGCCAATCTCGGTGCTTCCCTTCAGATAATACAAATTCCGATTGCGGACTCCCCTCATCACCACCAATGATCCCTTAGTAACCTTCGCTACAGCGTTTTCGAAAGTCACCTTGAATCCCTTCGCCTCCAAAGCTCCAACTGAGATAAGATTTTTCTTCAGTTGAGGAACAAATCTCACCTCCTTCAACTCATGGACTACTCCATCGTGCATCCTAATCCGCACGGTACCTATCCCACAAACGCCACAGGATTGATCATTTCCCATGACAACAACGCCCCCGTCGACTTTCTCAAAAGATGCAAACCAGTCTCGCCTAGGGGCCACATGAAAAGTAGCGCCGGAATCAAGCATCCAATCTGATGCATCCACATGGTTCACCTCCGGAGTAATCAGTAGAGAAAAGCACGAATCATCGGAATCATCGCCTTTCGCAATATTCACCTTATTGGCCTTCGGGCCTTTTTTCTTGCCATTCTCTTTCTCCTTGAGCTTCGGGCAGACTCTCTTCCAATGTCCCTGCTCCTTGCAGAATGCACATTTTCTTTGTTAATTGGTGGCGGCTTCTTGACTTTGACCTTCCTCTATTACCACCTTTCGGATATGGGCTTCTACCTCTCGTCGATAAGGCCTCGCCTGAAGTGCTAGCACGGGAAGTCTCCTTATCCTTCCTTCTCAAATCATAATTGGTCAAAGCGTTAGTCACTTCACTATAGCTGATAGAAGATCTCCCGTTCAACAAACTCAAATCATAATTGGTCAAAGCGTTAGTCACTTCACTATAGCTGATAGAAGATCTCCCGTTCAACAAAATGAGCACGAAGGTATCACACTCCTCATCCGGTAAGGAGCCCAACAAAATAATCGCCTTGTACTCATCCGATATCTTCTCATCAACATTCGCCAAGTCCGACAACAACTTAGTGTAGTTGTTCACATGAGCCGCTAGCGAGTGCCTCTGGACATCTGAAATTCTGAAGAGTCTTCGCAGCAAGTGCAACCTGTTCTCAACACTCTTTGTGAGATACTACTTATTGTTGAGAATTTCTCACATCTTCATTGCAGACGTCACCCCAATCACATGATATTTCAGTTCCTGTTCCAAACAGGACCTGATCACCCCACAAGCGTTCCTATTCATTTTCTCCCATACCGCCTCATCATATTTAGGTGGCCTCTCGTGGACCATGATGGTCTCTTCCAAATTCTGAGCATTGAGCGCATCCTGTACGTCGCTCATCCACAAACCAAAGTTGATTTTGCCGTCATACTTCACCACACTAATCTTAGTGTTCTGAAAACCAACTTGTATTGTACTCGCCATCGATTTGCTGCTTTCACCTTCTTCTCCCATTGCAAACTAACTCCAAAATTGTAGAGAAAGAACAAATTTGATAGAAATTAAGAACCACCCAACTGAACCCTAGATTGGATTCCAAATAGATTTCTTAACCACACGAGGAAAGCGAAATCTCTAACGGCAACTCCTAATGCTATCTCCACCGAAGCCGAGAACTCCAAGAACTAAGCTTCACACAAAATCTTCCTCTACCAAAAAACCCTAGATCTGAAATCTAGGCTCTGATACCACTTGTTGCGCGCAGCGGAAATTTTGACAGCACTTCGGCAGCACAACAAGAGAGTCAGATCGCAATAAGAATTCCCGTCTCACCAAGGAGACAAGAATCTGAAGCGGATATCTCAACCAAGTGAGATATCGGCTCTTCCTCTCATCAGTTCTAGGACTGACCTGTCGAGGGATCCTAAAAAGCTATTACAAATCACACAAAAGCGATACAATCAATTTTTAAGTGGTTCGGCAAATTTGCCTACGTCCACGGGGCAAGGAGGGGGGGAGATCTACTAATAGAGGGAGAGAATACAACTAGGGTTTACAATCACTCTCAATCTAAACCCTCAAACAAACTCTCAAATCCCTCACAAATACCTCTCAAAGGGATGCACAAAACCCTAAAAGAGACTACACAAAATCTCCTCAACTGCAGCCGCTATCTCCTCTGTCTTTGTACTTGCTCAGCCGATTGAAGACAGCCGCAAAAAATCCCTCTGCTATTCTCCTGCAGCCGTACAGACCCAATTAGCCTCCTTCGCTCAACCTAATAAAAAAAAACAACGTTTATATATAAACGTGATGTTGGGCCTTCGTGGGCTTCACTTGCGGAAAAAGAAACGCGTCCGCGTCCGGCTTCTTCATTCACGCGGCTTCATCACACGAGTCCGCGTCCGGCTCGTGGTCTCGTGGTCCTCACCTGCACACACACACAACGATGTTTAAATTCGTGGCTAGTGAGATTTAGATATGGATTGATCTAATACCATCTTAAAATCCCTAAACATCACATCATAACTTCAAACCTGCAGTAATGATTGATGGTTATATTTTTATTTTTAACAAAATAGCCTTATATGATATTTGTTAAAAGTAGTCAAATATTATAATTTGTTAAACGTAGTTATATTACTTAAGTTATTTTCTTAGGACAATGTTCCATTTCTAAACATAAGATGTATAGTGTTTTATGATCAGCAGAAAGTAGAAATTTGTATCAATTTATCTTCATTTAGTGCAAATTTTCTTGCACGATCAATATATCTATTTGATTGGTCACGGAGACTTTAAATTCGTACGAGGAAACATTTAAATTTCAAAATTGGAAATATCACCTTGCATATAGATTTTGCTAAATTCTAAGTTTGCAAGGAGATGTGTAAATTATATTATTTTTGTGTTAACCAGTTTCGAATGAAAAGGAAAAGGAAGGGAATTAATAGATAAGGCTCATAGACTACATTTCTTTTCCTCAAAATCCATAAAAGAAAAAACCCTTCAAAAAAAAAGAAAACTAAAAACAACTAGCCCCTTCTTTACTTCATCTGAAAGCTTCTGAAGTCCAAAACACCAGCACTACTAAGGCCGAAAAACCCCTCACATTTAATACATCCGTTGCTTTCCCTCAATCCCAACCTGCAATCAAAACAAAACACTTCTCTCTTCACAGAGACCCCCTCAGTCTGCTCTACAGCAGGAGGACTTATGCAAAGCTCCAAATTCAAATCTAAGCACTGTGTTGGCGTTGAATCGTTGCTATTGCTGCTACTTCTGCTGCTATTACTGCTCCTCTCTTTTTCTTGTGAAATGAAGTCCAGGTTCTGCTTATCTTCTCTATTTTTAGTGAAAGAGATGGTGACATCCGAGACTGGTGCTCGAAGTGGTCGGTGGCTGGCCGGATCTATTCCTTGGCTTAGTAGCTTTCTTTTGATGCGTGTGTTCCAATAGTTCTTGATCTCATTGTCTGTCCTTCCTGGTAGCTCTCCCGCTATCGAAGACCATCTGAAAATATTTTTTTTTAGAATTTATTAATTTTAGCATGGTATGTAGAATAAATGGATCAGTTTAGATCATATGATTTTTTTTTCCTTAATATAACAATGATGATGCATCCTAGACGGTCATCTTTTTTCAGTAACCGAAGTTACATATGTTCAGAAAATTTATTAATTAACCAAGAGAAAGAAAGTATACAATATGCAAAAATAAATTAGGAGATAAGAGGGAGGATTAGAAGACCACAGACTAATCATAACACTTATCATTTCCTATAATTGACATGCTGATCGAGTAGTTGTTTAAATAAATTAAAAAAAAAAACACTCTTTAGTACTGTAGTTGAGAGGATATAATTAAATTCATGTTAGTAATCCCCATGTGAGCGAGTATGCCCTCACATTGATTTTGAATTAACTTTGATTCATTTCAATCTCTTTGTAGTTTAAGACAAATTTAATTTCTTTAACAAATTAATTAAACATGATGAAGTATTAATGGATATTATACACAAAAGACATGAGACTATATGTATGTATGTATACATACTGTTGACTTAACATGTATTTATGTTAACTCTTACTTGTTGCCTAATAAGCTGTGGAGCTTGATAATGAGCTCATCCTCTTCCTCTGTGAAATTCCCACGCTTTAAGTCCGGCCTGAGATAATTTATCCAGCGGAGCCGGCAGCTCTTACCGCATCTCAGGAGCCCAGCAGCCTTGGGCAGTGACCGCCAGCATCCTTCACCATGTTGGCGTATATAAGCAGAAAGCCTCTCATCTTCTTCTTTGGTCCACGCTCCTTTGTTAGTGTGAGCCTTTTCACAGCACGGAGACCTTCCCATATTTTGAGAAGTAGTGTAAATTGGTAACTATTGAGAGTTAATTTATAAAAAGGAAGAAGGAAAGAATGGTGTGGAGTTGGTTAGTATTGGTGGTGGTGGTGGGGGGTATTTCTAGATGCGTGAGCTGGTGAGGGAATAATTATATATGAAGGAGAGAGAGGGAGTTGTTCGGGGTTGGTAAAGGTTTGGTCTCTCTCTCTCTCTCTCTCTCTCTCTCTCTCTCTCTCTCACTCATTAACTTGCTAATCACATGCTTTATGGTTTTAACGACAAGTCTCTGGTCAGCTAACCATATGCTTATTTTAATCAAGTCGATCTGTTATGTTTTTCTATAATGCTCCAAGATGAGATTACCTTAAAAAAAGCCTTTTCAAGATGAGATTACCTAATTAAATTAAAAAAAAACTCTTCAAGATGAGGAAATTTATCCGCTATTGTACGATTCACGTGTTCAATAACATTTAAGTTGTGGTTTATTTCAAGATGAGGATACTCGGCATCTAAAAAAGACGCTTAATATTGTTGGCGCACGCCAGCTGCAATTCGATACTGTATATTGCAAAATGTAGCCCGCAAAAGCATTACCGAATAGGCTGATTAGATCTCCTCGATCTTCATAAACCAATCGATTACTTGGCGATATTGAAACCGCGAGAAATCATGTTCAAACTAAAGAGAATAGCAATATATTTCAAAAAAAATTACCACGGAAAAATAGATTGGTTATAGGAATCTTAATGCGAATAGAATTCCAAAATAAATCCAAAACAGGAAAACTTCTTGAATCAGTCTAACATACGGGTTTGACCGCGCGGCATACTGACGGAGGATTTTGTTGGGCAAACCAACCGGTTGTTTTGCTTTCCGCTTCAATTCTGACTCTTCCTTTATCTTCTAGAACTGAAATGCAAGGCCATTTCCCAACCTGATGCGTCCCTCTATTTGAAATTAACTTAATAGCAATGGTCTATCATTCTAATCGTCTTGCCCTTTGCCTTTGTTATCAGTCTCAATTAAAGTTAGGGGCTTATTTGAAAATATATCCTAATTTGGTGCAAATGTAATATGAAATTTTTTATATAAACAAGGGACTTTTTTTTTTCAATGACTTTCAAAGCGCTTAAGGATTCAAATAAAATTTGGCTAAAACATTGGGAATCTTCACTCAACTTGGCCCTCTAATAAGAGAGTTTAACGAAATGAACCCCCAGGGGTACATAAGAACCAAGAATAATGAACCTCCAGCAAAATAAGTCGAACCCAGTCAAAGCGACACTCAAAAATCCAAACCGCTAAAGAGACGCCATAGAATGGTAATTACATGCAAAAGTGAATGGAACAGATGTGCCCTCTGCTCCCCACTATCACAACATGCCGCTACGAGTCCTCCAGCTCTAATTCATATGAAGAATTGGCGAACGCGACCAGAGAAGTGCACGAAATCCAGCAGGAGAATTCAGCCAGGTAAACTGGCGGTCGACCGCGAGTCAGTGACGATCGACCGCGAACATGCACAAGAGGACAGTAGGATTCGGATCTGAAAGCGGTCGACCATGACGATCGACCGCGCCAACCCAGTAGGTGATTTTTACTCTCGGAATGAGATTCGTCGACGGCCGCGGTCGACCGTGGGTTTCCTGTAATCGATTTAAGTCTCTGTCGTTTGGTTCGGTCGACCGCCACGGTCGACCGCGATACCTGCGTCGACCGTCGCGGTCGACCGCAGACTGTTTTGGGCTTTAGGTTTTCAACCCGTTTCGTTTTGAGTTAGTATAAAACTCTAATCCTGATTAGTTAGGGTTAAGCAAGGACGTTTTTTGAGCAGTCTTTTGGAGAGGATTGCTGCATCCAATTGTAGAAGATTTGTGAGAGATCTAAATGTTTGTTTTAGGGTTTGATCGGCGAGATTTGTAACTCTACTTGTATTCTCTTGATTTCTAATAGTAAGAACTCCCCTCTCTTTGTCCTGTGGACGTAGGTAACTTGCCGAACCACATTAAACTCGTTGTCTTACTGTGGTATTGTGTTTAGCTTATTAGTTATGATTTATCTCTTGGATTGTTCATGTCGCTTCGAGGCTTTTGCCGTGCACAACAATTGATATCAGAGCTTCGGGTTCGGCTTGAGGCTTGTTTGAAGGATTCGCTAAAGGATTCCTATTTGAAGAGTTAGATTGACAATATGAGTGAAACAAGCACATCATGATCGTCTCTTATGAAGACGATATATAGTTTGAGCATCAATAACATGAAGATCGATGTTCCGAAGTTTGATGGAAAGATCAATTTCGATTTGTGGAGGTGCCAGGTGATGAATGCGTTGGACGCTCAAAACTTGGAAGAGACTCTTGAGTTGCAAGAGAAACCTACTGATATGAAAGAAAAATGCGTTGGACGCTCAAAACTTGGAAGAGACTCTTGAGTTGCAAGAGAAACCTACTGATATGAAAGAAAAGGTTTGGAAGAAGATGAATAGTAGAAGAGACTCTTGAGTTGCAAGAGAAACCTACTGATATGAAAGAAAAGGTTTGGAAGAAGATGAATAGTAAGGTGTATGGAGTTATTCGGTCATGCTTGACGTCAGATCTTATTTATGATGTGATGAACGAGACGTCGGCGAAGAAGATATGGGAAACACTCAATGTAAAGTATCTCATTAAGAGCATTGAGAATCGGCTTCACTTGAAGAAGAGGTTTTATCAGCTCAAGATAAAGAGGGGAGTTTCCATTAGGGAGCATGTTAATAACTTCACGAAGCTACTTTCAGACATGACTAATGTGGATATTATGGTTGAGGATGAAAACAATGCGATGCTATTTTGTGTTCGTTACCTGAGGATGATTATGGTACCTTTGTTCTCACCATGATTAATGGAAGAACTACCGTTAGCTACAAAGAGGTGACCTCAGCGATGGTGAAAATGAGTTGAGGAAGAGTGTTGATGAGTCCTCCAAGAAGGCATCGGGAGATGCATTAGTAGTTCAAGGCCGTGGTTCAAACCGAAGCAGGAGGTCGCAGTCTAGAGGTGCAGATCGTAGGATTCGTAGGAATCAGTATGTTTTTTTGTAAAGAGTATGGACATTGGAAAGCTGAATGCCCAAAGTTAGATCGAGCTGAGAAGAATAATGGGAAAGCTGTATAAGTTTCAGAGGTGAATGTTGTCAAGACTAGTGACAACAATTCAGATTCAGATTTTTCAGGCTATTCGTTATCTGCACTATCATCAGTTTGTAATGTCGACTCTACAGAGTGGATGTTGGATTCAGGTGCTTCTTACCACGTTTGCCCTAGGAGGAATTTGTTCTCCATCTTTCAAGAGTTGGAAAGAGAGGATGTCGTGCTCATGGGTAATGGACATGCATGCTCTATTGGTGGTATTGATATTGTTCGGATTAGGATGAATGACGGGTGTTCGCGGTGAAAATTGTTTTCTTCATTGAAATCATTGTCATCTCAAGTAATTGCTTTTTGGTTACAAAAGATCCGGTCTTTTTTTAGATCCGGTTACAACGAAATCAAAGAAAATAAAAAAAGATTACAACTTTCTCCTTTAGAACAAATCGCGAACTCCTGTTTTGCGGTCGCTCGCTTGTGTGGGCTCTTTGCCGACGCCGGGGTTTATCCGTGGACCACCGCGCGATCTAGATCCGGTCGGATCTACGCAGTACGACGGATATTATTTCGCGAAGGAAATAATAGCCGGGGGGATTGGTTCACCAAGGAAACAATCGCCCAAATCTCAGGATCAAAGACCAAGCTTTGATCCGGAGTACGCCTGTGTAGATCTGAGATCCGGTCCTCTCGAACTCTTGCCTTATTTGACGTTGACGATCGCCGAGCACCAGATCTGGATGAGCAAGTCCTCAAAGTCCTAAAGCTTCAATCTTTTTTAGATCTGAGTCTTGAATCCAGCAGAGCTTCGCCTCCAAAAATTCCAACATTTTTAAATGAACCAAGGGGGCCTATTTATAGGCTCTCTGAACTGTGCCCGCGCACAGAACTGGGCCGGCCACCTATAGGTGGCCAGCTCTGGGCCGAGCCACCTATAGGGCTCGGCTCCCTTGGCCGAGCCCCCTTAGGCGTGGTTTTTGCGTCGTTTTCCGTCTCGGTTGCAGTTCCGTGATCTCGGTTCTGTGGTTGATTTATCCGGACTTGAATCGTTGACCTGATTTGGCAGTAAATCCACTTCTGAGTTCGAGTCCGAAACCGATCTTGATTCGATCGTGATTCGTCCGAGTCCGCTCTTGTTTGAATGACTCGTTGATTCCCCGAACTGTTGGCTTGATCCCACGCGCGAATGGATGTATTCCGTTGCTTGCGTGCGATTCGTCAACCTCGTCGCCTCGTTGGTTCTTCGGTTTGTGCTGAGCTGTGCTAAGGGATCTATAAGCAATTTTATACGCCTACAGATACCCCCTCCAAAGTATTTCAGCCTCGTTCTTTTATAGAAGAGTGGAATACTTTGGATATGATTGTCTCCTCCTTCGGGATATTTGGAGTGGCTTCTATTCTTAATTCCTTCAATCCTTCAGGCTATCAGGTGCTTTGTCGAATGTCTATAAGGTTTTCGGTGCTGCATTTATTGTCTGACCGTTGTCGGAATTTCGAATTTGAAGCCGATTCCTGATTTTATGATCTTTAGCTCATGTTTGTTGGTTCAACATAGAACCGACTCTCGAATGTTGGCGTTGAGTCTTTATTTGCGACGCGTTGTCCGGCGTAATGTTGTTGAGTTATCCTTAAGAATATTTTTTAGAAAAATATTCTCCAGGAACTTCTCAAGCAAAAATAGGGAATAGTTTATACTCGTATACCTTATTGGAGTATTAAGAAGCAATTTATACTCGTATACTTTTCGGAGTATTAAGAAGCAGTTTATACTCGTATACTTTTCGGAGTATTGATTCTTTCATTGCAACGCATTGATCGGGCACTGCGTTTATCGCTTGGCCGTCGTCGGAGTCTCGAGTCTGCAGCTGATGAATTGAGTTTGGCTCGTGTCATTGAGTTGACTTTGAACTACCTCCGTCACATTGTGTTGACTTAGGGTTTTGGATCATCGTGTGTTGATTTTGGTTGCAATGCGTTGACTGGCGTTGACCTAGGGTTACGCGTTGTCCGGCGTTGACCTTAGGGTTTTGAACGTCGTTCGTTGACTTTTTGATCGTAACGCGTTGACTGGCGTTGACCTAGGGTTACGCGTTGTCCGGCGTTGACCTTAGGGTTTTGAAAGTCGTACATTGACTTTTGATCGCAACGCGTTGACTGGCGTTGACCTAGGGTTATGCGTTGACCAACATTGACCCTAGGGTTTCGAATGTCGTTCGTTGACTTTTGATCGCAACGCGTTGACTGGCGTTGACCTAGGGTTACGCGTTGACCAGCATTGACCCTAGGGTTTCGAATGTCGTTGGATGCTCAAGTCACGAGACCAACTAATGAAGCTGATGCGTCAGTGACTCTCGTATTTATAGGATTTTTGGCAAACCCTCAGCCATCACAGTTTAAGCTCTTAAGGTATTGGAGCATAGCGGTTTCAAGTGTCGGGGCTGCAGGACCAACTGTTAAAGCTGATTCATCTGCATTTGTGGATCTTATTTTAATGTTGTTGGATAATCGAGTCACGAGACCAACTAATGGAGCTGGTGCGTCAATGACTTGCATTTATAGAATTTTTGGCAAATCCTCAGCCATCAACGGGTTTGATGCGCCTTTACCGACTACCGTTTGAGTCGGGCTAGTATGCGGATTGTTTAAGTCGTTCCACATGTGACGTTAAGCTAAAAGAGTTAACCCTTTTAGTGCTACGATATTGAATACGTAGACTTCGTCTTTCTCCTGTGAAAAGACTAAACAGCGACGTGTATCAGACGTTGACTTAGGATTTTTTGGCAAATCCTCAGCCCTCAACGGATTTGACATGCCTTTACCGACTACCGTTCGAGTCGGGCTAGCAAGCGGATTGTCTACATCCGTTCCGAATGTGACGTTATGCTAAAGGAATGAACTCCCTTAGACTTGATGCTACGACTTCGAATACGTAGACTTTGCCATTATTACGGGAATAGACTACCCGGCAACGCGTGTTAGGCGTTTCCCCAGACTGGAATTCTGGTGTCTTCTTCAATCGGTGAAAGACTAAACCGGCAACGCGTGCTAGGCGTTGACTTATCCCTGCTTAGGCTTCGGGATAAAATTCCCCGTGCGTGTAAGGCACGGATTATGATGTTATTAATAACAACCTGCCACAATGTTGAATATGCGGTCTTTTGTCCTTTTTTACGGTCAAAGACTAACCGGCAATGCTTGTTAGACATAGACTTTGGGATTTTTGGCAAACCCCCAGCCATCAACGGGTTTGACGTGCCTTTACCGATTACCGTTTGAATCGGGCTAGCATGTGAATTATTAAAACCTGTTTCACATGTAACGTTGTGCTAAGAGAATTGCTTCTCTTAGACTTAATGCTATGATTTTGAATACATAGACTTCGTCTTTCTTACGGGAATAGACTACCCGGCAACGCGTGTTAGGCGTTGACTTATCCCTACTCAGGCTTCGGGATAAAATTCCCCGTGCATCGAGTGCCCGGATTTGACAATCGTGTCTTTTCTAAAAGCAAAGACAGATTGAGAAACGGGAGAGGAAGAATTTTATATTCTATCTCCCGGTGCTGAAGAGGAAGAATTTTATATTCTATCTACAGCTGGAAAGGGAACTTGAGGTGGGATCCCCCACCCCCAGAATCCGGAATGATGAACTGGGAGTGGGTTCTCCACTCCGAGCATCGGAAAGGTCCGAGGAGAGGAAGAATTTTATATTCTATCTCCCGGTGCTGAAGAGGAAGAATTTTATATTCTATCTACAGCTGGAAAGGAAACTCGAGGTGGGATCTCCACCCCCAGAATCCGGAAGGATGAAACTAAGAGTGGGATCTCCACTCCGAGAATCGTAACAATTCGGATAACCCTAACTGTCGGAAGGTTTGATTACCCGATTTGGAAGTGGACCTCTCGTTCATTGGGGGAATCGAGAGGAGATTTTGACTGTGGCCCTAACTGTACGAAGGTTTGACCCAGCAGGAGTTTGAGATGACCCTAACTCGATTTGAAAGTGGACCTCTCCTATCTCCCAAAGCTGAAGAGGAAGAATTTTATATTCTATCTCCAGTTGGAAAGGAAACTCAAGGTGGGATCTCCACCCCCAGAATCCGAAATGATGAAACTAAGAGTGGGATCTCCACTCCGAGAATCGGAAAGATTCAAACGACCCTAACTTTTATAGGATTGGTCATTCGATCCCAAAAAGAGTCCCTTATTTATTAAGGGGAAATTCCGATTTCGACCCTAACTTTTATAGGTTTGGCTGAAAAAGGAAAAGATGGAAGTCTTTCGTTTATCGAAAAAGAATGACTCGGTCTTAGTCTCAATTATCTGTAGGTTTGACTAAGTAAGATTGGGAACAATCCTAACTTTTATAGATTTGATTGCTCAATTTTTTGAAAGTGGACCTCTCGTTCATGGAAGGAATCGAGAGGGGATTTTGGTTGTGGCCCTAACTATAAGAAGGTTTGACCAGGTAGACAGCGAGAGTTGGAATACAAACCACAGTGGGTTTAGTGTTTATCACTTTATTTGTAATGATCGGGTTATCCCTAAGAAAATTACATATAGTAATCTTCCGGGAACTTCCCGTTACATGAATCACCCACCCCCAGCTTCTTTGCGAAGCTGGATTTATCATTGCATTCGGTTACATGATCGGGTTATCCTTAAGAATATTACATACAAAAATTCTTCAGGAACTTCCCGTCAACGGTAGGAAATAGTTTAGACTCATATACCAATTGGAGTATCAGGGAGAAGTTTAACCTCTTATACCGGTCGGAGGGTTAAGAAGTAGTTTATACTCTTATACTTGTCGGAGTGTTGAGAAGCAGTTTATACTCTTATACTTATCGGAGTATTAAGAAGCAGTTTATACTCTTATACTTGTCGGAGTCTTAAGAAGCAGTTTATACTCTTATACTTGTCGGAGTCTTAAGAAGCAGTTTATACTATTATACTTGTCGGAGTCTTGCCGTTCAGTTTATACTCTTATACTTGTCGGAGTCTTAAGAAGCAGTTTATACTCTTATACTTGTCGGAGTCTTAAGAAGCAGTTTATACTCTTATACTTGTCGGAGTCTTAAGAAGCAGTTTATACTCTTATACTTGTCGGAGTCTTAAGAAGCAGTTTATACTCTTATACTTGTCGGAGTCTTAAGAAGCAGTTTATACTCTTATACTTGTCGGAGTCTTAAGAAGCAGTTTATACTCTTATACTTGTCGGAGTCTTAAGAAGCAGTTTATACTCTTATACTTGTCGGAGTCTTAAGAAGCAGTTTATACTCTTATACTTGGTTGCGCTTGCACCTCGAATGTTTGATTCGTGTCCACAGCATTCGCATGTGCTTTTCCCTTAGGGACAAAGTTCTGTTGCGGGGCATTATTAGCTATTTGGCCCCTTTCCACCTTCCTCCTTTTAAGGAATCGCTCGGATCGTTCTCCTCGCACCTTTAAATCCTTCCAGGTCTTTGGCGGTGCCATTCCCATAGCTTCGAGGATGTCCAATGAAAGGTTATTGTGACAGGTCTCGAGGATGAAATCTTCGCTGACCGGATCCCTGCAATTCATTGCTTTATTTCGGAATCTCTTCACGAAGTTTTCGACCGTCTCACCATTTTTCTGTTTCTCGTCAAATAGTGTGCCGATTGAAATCTCGGTGTCGTCGTCGAAGAAGTTCGTTAGAAACATGTTCTCCATGTCATCTCAACTGCTGATACTCCCCGGCTTGAGGCGACGATACCAATCGAAGGCCGCTCCGCGAAGAGTGCCAACGAATGACCGCACCATTAAGGGTTCATTCCCGGAGATTATTCCTAAGTGGGACTTAAAATATATTAAGTGTTGGGTAGGGGAACCCTTTCCATCAAATGGCGTAAAGTTGATTAAATTGAACTTTGCCGGATATGGAATTGATTCCCACTCCCTTGGGTATGGACATGGTATGCCGGACCTCTTCACTTCTTGGGCATTCATCAACGCGTTGATTTTGCTCTCCAAATCCTTTATTTTCTTGTCTTCACTCGCATCTGTCTTCGAGTAGCTTCTGGGAGAGGTAACGTGGTCCTCCTTCGCATTATCATCCGAGGGACCGCCTCCGTTATTGTTTTTGACAGGAGGGATAGTTATGTTGACATTATCCTCTTCCCGTTCATTCTCCTCTTGATTCGGATTATTGCGACGACTGGGTTCTCCTTGGTGAGTTGTCAGAGCCTTGATTTGTTGGTCATGCATCTCTCTCATCTGCTGCATGGCCATCTCCATTTCGAACTTGAAAGCTTCCTTCTGCTTAGTCAGGGCCTCTTCAAGCATCTTGTTTACTTGTTCGGCGCTGATCATAAGTGATTCGTAAGGCTGTCCCACACTAGACGCCGTGTCATCGGATGTTATAGCCGAGTAGGAGTCTGAACCAGCATCTGACGCCTCCTCTTCCAAAGGAAGTCCCTTTTGCATCCTTTGGTAATTCCTTCGCCTATTGGTCCCCGATCGCAATCGAGTCATACGCTGGGACATTTCGGCAAACTGATCTGGGCTAAAGTGTCGTGTCGATTTCCCTCTGCCGGTCATATTAGCAGACACTTCTAGGAATTCG
The DNA here is from genome assembly GCF_001876935.1 of Asparagus officinalis. NCBI lineage: Eukaryota > Viridiplantae > Streptophyta > Magnoliopsida > Asparagales > Asparagaceae > Asparagus > Asparagus officinalis. Next base: position 70,208,993 of record NC_033797.1, read on the forward strand.
TCCTCTTGGCGGACAGGCTTCTTCCTACGGAAACGCCTTGGCTTGGTCTCGGACGTTCCGATGGAAATTCTTTCGAACACCGAAACTCTCCTTGGGGCTTTAGAACAGCAGCATTCTGACAATACCGCCTTGATTATGTTGGCACACGGACAGTGAGATTCCGTGTCTCGAGCATCTCTCTTTCGAGACTTACCCGCACCTCCAGCTCTATAGTACAACTCATCAGTTTGATAACTGGAGCAACCCATAGAGTGTTGGCATGACTTCCCAGGTATAACACCATCATCATCAGACGAATGTGTTTCCCTCTGGGGATACGACGCTTTATTAGCATTTTCAAAAGTCGCTCGTTCAAGTCTACGCTTTTGCGAGCGTAAAAACTTAACGGGCTCTTGAACTTCGACCCGCAATCCAATGCGGTCGGTAACTGGGGCTTTCCCTCTGTTATCTTTCTTGGGGGGATTAGTGCGACCCCCAGTCTGGTTTGTTGTTTGGGGACCTTTCAACGGTCCCAATCGCTCCTTGACAGGTGCCTTGCCTCGATCTTCTGGTAAAGGACCGAGGCGACCTTTCAAAGGAACCTTGGATCTAGAAAGACCAACGTTCTTACCTGGCTCCGCCGGAGGGGCAAGGGAAACGGGATCTGGATTTGATGAAGGTTGGATGGCAATTCTGTCCACTTTTGCCTTTGGCGCCAGTTTTGCTTTTGGCACCCACATCTGCTTGTGTTTTGACGGCTTCTTGACCGTCTCTTCTTTCTGCATCTCTTCCGCTTTCTGCAGAAGGACTCGGGCATGCGCAAGCAATACGCGGCGTTTCTTGATTCGCTCTTCGAGGGTTGAGCGAGTCCTCTTGACGCGGACCCATTCATTTGTCTCCGCTTTAGAGGAGGAGTTGGTTGTTCGCCGTTGTTGCACCTGGCGTTGTCTGGACTTTAGATCCTCATTGTAGCGGATCCCGTTCATCGATTCTGTGGCCTTGGCCAACTGTCGCGCAAGGCGTTGACGCCGTCTCTGGCGCGCCCTCTTTGACAAGGTTGGAACACCTTCAGCAGTTGACTTCGCGGCGGAAGGGAGATCTGGATCTGCAAATTCGACCACGTTAGACGCCATTGGAGCGTCGCGGTGAGTAAGTGCAACAGCGGTGAGGGGATCTTGGATCTTCGATCCTGAGGGCCTGCGAGCACTCTTGGAAGATGAAATCTTCCTGCGCCTGTTTGGAGAGGCGGATCTGGAGGAGGAGGAAGAGAGGTACTCTTCAAACTTCTGTTGATCGAACTCGTATTCGATCTCTTCGTTCACCCGGATCTTGAAGGCCGGTTGCGTCACGACGGCCTCGGCAGCAAGGCCGTTGGCTCCCACTGTGGTCGCCAGATTGTTCGCAGTGAAAATTGTTTTCTTCATTGAAATCATTGTCATCTCAAGTAATTGCTTTTTGGTTACAAAAGATCCGGTCTTTTTTTAGATCCGGTTACAACAAAATCAAAGAAAATAAAAAAAGATTACAACTTTCTCCTTTAGAACAAATCGCGAGCTCCTGTTTTGCGGTCGCTCGCTTGTGTGGGCTCTTTGCCGACGCCGGGGTTTATCCGTGGACCACCGCGTGATCTAGATCCGGTCAGATCTACGCAGTACGACGGGTATTATTTCACGAAGGAAATAATAACCGGGGGGATTGGTTCACCAAGGAAACAATCGCCCAAATCTCGGGATCAAAGACCAAGCTTTGATCCGGAGTACGCCTGCGTAGATCTGAAATCCGGTCCTCTCGAACTCTTGCCTTATTTGGCGTTGACGATCGCCGAGCACCAGATCTGGAAGAGCAAGTCCTCAAAGTCCTAAAGCTTCAATCTTTTTTAGATCTGAGTCTTGAATCCAGCAGAGCTTCGCCTCCAAAAATTCCAACCTTTTTAAATGAACCAAGCGGGGCCTATTTATAGGCTCTCTGAACTGTACCCGCGCACAGAACTGGGCCGGCCACCTATAGGTGGCCGGCGGCCGGCCCTGGGCCGAGCCCCCTATAGGTGGCTCGGCTCTTGGCCGAGCCACCCATGGGTGGCTCGGCTTTTGCCGAGCCCCCCTTAGGCGTGGTTTTCCGTCGTTTTCCGTCTTCGGTTCAGTCCGTGATCCGGTTCTGTGGTTGATTTATCCGGACTTGAATCGTTAACCTGATTTGGCAGTAAATCTGATTCCTGATTTGGCAGTAAATCCACTTCTGAGTTCGAGTCTGAAACTGATCTTGATTCGATCGTGATTCATCCGAGTCTGCCCTTGGATGGATGACTCGTTGACTCCTCAACCCGTTAACTTGATTCCGCACGCGAGTGGATCTATTCCGTTGTTTGCGTGCGATTCGTTAATCTCGTCGCCTCGTTGGTTCGTCGGTTTGTGCTGAGCTGTGCTAAGGGATCTATAAGCAATTTTATACGCCTACAACGGGATGATGTGAGAGTTAGATAATGTAAGGTTCGTTCCACAATTGAAGATGAACATCATTTCACTTGGAGCTTTGGAGGCAGCAGACTATAGGATGACCTTGATGGACACACACTTGAAGGTCATATTAGGGTCCATGATTGTGATGAATGGCATCAGAAGAAGCAATTTGTATTATTTATTCGGAAACACTGAGATTGATAGGGAGCTGACGACATTATCAGATTCGGCTAGACCGTGGCGTTGTTTGATGCTTGGTTATTTGATTGGTAATACCATGCATAGGTTGTTGAGGAGTATTTTGACCTGTAGTTTGAAGTCCTGTGAACCCATTAGTATGAGCAAGAAGACCGAGGTAGAGTTTGGCACTTCTATCCATCGATCGAGGTATCTTTTAGAAGGTGTTCAGTCTGGCATTTGGGGGCCTTCCAAGGAAGCATCATTGGGAGGTAATAGGTATGTGGTTTCCATAGTTGGGGATTGTTCTAGGCATTGGTAGGTTGCAACATGTCTCATTGGTGTGAAGTCCTAGAAGCTCACAATAGATGGAAGAAGTGTGTTGGCAAAAGGGCAACTCGACATTCTGTTTATGGTAGAGGTTCTTTCTTGCGTTTGTGCTGAGCTCAAGGCAATTGGAGACACTTCATTGGTGTGGAAACTTTAAGGTGACGTGATGAGATGGCAGATTTGGGGAGCTGTTCCTTTCTGGAGGAGGATAGGCGTCTGATGTCGAGCATTGGCATTGGTGTGTAGGCTACGACATGTTTAGGCCAACTTATGCATAGGTTGCCGACTGTTGCTTGTAGAGATTTTGGATCTAGTGGAGCTATTTTAGATTTTGGGTTGTGTCAGATGTTTAGCTACCCAGTACTTGGTCATATCGTGGATGTGAGATTTGATCCGATAGAACATTCGGGATTCAAATGCGTGTTTGATTATCAGGTATTGGCTTCTGACTTTGTTCTGAGCAGGTATGTCATGTTTGACTCTCGACAGGTGGAGAGTGGTGATCAGATCATTAGGACATCACAGCAGGTAGAGAGTGATGTTACTCCATGTTAGGTGGAGATTACTCCACATACTTCAGATCATATTGCATCGTTTGGGACTCCAGCTGATGTGACACAGATTGGGAATCATGTTGATTTGGATGCAAATGATATGTTGATCGGTTCGAGTGTAGCTGATAAATGGAGTATGGATATGGTCATTGGTTTATCTCAGGTGAAGATGTTTGGATTGTTACAGTTTGGAGCCATTGGAGGTGCTATCAACCGTAGACTTGATCGTGATGTTGGAGAAGGATTGCGAACTCTTCTAGTGGATTGAGTCCTTTGGAGGCCTTTTGATGAACTACGTTCGGCTTGATTCCTTGGGTAAGAGAATACATAGGCAGTCTTTTCGATACAGTCGGTTTTGATTTCGATGGGGGGAGACCGTTTCAGCTCTAGTTTGGATCCCGAACTTGTTGTGAATTGAGTCCGTTGTCGTAGAGAGTTTCCACGACGTCCTGGACGTAACAAGTGGGACTATTAGATGATTTGGTGTCAGCTTAGTTTTGGTAGAAACATTCACCGAGGTGGAGAATTGAAGAATAGGTGAACGCGACGAGAGAAGTGTAGGAAATCCAGCAGGAGAATTCAGCCAGACAGATTGGCGATCGACCGCGAAACAATGACGGTCGATCGCGAACATGTACAGGAGGACAGTAGGATTCGGATCTGAAGTCGATCGACCGTGACGGTCGACCGCGCCAACCCTGTAGGTGATTTTTGCTCTCGGGATGAGATTCGGTCGACCGTCGGGGTCGACCGTAGGTTTCCTGTAATTGATTTAAGTCTCTATCGTTTGGTTCGATCGACCGTCACGGTCGATCGCGATACCTGTGCGATCGATCGCCGCGGTCGACCGCAGACTGTTTTGGGCTGGGCTTTGGGTTTTAACCCGTTTCGTTTTGAGTTAGTATATAACTCTAATCCTGATTAGTTAGCGTTAAGCAATGACGTTTTTTGAGCAGTCTTCTGGAGAGAATTACTATATCCAATTGTGGAAGATTTATGAGAGATCTATAGCTTTGTTTTAGGATTTGATCAGTGAGATTTGTAACTCTAATTGTATTCTCTTAATTTTTAATAGTAAGAACTCCCCTCTCCTTTCCCTGTGGATGTAGGCAACTTGCCGAACCACATTAAACTCGTTTTCTTGCTGTGGTATTGTGTTTGGCTTATTAGTTGTAATTTATCTCTTGGATTGTTCGTGTCGCTTCGAGACTTCCATCGCGCACAACATCATAAACATCCTTATTACTCCTAAACAAGTCAGATAATTAGCGACAGTGGCATCGTAAGAAGTACATGATCATCTCCCTCCAACAGCTAAATTATTCTCCCCACTTTCTCTCTTTCAGCACCTAAAAGGTAAGAACATTAAAAATCTATGTTAGAGACGGACCCTTGATATACTTGTAGTGGGAAGATCTCAGGTTGTATGGAGATTCTAACATTGCATCACCATTAAGCTTGTGGAGCCACTATATATTTAATTAATGGAATTTTTTTTTTAAAAATGACCGTTTTTGCTAAATAATTAGCAAAATCGACCATTTTGCTAATTATTTAGCAAAATCAACATCTTTTTGGTCAACATGCCAAAAAGATGCCGATTTTAAAAAACGCTCAGCTCACAACATACGGGACTACTAGTCCCGTATATTTTGGGTGAACTAATCAGGGATTGGTGTTCAAATGAGTGCCCAAAACATATGAGACTAGTAGTCTCGTATGTTTTCTGTGAGCACTAATCTATGATTAGTTCACCCAAAACATACAGGACTAGTAGTCCCGTATGTTCTGAGCTGGGTGTTTTTTAAAATCGATATTTTTTAGCCTGTTGGCCAAAAAGAGGTCGATTTTGCTAAATAATTAGCAAAATGGTCGATTTTGCTAATTATTTAGCAAAACGGTCTTTTTTTTAAATTCTCTTTAATTAATGCATCCAGAGAAACAATATTTGGATACTTATGAGCATAACCTGAAAGAGGAATTTTTTCCTTTTTTTTTAAGATCCGAGTTAGTAATCAGCATCTTATTTTAACTTTGACTTTTTTATTATTTCTTTAAAGAAAATGGTTATTCAGAATTTTTTTTCTTTTGAAAATTTTACTTGTAGCAAGAAATTTGTAAAAAGTCAAGCACTCCCCACCTCCAACTAAAGTCAAACTCATTTAAGCCCGTGGACCCAAGTATCCATGCTAAAACACCCCTAGCCCAAGAAAGTATAAATTATTTATGTTGTATTTTAGATAAATGCCCAATTTACTATTTTGTGGATTGTCAAATTTTTTTGCCTTATTTATTATATAGTGGTAGTCTAAGAAGTGACAAGCAATAAGATCAAGAGAAGATAGAAGGCTTGCATTAATGCTAACGAGAGAGAATTTTTGGAGGGAAATAAAATGGAGGTAAACATAATAAGTTCCATACAAATAATAGGGTAGCATTTTGTACTTGCCATTTATAGGTTCTCTTTCATATCTTCTTTTCTCTTTAGAGTCTATTCATAAGATTTTTAACAACCAAAATGTTCTTTACTTTTTCCTCTTAACTTCTCCAACAACTAAAATGGATGAATCTTTAATATGTCTGATTTCGTTGAACACCAACGTAACCCTCATTAAAGTCAATCCTACAACAAAAGGTTAGCTAAATTGAAGATGCACGCTGCAAAGACTTTAAAACTATTGTATGAAAGTTGTTGACAAGTTATTCTCTCAAAAAGTTTGACAATGTCTCCTTTGAGGTTTTAAAAGCTAAAGATATTTTCAACATGATATATTATCATTGTACAATAAGGTTAAATACGATAACCATGACTATTACTAAAAGAGATGAAGGATCTACGTATGTCATAGGGACAAAAATAGAATTTAAGTAAGTATTCAAAAGATTCCTTTCAAGTTATAATGGGAAATGTGATATTTACGTATTATATGTGACCTATATGACCTATAGAATTAGCATGTGACATTTCGATGTTATTTGTGACATATACAAGTTAACAGTTGCTCTTATATTTTTTACACATGACTTATATGTATCATTTGTTATGTTCAACTTGCAGTCTTCCTACTGTAAACTCACAGTCATCGGAGCATATCCAGAAATCAGAGAGGATCCCAAATAACAATTCTTAAGGAGAGCATGTGTGGATGATGACTGATATAGTAAGTGACTCAACAGGAATCCTAACATGGTGGCACGACGCAATTAACTAAAGAATGGTAGCAATTTGAAAGCACAAGAGAAGTCAGAATGACTCTTACATACTACTCTATAGCTAATAAGTTCTCTTATAAATATGTTAATAATGAGCCAAAATACATTCGTGCTAATTGCACGTTCAAGAAAGAAACAAATTGCCTGTGGGTGCTTCACGCTTCACTATTGAGCCATGTGCCCAACCTTTGCTATAAAAAAAATTTGTTCATCAACATACTTGAGGACAACATAATAACATAGCTAGTCATTCTATAGAATCGAGATAGTGAATTGCGAGTATGCTACAATCAATTATGAAGAAGCGTCCATATATCACCCCAACTGATATTAGAAAGGAATTGCACTCTCAATATGGCTTAAAAGTTAATTATTCTAAAGCTTGGCGTGCTAAGGAGACAACAAAGGACCAAAAATTTAGTTGCGCAAAACATTCATATGGTTTACTATCCTAGATAGTCCATTAGTTTGTTGATGTGTTCTTTAGAACTTATATATGACCTGTAGATCTTATACGTAACCATTAGATCTTATATGTGATATAAAGATCTTATATATGACTTTTAGATCTTATATGTGACATTTTAGATCTTATATGTGACATTTAGATTTTATATGTGAGTTTTAGATCTTATATGCGATATTTAGATCTTGTATGTGACCTTTAGATCTTGTATCCGACCTTTAGAACTTATTCATCATTTAACAAGTTAATTATCATTTAAAACTACAAAATGAAGGTGATGGAAACAAATCCAGACAGTGTTGTCATCATTAACAAGAAGAAAGGTGATTCAAGTATTTATTTGTTTCCTAAAGTGCATGCGTACGGGGAATTTTCAAGGAATGTAGGCTATTGCTATTTCTAGATGGGACCTTTTTGAAAGATATTTACAAAGGAATCTTATTAGGTGCAACTGCTTACGATAATGATCAAGGCATATTTCCATCAGGATTTCTTATTTGTAACAAAGAAAATGAAATGAATTAGAGTTGATTTATTCATGGGTTGCGGTATATTTTGTACGATCAAACAGAACCGTATAATCTAACTCATCCTCTAGTCATTTTGTCAGATGCTGACAAATGAATCTTTGAAAAAAAATATTTCCAGATGTGCACCTTATCTAGTTAAGAATTGCAAAATTAAAGCTTAGAGAGATGGGTTTTGCCTCAAGTACTGATCAATGGATTTTAAAATTATTAGAGTTTCTGTATGCAAGTATACAGAAAAAGAATTTAAGCCGTGTTTCATGAGATTAGGATGATGGATCATAGAGCTTACCAAATAGCTCTTGGTTATGGTCCAAATAATTTGGCGAATTCTGTATTCGTGGTATAAGGTATGTCAAATTTTATGATACTATCAATTTAACTGTGAGCATTAAACTTTACGTGTGATACCTAACCTTGCTTAGTGATACCTAGCACCCGTGTATGACTTATAGCTTTTATATGTGACTACCAGCCGTCTTCTATGATGTTTAGAAGTTACTGCTGACTCCAGATGTACTTATGATACGTAGTTGTTATCTATGATGTTCAGTCATTTTATGTGATACATTTAGCAGTTATCGGTGATTTCCGGATTTTATTTGTGATGTTCTGAGTTATATGTGACCTATACCAGTTACATATCATTGTCAGCTAGTATATATGATATTTTTCTATTAACTATTACTTATACCTATTATATGTGACTTGTGTCTGTTAACTATGATTTATACCAGTTATATGTGACTGTAAGTGTTTATTTGTGACCTTGTGTGTTAATTGTGACCTGTAGCAGTTATATGTGACTCATATCAATTATTGGTGATACTTTATGTTAGTACATTTGCTTTGATGATGATTTACAAATAATCTCTAACATTTTTTGTCTAGTATTTGTAATTTTTATTAGGTATTCTGACAAACATCGATGTTGGAGGTTAGTTGGATTGTGCCTACACGATCATATCCATTGGAGGATGGAAGGAATATTAGAATGAAGCAATTCGCAATTCAAGTCAAATATTCAAGTTCAAGCTTCATTTATGTTTACCAAGACGAGCAAATTGAAGATCTTTCAGCTTGGGAAAATTAGTTTAGGGTTTATACTTGTGTGTTAATACTTAAGAGCTCAACATTACTCACACACAGAGTTTTCGTTTCATAGCTTTTAAGTTTATATAAATATGAAATAAATATACTTGTTTATATACTTCTATATTTCAAATTTATTGTTTTTGTTTTTGAAATAATATGTTTGGCCATATAAATATGAAACAAATGAATACAAATTGTATACACTCATATTCATTTAATATTTATACATGCTTGATATGATTTTAGTAAAATTTAAAATCATGTTTATTATTTTGAAAGATTGCATAATATATGTATTTTTGATAAAACATTGTGTTTTTGGTTTATGGACTTGATTTATATCTTTTTCTAAGTCTATAAAGCCATACAAAAGTTTTCAAACTTTTGTTTAAGTTAAAAATTAAAAATCAAGTGTTTATACAAACATGTATTTGAGTGTTTTGTAAAATTATGAGATTTTACAAATGGAAAGTGAAAATTAAAAAAAAAATTTGTAACATGTTTATTTTTATATTTATAAATATTTTCTAAAGTTTTATATTTTTTGGAATTTATTTACTATTTTTAAAAACACTCAAAAACTCAATTTTCAAACATGCACCGTACATGTGCACATTCATAAACTCATAAGCACTGATAAGTCGACTTATGATCTTCTCTGGAATTAGTATAAATTATCTGCTAAGTCGACTTATTATTCTAGTAAGTCGACTTATACTAAGTCGACTTATGCCCTCTGTCAAGTCGACTTACAAACTATTATACAAATAGTGTTTTAATATGCTAAGTCGACTTATACCACTAACAAGTCGACTTATAACATATGAGTCGACTTATAAACTAGTTGTTGCACAGTAATGGCTATTTTCCAGATTTTATTGTTTTATGATTTTTTATGGTTTTTTATGTACTTCTTGGGCTGGGTTCTTCTACCCTATATATACCCTATTGCATTTAACATTCCAAACTACCAAAAATGTTTTAAAAGAGGTTTACAAAGTTTTTAAGGCTGTTTAAAGTTTGTTTCTCAAAAGTTTTCATGTGAAGAAAGTTTCACAAGAGGAGATCAAATTCGTTTGGGGTTTCAATCTTCCAATTTCTCATTCTTGTTATAGAGAAGTTTTTCTAACTCAATTGTCTAGCTTGTTTATCCTTCATTTGTTATATTTATATTTGTTAGATCAATTTGAGTTTGATTTTGTTATTTCTTATTGTTTACACACACAACCATTGAGCTTTAGTAGATTTACACATATTGTATAATTGGGTTGTGGGATTGTATTCATTAAGAGTGAGCTTACATAGAGTTCTCATCCATTTAAGAGAACAAACATTTGTTATTGTGCTTATTTGTGAGCTACACTTTGTAATACACTTGTACACCGAGATGAGTGTGTGGTGAGAGACGGGGTCGATTCCAAGAGGAGTGACGTCGGTAGTAAAGCCTAGTGAGAGGTAGTAATTCCGAACACTTAAGGAAGACGACATGGGCTAGACCAACACTTAGAGGGTGTAGAGTGTGTTTACATTGTGTGTGTTGTAAACGTTTGTCGGTGAACGTTAAAAACCGATTGTAAACATTTTAGATGAACGTTAAAAACCCGATTGTGATAGTGGATTATCCCCATTAGTGGGGAGCAGAGACATAGGTCAAAAGTGACTGAACTCCGTGATCATATAGTGTGTTTGTATTACCTATCTTGTTTTATCTTGTATATGTTTATTTCACCTTTAGTCTAATATCCTTGCATATACTCTTTTGTATATTACTCTTGCTAGGACATTTTGTTAATAAGTTTTTAATTGACATTAATATCGGATTAGATTAGCACATTACCCTATTTACCCCCCTCTAGGGTAATTTCACTTACGTTTTGTTTGCTACATATGATGTTTATTTGTTACAGATATAGTCATATCATTTTTAATGTTGCTGAATCTTTTAACAGTTGGATTTGTATAACGAGAACACTTTCTATTTGCGATATGATGGATCACATTCGTATGCAAATTATGGAAAGGATGAATACTTGCTATGAGATGACAATAAAATGTAGTAGTTGTCTATGTCCTAAAGCGAAAAAATTCTGCAAGCAAATTATAAGAAGGGAAGCACTCTTGAAGTCTCACATTTGATAGCTGAAATCTTTGAGGTATCATCTCAAAAATTAATAGAAGTTGATTTAGAACACAAAATATTGCACATGTTGTGCATGGGATGTGTTACGAATACCATGTACACATGTGTGTGCTGCTATTAACTTTATGTATAGAGATGTGTACAACTATTGTGATTGGTTCATAATGAATAAAGCTTTCACAAAAGTTACGAACCAATTGTCTTTTCTATTCTAAATTACGATAAGCCAAAGGTCACCGATGAAATAATTAACATACTTCCCCCAGAGACCACAACAATATGTAGAAGAAACAAGAATAGACATATCAACAACCGATCTGAGAATAGACGTCCAGTTAAATGCTCAAGATGTCATATTGAAGGACATAACCGAGCCACATGCACTGAACCTATCCAAGACTGATGTTTCCTAGCAGAATTCAAACTCTTTTGAACTGTTGTCTATTATATGTTACTATTGTCATTTTGGTTTGATATTTGTGTATTAAATATTACATATTAGATGTTTGTGTGACTTATTGGTATTAACAGTGACACATGTAAGCTTTATAATTTCAGATTCTATATTCAACTAAAGAAAAGCTCATGGAGTAATCACAAATGCAGATTTCATCATTGTCACCATGAGTCTAAAAAATTACAAAAGAATTCATCATATCCAGCATAGAGTTATGTTATATTGTCTAATACTTCTACTCAATAAATGGTACATCATTTATCCCCAAAATACAAAAGATATTCTAGATTATTTGCATCTAACTTCAGTCCCAGCTTCTTCAATTCTCAACCTTCACATGTAATTTGAGCAGCAAGTCTTATTCTTAATCTTTTAGACTCCCTTTCACAAGATTCAATATCCATCACCTCCTTTCCTTCTAAAATCCCTTTAATGTATAAATATGTGTGCATGCCACAACCGTACCTAGAAAGAAAAGAGGTAAAGTGACAGTCATATACAATTAACAAAAAACACAAACAAAACTATGTATCACAATTAATGCATAACTATCACATCAAATAAATAAGATGTCATAGAAAATGATTATGTATCAGATTAAATGTGTAAAAGTCATAGGAAATACAAAAACATCATAGATAACATCTAAGCATCACAGTAAAGTTATAAGGCTCACAGATAATAATAAATAGTCACAAATAATGAGTATATATCACAACCAGTATATAAATGTCACATAAAATGAGCAAATATCGCCAATAATGATTATGCATCGCAGATAAGGAACAAGTATCACAATAATTAATAAACTAATAAGTATCAGCAGTTTAGAAAAACTTACGAGCCTTTTCGTTTTCGACTAGGAATGACTTCATACTAGAATGCTCTGAATGTCGACACCTGGTCGAATTTACTTACCATCCTATCTCAAAATAGCTGGATTGTCACAACGTCTTTAGCCCATGTCTCATGGTCAGCAGAACTGTAATATCTACATTTTTTGCCCCAAATTAACATCAAGGACATGCCAGTGATTAGTGTGACATATTAGAATTAACAGAATGTCCCCGTCATCTATATGCTTCTTTATATACTTTCCATAAACATTTTTCTCATCCACTTTTAAAGGAGTTAGCAACCAAATCTTAAAAATAAAGACGAAGAAAGTCAAATAAGATATAAATGCAACATTACTTGTTCAAGCTTTATGATTGATATTACTCACACTAAAGTATGATATGATTATTGCAAATTTTTTTTCAGTTTCGCATTTTCTGGCAGCTTTAGCCATTTCTAAAGTCATGCAATCAACGCTTCAATAGTCTAACAATTACAAATGCAATAAATCGATGTATAAGTATAGAATTTGAATAACACCACAAGTTAAATAAAATATTACATCGTCCTTTAATCTTCCACCATGTAGCAGATGAAGCATATTATATCTATTTATACTATGGTTGTTGACCTTATAAACAGTCCTCTTTCTATATAATATGCACAACACAATCAATGTATAAGTATCACAGTAACTAATAAAAAATCACAAAAAATAACTATTTATCACAATCAACTGATAAGTGTCATAAGGAGTAAGATTATGTATCATAGACTATATGTAAATATCACAGGAAACAAGTAAAGGTAATAGAAAACCACTATATATCCTAACCAATATATTAGAGTCACATAGAATAAACAAGAATCACATAAAATTGCAAATATCTCATATGAAATTCATAAATAACTACCCGATACTTACTTGTCCACATTTAATGTCAGAAATTTTGAAGCCACTTGTTCACATTATCAGATAATAAGCTACATTCTGAACGGTGAAATTATGATAAAATCCATCTTCGATGACTCCCGGAGGTCTGATATCCAAGTTATTCGGAAAAAGAATACCCATAATCAACATCTCCAATAATTTCTTTTCTTCTTTAAATTTGTCTCTTCTCCATAAGTCTTCGATAGATATTCTCGTATCGGCATATGCAATTGCAAGTTCTTTCTCCTTTTCCTTCTCCCTCTTGTCGTTGTTATCTTCCACCATGACTTGAGCTTTCTTCACTTTAGTTTGTTTCTTAGGGATAATTGTTTTGAAAGGAGAATCCAAAGACTTGGGCTTCTTTGTTATTCTCTTGTTCTTTTCTCGTAACCCCTAAATAAATTCTTTCGATGTTTTATCAGTTTCCTTCCTCCTTTTCCTTTCCTTTTTCTTTTCAGTGGCTTCCATAGTTATTTTCACATCTACAAGCTACATAAAGATCACAAATAAATTGAATATATCATGAAATAAATATGATATTAATAGTTAAAAGTTACAAATAATGGCTACATATCATAGTTAATAAGTGTATGTCACAGAAAATAAGTAAACGTCATAAGAGATGAGCAAATGTCACAAACGAAAGTCATCTATCACAAATAATGAGCAAATGTCACAGGCAAAGTTTTTAAGTTACAGAAAGTAAGTAAGTGTCACAAGAGATAAGCAAATGTCATAAGAAAGAGTCATCTATCACAAATAATGAGGAAGTATCACAAAAAATATATAAATATCATAGGACATGCATATATCACAACTGATGGATATATGTCACAGAAAAGAGTTATGTTCACAGGTAATAAGTAAATGTCACGTCGTATAAGTCATTATCACAGGTAATATGTAAAAATCATAGGAAAGAAGTAATTATCACATGATTTATGTAAGTGTCATGGGAAATAAGTTAAAATCAGAGGAAATTGTTAGCTCTTCAACTTCTCATGAAATCTTTGCTCTTTCATCCTATTTTCTTCCATTTATTTTCCTTGGTCATTTTTTTCTCTGGCTCATATTTTCTCTCTACCTCTACCTCAGGCTGCATAAATGTCACAACTAAAATGAATATTTTAGAGAACAAACGAGTACATGAAATAGGAGAAAAATTCTTACCTCCTCATCTCCTCGACTCTCATTTTTCTCTCATTTTTATTTTCTCTATCTTGTTTTCGGTTGTGCGAACCTTTTTTCAATATCATCCTTAATAGCCTTCGGATCAATGCCGACTCTTATGAGTTCTTTCTTATAAGCTTCATTCAATATTTGACACCTTCTCATAAGCTTCATTCTACATTGACAATTAAATTTTAGTGAGAAAATGTCATATATAATAAGGTAATATATAAATGTCACATATAAGAAGCTTCATTCTACCATAAATATCACATAAGCACTTCATTTATCACAATCAACTGGTAAAAATCACAGGGAATAACTAATTGCCATAAATGACTATGTATCTGTAAAACCCTAAAATTTTAAATATTATGTGCAAAATAATAATAAATATATTATATGATAAAAATATAATATGTTTTAATGTTTGAGTATGATAGGAATTGATTTGAGAATAATTTAATGTATATTTATGAATATATGAGTGCAAATGCACAAAACATGCATGAAGAGAAATCTGGAAAAATAACCAATTAAGAGTTTATATATTTTACACACTAATGCAGTTTAAATCTAGAAAACTTAAAGATAGAGTTGTAGGTCTCTTCAACAGCTTTCCAATAAATCTTAAATCACCTCATTCCGAGGTCGGATGAGAAAGTTACAATCAAAATACCGAAGGTTATTTTCCTAGTCAGACTAGGTTTCCTGGTTCGGGTTAAACGGAATTATTTCGGGTTTGCATATATATATACATATATTTTCATGAAAATTATCATATTTTTATCAGAGTTTCAAACCTTAGCAGCCCCTCTTCCTCTCTCTCAAACCCTAGCCCTAAAGTTGAGATTTTGGGAGCGTCTTGTGAGGCGAGAAGCGAGGAAAAGGTGAGATCTACGACGTTTGGCGATGAGGAGTCATTTAACATCAGTTTCAGAGGCTTACACACGTGATAAGGAAAGATCATCTACATCCAAACCCATCCACATAGTGTTTAATGATTATAAAAGTATTTAATCAATATTTTTATACTTAAGGCTTAACCTAATATGAAAAAGATAAGATTTTTGATGATAAATCTTAACCCAATGCTAGATCATTAGCTTTTTCTAATTGTTTATGATAGTAACGTGATCATGATTATTAGGGGTGATTAAATTTTTATTTTTTTAACTTGATAATTATATTTAACTCGTGTGTTAACCCTAATTTGTTGTCTAATTGAATTATAAAGAGGTTTAGTTTTTGTTTTCATCATAGATTACACAAAACTGCTGCACGTGTATAACATTTAACTAAAAATTTAAGATATCATATAAACTCCAAACTGAACAAAACTAGTGTCAAATGAAAGCTATGTGAACCTATTTTCCAAAATGAAAAACCATTATAAGAAAGAGTTTTTATAGAGAAAGACATGCTCAATTTACTAATGATATATTCTGTAGAATACTGCAAATATGCTAATTTGAAATAATTAATATATTATGTGAATGTTTCTTTGAGTTTTCATGTTAATTAATCATGCTTAAACCCTAGGTTTGTGATACCTAAGTAAGATAAATATGTTTAAATGAATTTTATCTCTGTTCATGAGTAGTTTTTATCATGTGTTGATAATCACTTTGCATATGAGATAATTAAAGAAATTGTTTAATTAGGATGTTAAACCCTAATTTGGAAGATATAATCATTTAATTTGATGATTCAGATAATTCCTGTTGTATATGCCAAGTATAAAATCTCGTTTTAACGTCATGATATGTACAATTGACATAAGTACTATTTGTGCACGAAAGAATGTGTGTCTTGACAGAGTAGTCGACTACTAAGCTTAGTAGTCGGCTACTCGTGCCCAGTTGAGTAAAACAAAAATTGTGTGTTTGCAGAGTAGTCAACTAATATTCTTAATAGTCAACTACTGATACTGATATATGTTATTACAGAGTCTGGATGGACTCAGTGTAGTCAACTACTAAGTCTAGTAGTCGATTACTAAGGTTGTTGCCTAAATTTTTATTTTGCATCTGTTTGAGATATGTTTGCGGATTTCAAGCTGTACTTTTTTATACGTAAATTCACGAATAGTATAGTAGCACACACATGGGTATGTTGAAAGGAATTATGATGGGTTTTGACCCGATTACTTTAAGAAAGAGTTTAGTACATATTATACACACACCTTCCGGATATTGTTGATGAGCTTAGTTCAATACTACTGGGGTAGTGCGTCGATATTCTATTTGTACATTCCATTGAGTCAGGTTTGGATGCTTTATCTAGCAGTCTGTCTGCACGAGTGTGCGATGAGGCTTGTGAGCCGTACTTCTAAGATACTTATATGGTAGGTCGTTCTGTACTGATGTTAAGCGCTGAGATCGTGTTGAGACTAAATAACCGTGTATACTGATTAGGATACCTACAATGTAGTCTGTTGCACATGATAATGATAAGTATCAAAATCTTGCATGGAGTTGCATTAAGATAGTTAAATGATAGCCTGAGTCATTGGCGGATGCCAGTTATATTTTTGACTCACTGCAAATATATGATCCAGAGTACTTTGCATTTGAAAGTACACAGGATTTGTGTCGGTATTCATACTATCTTCCTAGTAACAGTAGAATATATTATGAATACGATATGTTAATGTCTTTACTTTCTTTTATTGCTTTTCTTTATTTTCTTAGTTGGGATCAATAATTAGCGATTCACAATTTGAGATATATGGTATATACATGAGAGTTTCCTTGTTTGGATTATTTCGCTCGACGTACCAGTCTCGTGTTATGGATTTCTAATTGTTGATTCCATTTAGATTGTTTATCCCTAGTTCGGTGTTAATATTTAGGCGTCTATAATTCGGGACATATGGTATATATATAAAGGTTTTCTTGTTTGGATTATTTTGCTCGACATACTACGTCTAGTATTGTAGGTGTCTAAATATTAATTCCATTAGATACGAGAAAAAATAATCTAGGTAAACTATGCTTAATAGATAGAGCCTCCACTCCATCTAACAGTCCTTCCCCTGGGGGCGGATGGAGGTGATCTTGCTATAGCGCTCTGATGCTCTTGTTGTTGCTCTTTATCTTCTAGTATTCTTTCAGGTAATTCGGAGTATCGGAGAATCGTAGGATGACGGAGTTCTTTCATAGTCGTTGTCACATGAGATTTATTAGAGGCTCCATCGTAGTTTTATATTTTTGTTCAGACCTTAGAGTTTATTTCATAGTGTAAAGACAGTGTGCCTTAGTACGATTTTCAGTTGTTTCTTGTCAAGACATATTTATTTATTTTGGATATCAGATGTATTCCAGGTTGTTCATTAAGACATGATTTATTTATGAGATACTTCTTTCTATATCATGTTTATTGTAGTTATTTCCTTTCTTTTGCATGTTTTGTACCTGCACTTTATTTTGATTCTGCTAAAGGATATTGATGTGATTAGTAAAATTTGTTGTTGTACAGTGTGGGTGCATGGTAGGTTTAACATCTCTGGGTTTATCTTGGACTGCAACCATGTGTGAAAACAGGGATGTTACAGTATCACAGTCTACATGTAAATGTCACAGAAAATAGGTAAAGGTCACAAAATACCACCTATTATCACGGCCAACATTTAAGAATCACATGGAATAAACAAAAATCAAATAAAAAGACTATTATCACTATCAACATGTAAATGTCACAGATAATTGTTAGAAAAAAGAGCACGGAATACGAACAAGATAATCATACTTAAGGAATAAACATTATATGATAAAAAATAAACTTATCTCACCTATGTAATAGTGGGTTGACTTCCTTCCTCTTTTTTAACTTTTTTGTTAAAAGAGCTTTTCAGAGTCTGATTTCTCCTCTCTTTTAGGCTTCCTACTTGTAGGCTCTTGATTGATCTCCTCATGAATATACCGCAACATATCTTGCTCAGATAAGATGTGGATTGCAGCTTCTGACTTCTTCATAATTGTCGAACTTTGTAATGAACCCATTTTCTTACCTTTCAAAGTCTAATTAGTTATTGGTGGCTTCAAATCTTTGACTCTAATATATTCTTTGATATTCGTGTCTCATAGTACCATAGCTTCAAAAAAGTAACAATCAATCAATCAAGTCAGTTTACTAATATTTCATATCACTAAACATAACTATCACAGATTAAAACTAAATGCAACAGTCCACTCATAAATGTCACATATCAGTAATATAAGTCACAGGTAAAAGATAAATATCACAAATGAGAGACAAAAGTCATATTTTAACTACAAGTATCACAAATAACAACATAATTAACTTTTTACTCACCGATAGTAAGGAAGCATAGCCATTTAAGTATGTCAGTCCCTTTGTAGCTATCTTCCCAGCTTTTAGTGAATCCCACACTTCATTGTATATGACAGTCACCCATGGGAAATTATCTACTACATCTATATGAGTCATATACTTGAACATATGTCATGTTACATTCATTCTTACAGTTGGAGTCTATATCATTTTAAGTTGGTAAAGGCTTTGAAGCATCACAAAATCATGTATATCAAATTTCTTTTTGGACCTAACCAATTTCTCTAATAAGTGTTCAAGATATTCTTAGCCACTTTTGTAAGGATTTTGTTTCTTCTTATTGAAGTAGGTACTCCAAATTCTATTAGTCGTATCACGACTGGGTTCTAATTTCTCCCCTTCATCCTTGAACCAAGTTTGCTTTTGCACCTAATTCATGTCAATGTATACGCTTGTGTTTTCCCTGTTTGATTATCCTTGAAAAAGAACTTCCTAGTAGCAAAATCAAGGTGATTAATGAGTAGTATGATTGTTGCTCTGTCTGATGGAATTGCTCCAAAACTGATATAATTTTTAAAATTTGAGGATGCACAAGCATTTTTATGATCGGGCCTCATTCATGGAACAATTTTTTCCATGACTTCACAATAACTTCATATATTAGCGCATATTCTTATATCGCCCTTACTGCAAAACACAAGAGAATATAACATGCAAATTACTTGTGCATCATTATGAGACCCAAAGAAGATTAAAACCGAGATTGCAAATAAATAACTGCAATTGTAAGTAAATGATTTTGTTTGAATATCGCCATAAATTCACTCAATACACCATGGCAAACAAAAAAGTGAACAAAAGTGGATAGATTCACTCAATTCTACAATGGGTTCAGAATTGATACTTACAAGTCATCCTTTATTATTGTTGATCCAGATGATAAACTTGATTTCGCTATGCTATATTTTCTCCAAAAACCGAGGGTTTAGAATTGAGTGTTTGGTTCAATTGATCTTTGAGAGCCGAGGCTGCAAACGAAGAGCTTGAGGTCGATGGGCTCTTCCTTGATTTCGCCGAAGGGGTGAAGACGAAGACAAAGTGAAGACAAAGAGGGAGTAATCGCTTCTTTTACCTCATCGTAGGGATCAAAGACAAAGACGGGCGAAGACGAAGAGCTTGTGGTCGGCAGTCGGTGGGGTTCTCGTCAGTAGCGTCAGAGTGGGATCTTAAGAAGAAGAGGGGAGAGCTTAGAGAAATAGGAGTTGCAGGGGATTATGAGAAATGTGCATAAACAGAAAAACTGTATTTTAGTTTTTAAATGGGAAAGGTATTTTGAGAAGTTTCTTAGTGGGTTGTGGGCTTATACACCCTTGGGGTGGTAGTACAAAATTATCCATATAAGAGAGGGGAAGTATGATACTTTTTGTTCGGGAGGAGGATGCATAAGTTTATTTTTTGAAGTTGCTACAAGCAATTTTCCTTTTTTTAAGAAGAGTTTAATGGAACAATGCAAAATTAAGCAAGAAATAAGAGCCAGAAAATAGAGAGGCCTAAGCTAAAATGTGGAGAAGAAACAAAGGAAATGCAAGACCGATGAGAAAGGGAGTTAGTTAGATATAAGTCCCTCAAATCTTTAACAAATACATATTATTCCGTCAAAGCTTTTAAATGCTTCTAACCGGTTCTGAGATTTTAGGGGCCCTGTGCGAAAAGTAAACACAGGCTCTTCTCTATATACAAAATATCAATAATTTTCAATTTGAATCCCTAAAATGCTAGGGAAAAAATATTACTGATCAGACATTAAAATATTACCTGATTTTTTTACATCTGGATAGTCTTTAACATACTTTTCAAGTGCTATTGTCCATTCTTCATCTCTTCGGTCACCTGAATAAAATGTTACTGATTAGATAAATGCATGTAATCTCATCTTAATAAAGCTTTCCAATAGAACAAATAGTCCACAATAAGAAATACTTGCATATTATGTTCCTTTTGTATCTGTGCTTACCTTCATAAGAGACATCAAAGCCTTTAGCATCAAAAAGTATCATCGAAAAATTGTCCTCCTTGCATTTTTAGCTGCAAAATCATTAATTAAGCCTTTAACATTAATTTTATCTATAAAATCATTTTCAATAGATATCAAAGCTAGCCCATTTAGTCTTTCTTGTGACATGGTCAATCTCAGATAAGATTTTAATAATTTTAATTTTGAAAAACTTCTTTCTGCAGATGCGATTGTAACAGGTATAGTCAATAATATTCTATAAGCAATACATGTATTTGGAAAACAATTTTGTATTTTTAAGAAATTCAGTATATCAATAGTCATCTTTGTTTCTTTTAGTAAAATATTTCGTAAGATTTTTAGTTCTCCAAATAAATCTTTCCCATCAAGATCAGAAAATGTTTTATATTTTAGAACAATTTCAAGATTATCACAACATGCTTTCAAATTATTATCATCTAATGAATTTAACTTTTCTGAACCAAACAAAAATCCAAAAATATCTTCATATGCTTTATATTGCTCAAACCTTTTCTTTAGTGAACCAATAGCTTGATCTACAATATACAAAAAATAATTGATTCTAAAAGATTCTTCAGCTGATTGTGTTGTATCCTCATTAACATTCTCATCAAATTGTCCTTTTCTACGGATTTGACGTTTTACTTGAAATACAGAATCAATTTCCATTTCAGTTGTAATTTTTTTAGCAATTGTCATAGCTTGTGTGAGCGCAACTTCTCCATAATCCTCAAAAAACCTAATCAATCCTTTTACTTGATCTATAGCAATATCTATAAGCATGTCTTTAGATTGTAAAAATTTGCTAATTAAGTTAACAGCAAACAATATATCATACCAAATAATCATACTTAATAAAAATTCAAAATTTCCAATTACATGTGTTGCTAAAGAATCTGCTTCACTTCTTATTTTAGAGTCATTATCAGTTTCTGCTAACTGAAGTAGTGCTTCTCTTATTTCAAGCGTTTGGACAAATTGTTCAATTTTTCTTTTTTTCTTGCGTTTATCATATCCAGAAGGATACTTTCTTGGAGGCATTTCTATAATAAAACAATAAATACTACAATCAAATTGAAAGAAGCCGAAAGATTCGAAACAATACAACCTGACCGAGACTTCTTCGACGACGTGTCTCCAACTCTCCTTGATCCCTGAAGTTTAAGAGCCAAAAAGTTTATTAGGAACCAGTTTAACAAATCCTGCAATAACAAAAAGAATGGGTGAAACAAGAGTTACTTCTGGCAGTCGATAACAAAAATCTATTTGTTACAATTGGTGACAAATCTACTCAAAGAGCATTGGGATCAAGTCCAAATCTACTCAAAGAGCAATCAAGCTATTAATGACTTACTATAAACGTAAAATAATGGAGGTACATGAATACACACAAATTAGCTATGAAAAACAAAGTTAAGGTGGAAAATGACTCTTGGCAGTCGATAACAAAAAGCCACTGTGATCCCTACTATTCAATGCATATACTAAGGCAAACATATAGAAAAAAGGGTGATAAAAGGAACCCATGAATCCAGTAACTAGTATGCGGTATGTCATTCAAATGAATATGATTTCAAAAAATTATAATATCTCAAACCTTCTAACCTTGCAATAACAAGCCAATATGGCTTATAAACACAAGAAAGAAAACATTTTTTTTCAATGAATCTTTCGCAATAATTTTTCTGTAAAGTCCACCAAGACCAAATCTTTCCAATCTTTACATAACAGCAATCAAACTATGGAAAAACCCATTCCCCCCAAAACCGATAACAAACATCAGACTAATAATTCTAGCAAAATAGCACATATATGTTGTGTTCACAAGTACAGAGTGCAAATTAATTTACAGACTTACAGTGTACACATTAAAAATCTATTTGCACTCAAGAAAGTAAAAAACATATTCTTTATCAATTATCAGAAATGTGGTTGTACACTCATCAATAGAAATTTGATGATTGATCCTGCACTACAGTCTACCGAAATTAGGGATTTTTTTTGCAAACTGAAAAATTACAATATTGATGCAAATTTTGAAAGAAAAAAAAAACAAAAAATTGCTTTAAGTTATAAAGTTAGAAAATTGTACATACCACCTCCAATCTGGAGAGTTACCTGATGATCATCGAGGGTTCGGCAGCGAGCAGCAGCGAGCGAGGTTCGGCGGGTGACGAGCGGCGAGGTCTGGCGATCGTGGGCAGCGAGCGATCGTGATTCGTGGGCAGCGAGGTTTCGTTTGGTGGCAAACTGGCTATCGTGAGGCTCGATCTCGAGTCTAGCGTCGCTAGTACGCGAGACTCCGAAGGTGGCGATCGGCGACGTAGCGGCGAGGTCTGGCGACGAGGCGAGGCGAGCGGCGAGGTCTGGTGACGGTGATCGCGGATTCGCCGGGGTCTGTGGCAGAAGAGAGGAGGAGACGGTCCAGACGGAGGAGAGGGGCTCAGTGGATTTTGGGGGCTGAGCTTTTGGGATTGAGGACTTGAAGCCTTGAAGGGATTTTAGGGTTTTTGAATATGAATGAACGACCAAGATTCAATTGAGAAGTAGAATGAACGGTAGATATTATAGGTGAAGGGATATTTTGGGGACCCCAATTTTTTGGGGCCATGTGCGGTCGCTCATTTTGCACAGCCCCAAAGCCGGGCCTTCTTCTAAGTCCTCCAAAACCTACAGGGTCTTACAATTTGGTTCATCAATAACCATAGCATCCCTCAGTTTATGTTTTCCTTTGAAGCCCTCTTGTATTTTAAAAAATTAGCCGAGAGATATTTTGGTTATTGAGAAAACGAATTGCAAGACAATGATACCCCAACCAATTGTCCTGCATGTGGAAAATAAAGAGAGCTCCTATGATTTAAATGATTGTCTTGCATTTCAAATATAGCATTGACTAACTATTGTGATAGTGTTTTGAACCAAACAATGTGATACATTCAGTGGACCTCACAGTTTATATCGTGTCAATGGGCCCTGTAGGCCCGGGGCATAACGTAGACCTTAAAGGATTTGAGGGATGTATGTGCATTTTCAAAGATTTAAAGAAGTAATATAGAATTATTGAAGATTTGAGGGACACGCACATACCTAAATTATAATCACTTAAACTATTTTATAAGTCCAAACAGTTTTCAGAACGATGAATAAAATATTTTTCCACCTTCAGTTTAACACAAAAAATAATTAGACCTCCAAATGGATCACAATGAAGTAAATAAAATAAATAAATAAATAAATAAATAAAAACACACAAACGCCAGACATAACCTTTCATTTTCCACTTGTGACTTCTTCTCTCGCACACGCACGCAATTATCCCCGAGTCTACTGCCGCTGAAAACTACAGAATTTGAAACAAATTAATCATCTCATCAAACCCCCACCCCACACCCAACCCAAAAAAAAAACCATCTCTCTCTATCTAACAAGAATCTTAATTAAATGAAGCAAAACAAAAATTGGTTTCATCTGTTCAACCCTTCCTTAAGCTCTAGCCATTTTCACGCTTAGATTTCTCTTGCCCTTAAAACATAGTCTTTTCATAGTGTCTATAGTAGGTGTGTCCAAACCAACCGGGCCAGGCCTAGTCCAGAACTCCGGGTCTTGGAGCTGCTGGACTGGGTTAGGATCTAGGTTTCAAGCAGAATGCGGGGTGGGGCTGGGCTAGGATCCAGGTTTCAGGCAGAATGTAGGATGGGCACTGGGCGAGCCCGGTTTTTATTTTATTTTATTTCAAAAAAAATTTGAATTGAAAATTGTGTTTTTTAACAAAGAAATCAATATAAATTTTGATTTTTGTAACTTTTTGGATTTTTTTTTTTTTGATCGTTGTAAATTTTTGTTAAAAAATCACTAAAAAGTTTTGTGAAAAAGATATAACTTATAAGTATTATGAGTTTATACTTACATATAAGTATATAAGTTGTAAACTTATATGTAAGTATATAACTATATATTATATATACAAATATCATATATTCACATAATGTACATATATAATACATATAAAAGTATGTATAAGTATACATTAAGTATATAATTATTAAGTATATACTTATAACTTATAAGTTTATATATTTATAATTATATAATATAAGTATTAAGTTAATATATATATATTTATACTTATATACCTGTATATATGTATATACTTAGAGTATACACTTATAAGTATATAAACATATATAAATATAATTATATATATATATATATATACATAGTTATGTATGTATTTTTTATATACTTATATTTTGTATTTTGTATTGTATGTATATAAAAGCAGACTTACAAGTATTTACTTATATACAATTACTAATAAGTATATACAAATATATATAGTATCTGCTTAGAGGTATACATATATAAATATACAATAATAACTGTTGATGGCTAGGATCAAACAGTCAATCGTATCCAGAAGAGGATAAGTGCGGATCCGGGGCGGGATCGGTTCCTCTTGAGTCCTCGCTGGGAAAAGGTAGAGAAGATTGATGAAGGGCCCGCCTCCTTCTCTAACTTTATGCCTGACGCTTGAATTGGAGGCTAAAGTTCATGTTGCACAGACAAGAAGAACCCGTGAGAGGGCGGGGACCGGTTTCCTCGTAGTTCCTCCGACAGTCAAGTTAGTGAAACTTGAGTGGGGAAGAGGAAGGTCAAGGAAAGAACTTATGTGGTTCTGAGGGGTTAGATTGCTCAAGCTCTTGAGAGCCAGCCCCCTTTACGTTAGGGTCATACCTATATATATCCAGGGGCGGAAGGGTAGGTTGGTCCTCTTTTGCTATGCACAGGAGGGCGATGGCAAGATGTGGGCTGGACGCTGAGTCAACCCTTTGCTTGATAGGTGTTGGCTGGTGACTGAGTGAGAAGTCACTTCGGCATGTGAGATAAGCTTTCCGTATTTTTTGGGAAGTGATTGAGAACGTGGCAGAAGGCACGCTGGCATGCTGAGTCATCCCTCATTTTATAGGTGTCGAGTGGCGATTGGACGGGAAGTCACTTCAGGATGGAAGAGGGTGTCTCCGCATTTTTCGGGAAGTGATTGAGAGTGTGGCAGAAGGCACGCTGGTAGCTGACAAGTCATGAAGACCTTCAGGCTAGAATCAAGATAAGTTTTGTCCGAGGTGGATTTGGATGTTGTCATGTGCTTAGGGGAAGAAACTTGAGGTGGAGGTTATTCCTCAATCTAGTCGATAGGGAATATTCATTAAGTTATCTCCATGAGTCGCCGAGTAAATGGTCGAGAGCCCTTGGTGGGTCATCTTTGACGATAGGGTCAGCTGATCCCGCCTTCATGTCGACATGAAAGAATATTGATTTAATGAGTCGGCAGAGTCGAGGCCTCTATTAGGCTTGGGCCAGTAAGTTGATTGGGGCCTTATTTGTCGAAATGTACTCATTAGTATTTTGTTTATACATTATATTTCTAGCGAATGGGAACACCATAACAGTTGGTCATTTTTGTTTGGAGTCGGCTTGAGCCGGGTCCGAGTGAAAAAAAATAAGCTTCCTATCCTTGAGAATCCACTCAAGAAGCTGAAGAGCTTCTGCTATCTATCATGTTGATGTCATCGGTGTTGGGTCCTTTTGTTTTGATGATGATTTATAAACAATTTACAACTAATATTGTTTGTCTAGTGTTTGTGTTTTTGTATTTATTCTAGGCAAACAATATGCTGGAGGATGGATGGAATCAAGCATTTACGATCATATCCAATAAAGGTTGGCGGAATAATGGTTGAAGCCTATGCAATTCAAGTTAAAGATCCAAGTTCAAGATTCATCTGTAAGTTTACCAAGTCGAGCTCATTGAAGACATTCATCAAGCATGGGTAATTTAGTTTAGGTTTTATACTATGTGTGTTAGTACTTTAAGCTTAATTATATATACACATACACGTACACACATACACGTTTTGGTTTTTGTGTATATATATATATATATATATATATATGTTTTGGTTTAGCTATATAGATATGAAACAATATATATCTTTATATATACTTTTATATGTTTCATATTCTATTGTATTTGGAAAAATATTGTGTTTTTGGTTTATATAGTTTATAGACTTAACAACTATAGTATACTATTTATCAAGTCTATAAAATTATTTTACAAAGTTTCAAAACTTGGCTTATGTCAAAACATTAAAATTCAAGTATCTCATGTTTTCATATTTTGGACATATTTGCAAAATGATGATATTTTACAAATAGGAGGTGATTTTTAAAAACCAATTTTTGTAGCATGTTTATTATCATGTCTACAATCATTTACCAAAGTTTTACATTTTTCTGATTTTATTTGCTATTTTTAAAGGCGGTTTGAAAATTAGATTTTTGTTTCAAAACAGGCTGATAGCCTATTATCAGTCGACTGGTCAGTCGACTGATAAGTCGACTGAAGAAATAACCTGGAATAATAAAAGTTTTTGTTTTGTTTTAGTCGACTGACCAATCGACTGATGAGGTCATCAGTCGACTGATAAGGTCCGTCAGTCGACTGATGAGCTGGAAAACGCCTCTAACGGTCAGCTCATCAGTCGACTGATAAAAGCCGTCAGTCGACTGATGCTGTAACAGCTAGTTTTTTTTAGCCTTTTACAGATTTAGGTTTTTGGTCTTTTGCCTTATTTTCTCTTGGCTTTGGGGTTCCTATAAATACCCCCCGCATATCTTCAGTTTTATTAACTCAAGAGAATTGTTTAAATTAAGTTTAAGGATGTTTAAGTTTTGTTTAAGTTTGTTTAAGAGTTTGTTTGTGAAGAAACTTTCACAAGAGCTTGGGGAGATCATCTATTGGTGTTTGAGCATTCAACTCTTCTCCTTCTCTCTCTTGTCATCTAGAGAAGTTTTCTAAACTCAATCTAGCTATTTTATATGTTTGATTTTCATTTCCATAAGCTAGAATCTATATTGAGTTTAGTTGGATTTTGTTTTATTAAATCTTATTGTTACACACGCCCACTTGAGCTTATAGTATTTCATACATAGTATAATTGGGGTTGTGAGAGATTATAACTTTGAGCTATACTTAATTGAGTTCTCACCTTGTTTAGAGAACAATCATTTGTTGAGTGCCTAAATTATGAGGTTCACCTTGTAATACACTAGTATACCAAGAGAAGTGTGTAGTGAGAGACGGTATCGTCCCAAGAGGAGTGAGGTAGGTGGTAATGCCTAGAGAGAGGTTATAATTCCTAACACTTGAGGAAGACACGGGCTAGAGACCAACACTTGAGGTGGTAGTTAGTGTGTTTATATTATGAGTGATTGTAAAGTTTTCGGTGAGCTAGAAAACTGAATTGTGAGGTGTAATACGTTATTCGGGTGAGTGTTGAAAACCCGGTTATGTAGTGAATTTCTCCCCGAGAGTGGGGAGCGAAGACATAGGACAGAAGGTCCGAACTTCGTGATCATTTGATTGTGTTTGAGCTTGCATTGGCATTCATTTATACTTGTGCTCATTGCTTATATCGCCTATTGCATCTTGTCTATTTCATCCACTATTTGTTTACCCTTGTTTATATTGCTTATCCTAGCATATATCTCATTACATATCCTTTTGCTAGGATATTTGTTAATAAGAGGATATTTGTTAATAAGTTTTTAATTGGCATTAAATCGGATTAGATTAGCATTCACCCCCCCCCCCCTCCCCTTCTAGGGTTCTTTCCTAGTGGCATTAGGGTACTTTCAATCGGGTACCCCTATTTCTGCCATGGCTCCGTTCTTATTGGTTGATGTCACTCAGGGATTTGAACCGCCATTCTAGGAATTGAAGCATCTTGGAGTAAATGGGGGCATTCTGTTTTTTTAGCGTCAAGACATGGGGTAGTAAAGAGGCGACGCTTCGTGTTTTGAATAAAATAGTTGAGATTCCAAGGCAGATCTCATACATTTATTTTGAAATGCCTTGTGCCTTCAGATGAACCCACGTGGCTCTCCAGAATGCTATAAATAGCTTGCCAAGGCTGACAAACTCCCTTTACAAACTTTTTCTCTTGAAAACTTGACTTCTAAGCTTTGAGCAGAAATATTCTTAATGGCTTCTCAAGCTTCGACCGCTAGTCCTAATAAGGAAAAGCTTGCTCTTCTCAACCTCACTTGCTCAAGAGTCTGTCTGGATGACCTGGTGGGGCTTTATGAGCTTTATGATATCCCCAGGTCTATTACATTGGCAGCACCCGAGAGGAGCGAGCCGGTGCATAGGCACAATGAGAATCAGGTGCCTGTATATTTGCACCCGAGAGTAGCAAGCCGGTGCATAGGCACAATGAGAATCAGGTGCCTGTATATTTGGCCCATTTGGAGCAAGGTTTACGGCCACCTCTCCATTCTTTCATCAAGGAGGTACATGCTTCTTTGGGTGTTTCCCCTTCCCAATTTTACCCGGGAGCAATGGGGGCTTTGGTGGTTTTTATAATAATCTGCCGCTGTGTGGGAGTACAGCTATGATGCCCCAGGTTTCAAGCAAGGCTCCAGTCCAAGGCGAAACCTAGAATGTCAAACCTGCCAAGCACCAAACACCATGCTGCGACATGTTTCACCATCACAGTCACTATCTCTCTAGTGGAAATAACAAATAGGTAAGAATACCGACAGGCAAATAATAGAGATAGAACAAACCAAGTGTACACAGAAGCAATAAGAGAATAATCATCAGTGAGCCCAACTAAAATAGAAATATCTCTGAGTCTGAAATAAATCTCAATAAATCTCAAGTACAATGAGTCAAATAAAGTATTACTACGTCTCCCAGCCTCTACAAAATAAAATACAAGTCTAGAGTCTGAACATAAACAACTAACTGTTGAGTTCTGTAATAACTATTAAAATAATAAATAGCTAGATAGAATCTATGAAGAAATCCCATCAACCTGTGACTCTTTGTGCGCCAGACTCGGTGCATAAAAGGGGGGAAAACAACAAGCGTCAAAGCGCTATAGCGAGATCATCTCCACCTCTCCCCGGGGGAAGGGGTAGGAGTATATAGAAAATACAGATAGTATTTAAGTATAAAATCATTCATATAAATCTAACTGGAGATTAGTATTTAGGAATCTATAACACGAGAGTTAGTACGTCGAGCGAAATAATCCAAACAAGGAAACCCTCATGTATATACCATGTCTCAATTTGTGACTCCCTAAATACTAATTCCAACTCTATGAATGAAAAAGAACAATAAACAAAAAGGTAACACTCTAAACCTCAAACCTATAGAACAAATATCTCATCCCGATCTACACTCGGGTAGATGGATCTAACATAAGAGAAATTCATCCACAACAAAAGTTAACCATAAGCCATGTCGTGTAAGTCACGGTCTCAGAGAAAACACCCTACTTACGGGCATTCAAAAATAGAAGCAAAACTACAATTTATAATACTTACTTGTGTGCATCTCTTATGCAATAGAGATACTCTTATAATATCCTTACTCAATCGCTCTGCGGTAATAGGTTTTATCTCATGAAATAATGATACTTTTGTAATATTCTTACTCAATCGCCCTGTGAAAATAGGTTTCATCTCCCTATTCCGGATACATGATATGATGATACTTTTGTAATATTCTTACTCAATCACCCTACGGAAATAGGTTTCATCTCCCTATTCCGAAAACAAGAAATTTATTATGCTCTTCATATTTTTCAACTTAAATTAGGATAAAAGTATGTTAACACAACATATTCTAAACATACGTGCACATATCTCGGTATGTGTATCCATATCTGGTGTTTAATGTCATCTCGAGTGTTAAACAACTCATAAACATTATATTATAGAAGTACAAGGTCGAGAGGCTCGCTCGAAAACCGAAACAATCGAACAAAACATGCACAGGCCGATATACAGTTTGGCGGTCGACCGTAATTATGCGACGGTCGACCGCGATGGGTTCCAGGGCCTACCCAGACCTCTGCCCTGCACGCGGTCGACCGCCACTAAGGCGCGGTTGACCGTGGGCTGAAATTCCAGATTCTAATTGGTTGTGTGTGTTGTATTCACACCGTGTTTAGGTGATTCAAACATGATTAAAATAATATGAATCTTGCATGGAAACATATCAACAGTAGATAAAAACTTCTGGGAGTAACATAATATATAATACATGATTATGTGCATAAAAATTCATATTTAAAACCCTAAAACATGCATAAGAACTTGAAACAAAGAACAATTCATCTTTCTTCAAACTAAACAACTTGTAAATCATTTTTAGATCTTAAATATCTTCTGTAAATTCGTTCTCAAACCTTTTCACATGGAAAGACCTAGTCTTTATACATATAATATAAAAGAATTGATTTTTATTCATAAACTAGTCAATTTGACTCTTTAAAAACGTGTTAAAAACTAGGATTAGGATTAGCAGAGATGAACTCGCCTAAGATTTGTAGAAAAATGTTTAAGATGCCAAACAAAAGAAGATCTCCACTCCAAAAGCCAAAAACGACATGAAATCCCGTTCAAAAGCCTCCAATCTTCTCCAAGAATCAAGTTAGGGTTTATGGGGGTTTGGTGGTTATTAAGGTTCTTAGAAAAACTAAGAAAATCCGTGAAAGATTGATATATAAACCAAGGAAAACAAATATGGGCTTTAGAAATCCGAAAATAACTCAAACAGGAGAAAATTTTCTGCAGGTGTCGCGGTCGACCGTGGCAGTCGACTGTCTCGTGGTCGACCGGACTAGAATTTTCCAGTTCCTTATATATTTGGTCATTGTGCATATTTTGACTCTTTTCTTCCTCACGAATGAACTTGTTTATACTCAAAGCACATGGTATACTACTCACATACCATTTAACTGAATTTATCAAAATAAAAATTCATATATCATAATTAATCACATATTAATTATATATATATCACCAATTTTTAGGGTTTTATATTCACTCCCCCTACCCCTAAAAGAATTTCGTCCTCAAAATTTCGCAGTCATATCATAGGAATTAATAATATAAGAAAAGCAGTAAGAGGGGATAATCCAGACAAGGAAACTCTCTCATACACATCTCGTACCATTAATTCTTAGATATGAATCATAAGCCATATTTAAACTTAACCAATCTAGAATATGTGCATCCTCACTTAACCCCTAATTAGATAGAACAAGTACGTTGGGTAAAAAATCCAGACAAGGAACCCCCCATATATATACTATATATTCCGAATAATTAAGGGTCAAGTGTTGAATGACTCATTCTAGCGTTAAATATATACGTGACTAACAACACATGCAATCACATCTATCAATGCATATAAGCACATTTAAATATCAACATATTACATGTTCAAACAGGTGTGGGTAGTCGCGATGTACATCCTCATTACGCTCCCAAGAAATATCTTCGGCTCATTGCCGGTTCCATTGGACTTTCACTAATGGGATGACTTTGTTTCTAAGCTTTTTATTCTCTCTTGCAAGAATGCATAGTGGAATCTCCATGGTAGTCAAATCATCCTGGATCTCAACCTCTGGTAAATCAATCACCATCTACTTCTCTTCATCACGCAAATGTTTCTTGAGCATCGAAATATGAAAGACATCGTGTATGCTCGACATTGATGCTGGAAGGTCTAATCTATAAGAAACAACTCCAATGCGCTCGATAATACTGAAGGGACCAACATATCTCGGGGTAAGCTTCCATCGTCTACCGAATCGCTAAACGCCTTTCATCGGTGATAGTTTCAATATAACTAAGTCTCCAACCTGAAACTCTAAGGGTCGTATCCGCTGATCTGCATAACTCTTTTGCCGACTCTATGCATCAAGAATACGCTTCCAGGTCAATGTCATCTTTTTCGTGGTCTGCCTAACTAGCTTCGGACCAAGTAATAGACTATCCTCTGGCTCTGTCCAACATATCAGCGATCTGCAAGGCCTCCCGTACAAGGCTTCATACGATGTCATCCCAATGGTAGCTTGATAACTATTATTATATGCAAATTCAATCAATGGGATGTGGTCCTCCCAGCTACCTAAAAATCTATAACACATGCTCTCAGCATATCCTCTAATACCTGATTCACTCTCTCGGTCTGACCATCTGTCTGGGGTGGAATACACTACTGAATGATAACTGACTACCAAAAGCATCCTAAAAACTCTTTCAGAAATGGGATGTGAAGACTGAGCCCCGATCTGATACAATCGTCTCCGGAACTCCATGCAATCTGACACAGAAATGGGATGTGAAGACTGAGCCCCGATCTGATACAATCGTCTCCGGAACTCCATGCAATCTGACAATCTCTCGAATAAAAATCCCCTGAGCCCCGATCTGATACAATCGTCTCCGGAACTCCATGCAATCTGACAATCTCTCGAATAAAAATCCCTGCATATGTGTCCGCCATATAAGTCATCCTCACAGGTAAGAAATGCATCGACTTTATCAATCTGTCCACTATAACCCAAACAGAATCATTTCTTTTCTTTGATTTAGGCAACCCTACTATGAAATCCATAGAAATATCTGCTCATTTCAACTCGGGAATGGGTAAAGGCTGTAGGGTATCTGTAGGTCTCTAATATTCTGTCTTAACTTGCTGGTAGGTATAACACTTAGCCACATAATCTACAATCTCTCTGCATATACCACTCCACCAAAAATACCTCCTCAGATACTTGTACATTTTCGTCATGCCTGGATGCACTGTATATCTGCTACGATGTGCCTCGTCAAAAAGTTCCCTCTTCAGCTATAGATTGTTCGGCATGACAATCATGTCCTTCATTCGAAGGCCTCCATCTACTCCAATAGTCCAATCATCATTGGGTTCATTGGAAATCTCCCTCTTGTGGGTTTGAATCTAATAATCCTCTAACTGAGCTTCGACTATTCTATCTCCCCAAGATGATTGTACTGATAAAGCTCCTAAGAAAACATTGCTCCTACCAATCTCTAGCCAAAAATCATAATGGTTGAGAGTATAAAGATCCCGATATAGTAAACACCTCAAAGTTGCTAGCCTGTGATGACGCTTCCTGCTCAACGCGTCTGCTTCCACGTTCGCCATTCCTGGATGATACTATATAGCGAACTCATAATCCTTAATAAACTCTATCCATCACTGTTGTCTTTGGTTGAGTTCTTTCTGTGAAAAGAGGTACTTCAAACTCTGATGTTCTGCGAATAACTCAAACTGTACTCCGTACAAATAATGCATCCACGCCTTCGGTGCAAAGACTACTGTGCTAGCTCCAAATCATGTATAGGATAATTCTGCTCATGAGTCCTCAACTGTCTCGAAATATAGGCTACAACTCTCTGGGTTTGCATTAATACACCTCTAAGACCTGATAAGGATGCATCAATGGAGACAATAAAAGTCTTATTACTACTGGGAATAATTAATACTGGTGCTGAAGTCAACTTAGTCTTCAATATCTCAAAGGCCTCTTGACATTTTGTGGCCCAAATAAATTGTACATCCTTCTTAGTAAGGCGTGTAAGTGGCGTCACGATCTTCGAGAAGTCTTGAATAAATTTTCTGTAATAGCCCGCCAGACCTAAGAAGTTACGAATCTCGGTAACTATCTTCGGTGGTTCCTAATCAAGTACGGTCTCTACTTTAGCTGGATCTACTGTAATACCTTCCCGACTGATGATATGGCCCAAAAATCTGACTTCTGATAACCAACATTCACATTTGCTAAATTTTGTATACAGTTGGTGTTCTTGCAAAGTCCGCAATGCCAACCTCAAATGCTACTCATGCTCGACCTCCGATCTAGAATAGATGAGGATATCATCAATGAAAACTATCATGAACTAGTCCAAGTATAGATGGAAAACCCGATTTATCAAATCCATGAATATTGTGGGTGCATTGGTCAGCCCAAATGGTATGACAAGAAACTCGAAAGACCCATATCGAGTCAAGAAGGCGGTCTTGGGAATATCCATCTCCCGAATCCGTAACTGATGATAACCAGAATGAAGATCTATCTTCAAAAAACACTGAGCCCCCTGCAACTGGTCGAACAACTCATTGATCCTCGGTAATGGGTACCTATTTCGGATAGTGACCTTGTTTAACTTGCGATAATCAATGCATAATCGCATACTCCCATCCTGTTTCTTCACAAAGAGGACCGGTGCTCCCCACAGAGAGTGACTCCGTCGAATGAATCCCTAAGACAAAAACTCATATAGCTGGATCTGTAGCTCTCTCATCTCAACAGGCGCCATACGATAAGGAGCTCGGGAAATCGGCGTGGTGCCTAGCTGCAACTCTATACAAAACTCGACCTCTCTCACTGGAGATAATCCTGGTATGTCCTAGAAAACATCCTGGTACTCTGAGACTACTCGCATCTCACTCAATTCTATGCCCCGATCCTACAACATCACCTCCTCGACGTATGACAAATATGACTCCGCAAACTGGTTGCCTCTGGAGGTCGCCACCACTAACTCAAATCCATCATATGCTCGCAAACTGACTGTCTTCACAAAACAGTAGATACTCACATGGTAGGAAGATAGCCAATCCATACCAAGGATAACATCGAACTCAGACATACACAACACGATCAGGTCTATCACGAACTCAGAATCGTCCAAACTGATGATACATCTCCTACAAACACTCTCTAAAAGAGACGTCTTCCCTAAAGGAGTAGATACCAATAAAGGAAAATCTAATGGTTGTGCCACAAGTTAGAATCTAACCGTAAAATCGTAGAAGATAAAAGAATGTGAAGCTACGTGTTAGAAAGGAATTCACAAGGAAAGTACCTTCCACTACCATCCCGCTCGCGCCATGATCGCGAGGAACAACTGCGTACACTCTACCAGTCGGCTACGCTGCATCACCTGGAACGTATGGGACTATCTATCCCTGCTGGGTCTCCTGAATTGCTTGTACCTATCCCTCAATCCTCGGGACTGCTGGAGGTGCCTCGATTCTCAACTGTTGACCCTAATCGCGACCCTGAGTGTGGTTCTGCTGCTGTTACTAATTTCTGCCCTGTTAGCTTGTTATGGGTGTGTTGCGGCACTCTGCTGCTCTGTGACCGAGCTTGTTGTAATTAAAACAAGCTCTATGAAATCGACGCTCCTGTTGCGCCTTCTGATCCTGCTGATTGCTCTTCTTATGGGGACCCTGCTGATGTAGAGCCTTATTCTGATGCTGGGGTCCTCCGGAGCCTGTAAAAGGTCTCTTACCTTTACCTTTATCTCTGGACTGCCCTGGCTTAGCATTACCATCTTTGCCCTTAATAAATATAGTTGTATCTATCTCCTCAGCTATAGCAGCATCTGCCACGTCCCGTACTGAACGGAATCTCTGAGATACTAAATATCGACGTAAACCTAGGTGAAGTCCCATCATGAACATCTGAGTCTGCCTCTCCTCGGTGTGTCACATGCCAGTGAATCTAAGTAGTGACATGAATTTACTCTCAAAATCCATCACAAACATATCCCCCTGCTCTAATCGAGCCAGCTCTAACTCCTTCTTGGCTTTCATTGTAGCCAAAACATACTGTTCTTCAAAGAAATACACAAAAGTCTCCCACGAGGCCGTCAACCTCTGCTCTGGAGTAAAACGAAGTCGATACCATCCTCTATCAACTTGCTCAGCTCCTTAAGTACGAGTACCTCGACGTCCATGTCCTCTTCCTGACATCTATAATTTAGAAGTAGAGCTTATTATGCAGTAAATAGAATCTCAAGCAGGAAAAGATATAATGTATACCAATAAGTAAATCGTATCACATATTACTCATAGCATGCTTTATTATTCAAGCAAATAGTTTATCATAAAAAAATTAGTAACTTCCCGCGTACATATATAATACATCCTCACTCATACTAGGAATTCCTAGCGGACTGTATACATGATTCCTAGGAAACTCTATCCTAACTCCATAGTATGATACAGGAATGATCCTAAGGAAATGAGAACCTAAAGCTCTGATACCAACTGTGACGTCCCAGGTTTCACGTAAGGCTGCAGTCCAAGGCAAAACCCGGAATGTTAAACCTGCCAAGCACCAAACACCATGCTACGATATGTTTCACCATCATAGTCACTATCTCTCTAGTGGAAACAACAAATAGGTGAGAGTACTGACAGGTAAATAATAGAGATAGAACAAACCAAGTGTACACAGAAGCAATAAGAGAATAATCATCAGTGAGCCCAACTAAAATAGAAAGATCTCTAAGTCTAAAATAAACCTCAAGTATAATGAGTCAAATAAAGTATCACTATGGCTCTCAGCCTCTACAAAATGAAATACAAATCTAGACTCTAAACATAAACAACTAACTGTGGAGTTCTGTAATAACTACTAAAATAATAAATAGCTAGATGGAATCTATGAAGAAATCTCATCAACCTGCGACTCTCCGTGCGCCGGACTCGCTACTTGAAAGAGGGGAAAACAACGAGCGTCAAAGCACTATAGCAAGATCATCTCCACCTCTCCCCAGGGAAAGGGGTAGGAGTACATAGAAAATACAGATAATATTTAAGTATAAAAACATTCATATAAATCTAACTGGAGATTAATATTTAAGAATCCATAACACGAGAGTTAGTACGTTGAGCAAAATAATCCAAACAAGAAAACCGTCATGTATATACCATGTCTCAAATTATGACTCCCTAAATACTAATTTCAAACTCTAAAATGAAAAGGAACAATAAACAAAAAGGTAACACTCCAAACTTCAAACCTGTAGAACAAATATCTCATCCCGATCTACACTCGAGTAGACGGATCTAACATAAGAGAAACTCATCCACAACAAAAGTTAACCACAAGCCATGTCGTGTAAGTCATGATCTCAGAGAAAGCACCCTACTTACGGGCATTCAAAAATAGAAGAAAAACTACAATTTATAATACTTACATGTGTGCATCTCTTGTGCAATAGCGACACTCTTATAATATCCTTACTCAATCACTCTGTGGTAATAGGTTTTATCTCCCTATCCCGGATACAGAAATGATGATACTTTTGTAATGTTCTTACTCAATCGTCCTATGAAAATAGGTTTCATCTCTCTATTTCGGATACATGATATGACAATACTTTTGTAATATTCTTACTCAATTGCCCTGCGGAAATATGTTTCATCTCCCTATTCTGGAAACATAAAATTTATTATGTTCTTCATATTTTAACTTAAATTAGGACAAAAGTATGTTAACACGATATATTCTAAATATATGTGCACATATCTCAGTGTACGTATCCATATATGGCGTTTAATGTTATCTCGAGTGTTAAACAACTCATAAACATTGTATTATAGCAGTACAAGGTCGAGAGGCTCACTCGAAAACTGAAACAATCGAACAAAACATGCACAGTTCGATATACAGTTTGACGGTCGAGCGTAATTATATGACCCCCCCCCCCGCCACTAAGGCGCGGTCGACCGTGGGCTAAAATTCTAGATTCTAAATCTGATTGTGTGTGTTGTATTCACGTCGTGTTTAGGTGATTCAAACATGATTAAAACAATATGAATCTTGCATGGAAACATGTCAACGGCAGATAAAAACTTCTGTGAGCAACACAATATATAATACATGTTTATGTGCATAAAAATTCATATTTAAACCCCTAAAACATGCATAAGAACTTGAAACAAAGAACAATTCATCTTTCTTCAGATTAAACAACATTTAAATCATTTTCAGATCTTAAATATCTTCTGTAAATTGGTTCTCAAACCTTTTTTCACATGGAAAGACCTACTCTTTATACATATAATACAAAAGAATTAACTTTTATTCATAAACTAGTCAATTTGGCTCTATAAAGCATGTTAAAAACTCTTTAAAATGTTTTAAAAAACTAAGAGGAGGATTAGCAGAGATGAACTTGCCTGAGATTTGTAGAAAAACATTTAGATGCCAAACCAAAGAAGATCCCCACTCCAAAAGCCAAAAACCACACGAAATCTCGCTCAAAAGCCTCCAATCTTCTCTAAAAATCAAGTTAGGGTTTATGGAGGTTTGGTGGCTGGGGTTCTTAGAAAAACTAAGAAAATCTGTGAAAAATTGATATATAAACCAAGGAAAATGAATATGGGCTTTAGAAATCCAAAACCGACTCAAAACATGAGAAAAACTTCTGCAGGTGCCACGGTCGACCGTGGCAGTCGACCGTCTGCGGTCGACCATGACGGTCGACCGGACTGGAATTTTCCAACTCCTCATATATTTGGTCATTGTGCATGTTTTGACTCTTTTCTTTCTCATGAATGAACTTGTTTATACTCAAAGCACATGGTATACTACTCACATACCATTTAACTGAATTTATCAAAATAAAAATCCATATATCATAATTAATCACATATTAACTATATATATATCACCAATTTCAAGGTTTTACAATAGCCGAGCATGAGATTGCTCGGTTATTTGGTCATCATTAGGTCGACAAAAAAGGACCCGCACTACTTTTACCACTACAGTGGTCATTTCTAGCTTGTCTCTGACTCTTCGGAGTAGAGCGAGGGCTGGAGAGAGAGGTATTTGTGGGTCTACGGTGCTAACTGCATCTTTGCGTACTCAACCTGACCGGAGGCGAATAGGGATGCGTTAAGGCCGGTTGCCCTTAAGAATGTGGAGATGGGGGACTTGGAGAGCATCTGCTCTTATGCTGGGTCACGGGAAAGGGATGATCTATTCGATGATGCGTCTCTCTGAACGGCGGGCATGTCCATGATCTTTTCCTCTATTAGCGA
The DNA here is from genome assembly GCF_001876935.1 of Asparagus officinalis. Taxonomy (NCBI): domain Eukaryota; kingdom Viridiplantae; phylum Streptophyta; class Magnoliopsida; order Asparagales; family Asparagaceae; genus Asparagus; species Asparagus officinalis. The sequence goes on from NC_033797.1 coordinate 70,248,392, forward strand.
TTAAGCGAGGCCTCTTGCTCTTTCGTTGATGGTAAATCACAAGATAAGCACAGGGACCGAGGGACGAAGCTCCTTTACCAAACCCTAAAAGAAATTGAGGGATGCCCTTGGTTCTGAGGAAGTAGCTAGCTTGATGCCTCAAGTGGCCAAAATTGCCTCTGAATTAAGGGGGAGGACAAGGTTTGAGAGGCGACGACGCCCTGTCAAACCAGTTATGGGGCCTCAGTCAGCTGGAATGGGTCCACTAGTTACTCAGCCTAACCGCTTGGAAAATATGGGGCTGGTAGATGATTCTTCTCCTGGCGGGGAGACAATGACTCAGGCAGTTAAGGAGGATGTTGTCAACCCCACTTCTATGCCTGAGTCATATTGTTGTCCTAGCAAGGAGCTGGTTTGGGTGGACAGTGACATCGAAGGGCGAGCTGGAACTCCGTCAGGCCAAAAGGAGAATGGTTCTGACGAGAGGATTCTGGGCGAGATGCCAAGTACTGGTATTCATCAGGCCCTCCAAGCTTGCTTGGCATGGGGGACTTTGTTGAAGCAGGCTATGTTCAATCGACTTGAGTATATGCACAACTCTTCCCTGGAATGGCAGGCAAAGCAGGCCCAGGAAAGGTTGGCCAAGGAAGAAGCAGAGAAAAGGGTCGCTACTTTGGAAGCCGAATTGGCTCTTAAAGAAGGTGCTTGGCGCCGGAGTCTGGATGAGAAGGAAGAGCTCATGAAGACTTTTTGGATCCGGTTTTCCAAGAAGATGAGAACCATCAAGGATCTTCAAAGGGAGATGGCTCATCTACAGGTGGAGGTTGAGTCCAAAAAGCATCAAAGGGTGATGACTGAGGCAGAGGCCCTATCGAGTCACCTGTCCCTCGAGAAATAGAGGAAGGACTTCGAGGAACAATAGTCAGAGATCCAGGCATCTATGGCCTTTATCAAGGACTTGGAGGACAAGCTCACTCGTCTGGATTTGGAGCAATATAAAAATAAATTGGTCGACGACTGGCACTATGGCCTCTTAGTAAGGGTTGAAGTGACTGGTATCCTTCCCTCGTCTCCTGCTATCTCAACCTCTTGAAAGATGTTGAGAGAAGTAGGGGCGGGCTGGATTTAGTAGTGAGTGACGACGAGGATGAGCCTACTGCTACGACCCCTAGTGAATCTTCTCTATCTACTACCACTAGGAGACTGCCAAGTCCTACTCCCAGATCTAGTCGGGAGCTCTGAAGACTTGGTATCTTTTTTTAGAGAAGTTTGTAATAAAGTTTTCTCTTGTTGAATGAATATCAACTTTTGTTTCCATTCTTGAGTTTAACTTTATTTTTTATGTTCTCTTAGCTTTGTGACTTTGTTCTGATTAAGAACTAAAAATTAGCCAGGGTGGGTAAGTTGTGATGTGTCGACCCGTACTTAGGGAATTAGGACAACTGGTTCACCTAGCATCTTATGTTGGCTGGATATATAGTTCTTTTATTAACAAAAAACTCGGTGAAAGATTGCCTGAGTTTGTATGTCAAAAAACTATTAATCCAAGCTTTTAAAAATCATACCTTAGGCATATGTAAGATGACATGAGGATCTTTTTGGTAGAATGATAACCCTGAGGTTGGGTGCCTAGGTCTTATGTAGGTGTCTAGGTCTTCAATATCCTCGTATGGTCGAGAGGTGATTGTAGAAATCGACCATAGGGTTGGTGTCTTGGGCTTATTCCTAAAAAGAAAGGGCTTAAAATTCAACTAAGGAGTCTAATGCCTAGAATTTATGGAAGCTGACTAGGTCTTTGGCAGCCTTGAGGCTGAGTGAAAACCCTGAGGTTGGGTGCTTAGGTCATATGTGGTGCCTAGGTCTTCGGTATCCCTATATGGTCGAGAGGCGACTGTGGGAGTTGATCATAGGATTGGTGCCTTGGGTTTATTCCTGAAAAGGTACTAATGGCTTAAAATTCGACTGAGGACTCGAATGCCTAGAACTTATGGAAGTTGACTAGGTTTTTGGCCCTAGTGAAGGATTGATCCCTGCTTAAGTTTGGCACTTTGTAGCGTGAGATAGGAGTCAACTCATATTTGGTAAGATTTCATTAGTACTAAAATTTACACATTTATAGAAAGTATCTGTCATAGGCGTATGACGCTCAAGGGCATCTGATGCTCGAAATGCTCCATGTTTCTTAGCTAAAAGTAGCTTTGGGGAAGGTGAAGCCATCTGTGATTGTAGCCGTAGGCGATTCATTGTTGATTGGTGATTAGTTGAAAAAGATTTTACCATCTCATCAGCCAAGGTTTCTTTGAGATCACGTCTTTATTGAGGGCGGCCTCTGGATCATCCTGTGGATGAATTAGCTTCCTTTACAGAGATCATGCGGGTCACATGCTTCGACCACAAAAGCTTAGGTAACTTTTGTGGTGAAATTCCTTCTTGAATAAGATGCTTAAGAAGCCGGAGACGTTCTCTCCAATAAGTTGGCCAGCCTACAGACTTCAAGTTTTTGCTGCAATCTCATCTCCACTAGATGGGAATTGTTCCCTTCAAAGAGGCATCAGAGTCCGAGGCGCCTAGCACAGACTTGATCACTGCTCATGTGCTCATATGAGCTATATTGCCAGTTAGAGCTTGAGCGATATTGGACCTAATCAGGACCCATGATTAGGATAAGGCTCTCTATGTGATTCGACTCAAGGCTTTTCTGTAGTCAGGGAGCCAGAGTTATTCTGCGAAGGCAAAAAGCCAGAGTTGCTTGTTCAAGGAAGACAGGTACCCTTATGGTGTGTCTTCTTATGGTGGGTCTTAGGGGTGCTAATAGTCGCTCTACCATCTAGTAGATGGCGTACTTTGGCAAACACTCCCCAGAAAGTTACAGAGGTCTTTGAGCATTACGCTTATGTTGATTCCTCTTAGCCAAAACTAACCCTCCTTAGCTTGAATTATACAACTCCCGACTTCATTTACCTTGGATGGTACAACTTCAGTGTTGTTTTTCAGGGGGAGTAGAATTAGACCCATGTTCAGAACTTAGCATGTCTTCTCAAAAAAAAAAGTAGGGCCCCACAGTAGGTGCCAAACTGTTGATGGCTAGGATCAAACAGTCAATCATATCCAAAAGAGGATAGGTACGGATTCGTGGCAGGATCGGTTCATCTTGAGCCCTCGCTGGGACATAGTAGAGGATATTGATGAAGGGTCTGCCTCCTTCTCCGTCTTTCTGCTTGGCTCTTGAATTAGAGGATGAAGTGCATGCTGCATAGACAAGAAGAACCTGTGAGATGATGGAGACCGATTCCCCCGTGATTCCTCTGATGGTCAAGTTAGTGAAACTTGAGTGGGGAAGGGGAAGATCAAGGAAAGAACTCATGTGGTTCTATGGAGTTAGATTGACTAAGCTCTTGAGAGCCTACCCCCTTTAAGTTAGGGTCATACCTATATATATCTACGGGCGGATGGGTAGGTTGGTCCTCTTTTGCTATGCACAGGAGGGCGATGGCAAGATGTGGGCTGGACGCTAAGTCAGCCCTTTGCTTGACAGGTGTCGGCTGGTGACTGGGTGAGAAGTCACTTCGGCATGGGAAGTAAGCTCTCTATATTTTTTAGGAAGTGATTGAGAGCGTGCATTCTGGCACGCTGGCAGGCTGAGTCATCCCTTGTTGTACAGGTGTCGGCTGGTGACTAGAGGGGAAGTCACTTCGGCATGGGAGAGAGTGTCTCCGTATTTTTTGGGAAGTGATTGAGAGTGTGGCAGAAGGAAGGCACACTGGCAGCTGACATGTCATGAAGACCTTTAGGCTAGAATCAAGATAAGGCTTGTCCGAGGTGTACTGGGATGCTGACATGTGCTCAGGGGAAGACACTTGAGGTGGAGGTTATTCCTCAATCTAGTCGATAGGGAATGTTCATGAAGTCATCTCCGTGAGTCACCAAGCAAATGGTCGAATGTCCTTGGTGGGTCATCTTCGACGATAGGGTCGGCTGATCCCGCCTTTCGTGTTGGCATGAAAGAATGTTGATTTGATGAGTCGACGGGGTTGAGGTCTCTGTTGGGCTTGGGCCACTAAGTTGATTGGGGCCTTGTTTGCGGAAATGCACTCATCAGTGCTTTGTTTATACATTATATTTTTAGTGAATGGGATTACCATAATAATAACAAAAGTCACATCAAATATAATACAAAATTAGTAATCTCCCATAGAAATGACCATGGTTCGAACCTAAAAATCACCAATTTAACTATTGTATGAAGTAAATATGTATATGTGCACCTAGACCCTGCATCCCGAACCAAGCACCAGCGAAGCAACCCGGAACTGAGCCCGAAAACTGGGCTTGGGCCGTAGGCATTTTGGAAACTCCTAGTCTGTAGGGAGCAATGATGTGCTTACTTATTTCTTGAATTTGAGAAAGATTGAGTTTTCTCTCCCTCAATATGCAGATTTTCTTATGAGAATCGCTTAACATTTTACTGAGCTAAGAGATTAATATTTCATCCTTATAACATTTTAGAATGTACAATATTTAGTTCCTCATAGTAATTGCAAATTGTCTATAAGGGTTTACGGTAAGTTTGTTCAATATGTACTGCAAGGGTCAGTTCGGCAACTCTCCCCCTAAATCAGTTCTAGTGTGAACAAATTTACTTGTAGACAACGTGGAGCGGTGGAAAATTTTTAAAATGATTTAAGGCCAAAATTGGCCTAAACAAAAAACAAGTTTAAGTATATAAGCTAATTAATTATTTGCCAAACTAAGATCAAGACTTAATATTTTTTTCCCCCACTAAACCAGCTTAAATTGGAGTTGCCACCAATTTAGTTTCTTTGTTCTGCATATTAACTTCATGTTTTTAATTTACATTGAAGAGGTAATCTTGTAAATTGGAATTTACTTCAATTGCAATAATCATAAGGCAAACAATGATCTCAATGTTTGTATTTCTAAATCCTGTTGATGTGTTTGCTCACTCAAATTTCTAACTTTATTTTTCCTTTGTTAAAGGAACTAATTAGACTTGGAGCTACAAAGACAGCTGTTTTGGGATTCCACTATTAGGATTCTTGTCATTACAAAGAACTTTAGGTGGAGGCATGAATAGAGATTGTGCCCTTGATAATAACCGACAAGCACAATTATATAACTCGAGTAGGTCTGTCCATCCGGGCCGAGCTAGGCCGGGCCGGCCCGGAAAACCGAGCCCGGGCCGGGTAAAACCGGAGCCTAAACCCAGGCCCGATTGCCCCGGGCCGGGTCCGGGCTCGGGCCTGAGCGGGCCAGGCTCCGGGCCGGGCCGGATTTTTTTACTTTTTTTAATTTTTTTAAATCTCTTTAAATTTTGAAATATACATAAAAAATTACAAGAAAATGCTAATAAAAAACAATAATATTATTAATAACTTGAAATGACATAAATTACAAATACAAAAAAAATTACAAATACAAAAAATTATAAAAATAAAAGATGATAAAAATAACTTCTTTATTAATAATTAATAAATTATTTACAAGTATAAATTTATTTCAAATAAAAGATGATAAAAATAACTTCTTTATTAATAATTAATAAATTATTTACAAGTATAAATTTATTTCAGAATTCATCGCATCACAATAGATGAGTACATCCTAACTAGGTTGATATCTACTCACCTATATCATTACCATTTGTAACTGTTTCCAAAATAATTCATTATAAACTTAAAGCTAAGAAATAAAAATTATAATTTGATGAATATTGTTTAATCTTTATATTTATCTGCTAGTCCTAACTCTTTAAATTTATCTTCAATTCCAACCATCCGATCGATGCCTTGCATTCGCTTCTCGTACCTCCATCAATCTTGTAAGCACATCACCGCTTATACAGTATACGGATCTAAGCATGTCCTGTGGTTGTCGATCAAACGTCCTGCTGTGCTGAAGGCGGATTCCGAAGCTACCGTCAAAATCTGTACTGTTAGTAAGTCACGAACCATGATGGAAATATAGGATATAAAACTGATCCATATACTCTCCACCATTGTAAAATATCTAAAGCATTTCCTTGACATTTAACTAAAGAAGCAAATAAATATTCATCTATTTCAGAAACCTCTAATGATGATCCATGTCCAGATCCACCAGTTAGCTCAGCTATCATTGTATACCTATTAAAACATATACTTTTACCTCGGCTTGAGCTCGAAGGCGCCGAAGCTGCAGACTGTTATGCAGCTACACCATGTCTAGCTGTATACTCATCATATAATGTTTGAAAATAATTTTTAATAGCTAAATAATGAGAAGTAGCAGTAAGGGTGGATCCATCATTTAAGTCTATAATCTGTCCACCATACAATGATTATAACAAACTTCAAAGACCAATATCCTTCAAACATGGATCAATAAGAATCCCTAAACCAAAAATATGAGGAATATGCCTAAAATACTTATTAAATTTGCTCTCCATTTGAAAAATTATAGCTCTAAAATTATCATTCATACGATATTTGGTAAAAAAAATTGAATATTTAAAATTTGTAAAGCAGCTAAAGTAATAGTTGGATAATAACAGCCAGATAATAATATTGTAGCATCATAAAAAACTTATAACATCTCATTTATATTACCTATAATTGTTCATTCATCTTCAGTTATTCCATAAGTGCTACCATAGCTAGAACTAGAAGCATAATAATTTATAAAATCATTTATAATTTTTTTATATTCTATTGCCACACTTAACATTGCATAGGTAAAATTCTACATATGGTCAACATCTTTTGAAATTAGTCTGGGCTAATATTTTTTCTTTTATAAAATTATTTTCATCTTTTAAGTCTTTGTTCAGAAGCATTATGTATATAAGCAGTTGTCCTAACTTTTTCTATCATGCGTTTAATTTCAGTAAATGTACTTTGAATAATTAAATTTGTCATATACATCTAATATGAAAAAGATCACCATGACAAGGTAATGACAGAGTTGTTTTGATAAAATCAACAGCTACATTATTATTACTTGCAATATCTAGTGAAAGAAAAAATATTCTTTGATCAATTTCTAGTTTCATAAGTTCTTCAATTATTAAATTTGCAATATTAATACCAATATGTGATTCTTCAATTGCAATAAAGGAAACAACTCTTTTAAACATTTTCCAATTTTCATCAATCTAGTGTATTATGATACATAAATAACAAGTTTGTGCTCTAGATATTCAAATATTAAAAGTTAAAGAAAATCTACAGTTTAAATTTTTAAAATAAGAAATTATTTTTTATTGTTCCTCCTGATAATATTTTAAAATATCACATTGACAGGTTTGATGAGATAATTTTGTAAATGTGGGATAAAAACCATCTCTAAACATATCTTTAAATTCATCATCTTCTACTAATTTAAAAAGAATATTTTTAAGAATGATAAACCTGATGACGCATTTCCTGGCTCGGGCAGCATCATAATTCTAACTATCGAGACTACCAGAAGAGGTGGATTGGGAAATCATAGATTATCGGATATCACCTTGAGGATTCTGGCCTTTGTTGTATTTTTCTATATGACGTTTGAGGTGGTTGGTGCCACTCTTATGATGAGCTTGGAAAGTCTTGTCGCACAACGTACATTTAGCCTTCTGGGTGAGGATCATATCGTGTTCATCCTTGGTGACGTCTATCTTCTCAAAAAAATTCCACACATCGGATCTCGGCTTTTTAGGAGCTCTTGGTGTAGAATCATCGTACCGGATTCAGGATTAACACCAGTAGGATCGGTAGGAGTAGCTTTTGTAGGAGGACTCATTTCAAGATTGGTGGGAGATAGGTTTTGTTCTTCATAATCAGATTTAGAAGTCATTTAATGGAAGGATTAAAAAGTATAAGAGATTATTAGAGAGTATAAGAGAGTATAAGATTGTATAAAAGAATATTAGAGAGAAGTAGATGAGTTTTGGTGTGAGGAGAAGAAGTAAAAACCCCCCTCTATTTATAGAGGCAGCCTCCTAGGTAAATGACCAAAAAACCCTCACAAAATAGCCATTTTTGACCGTTTTAAGGGGCAAAATGGTCAAAACAGCCAATATGGCCATTTTGGCCGGCCTGGCCATAATGGACACTTCTGTGACCGTTTTTCCAAACGATCACTTCTGTGAGCATCGGTTTTGTTGCCTGGACAGTCCTGTTCTGGGCCGAGCACCGACGATCCGGTCCGTACCTAGGCCCGGAACCCGGCCTGGCTCGATTTTTCAGGCCAACCCCGTGCCGGGCCGGGTTCCGGCCCGGGCTGCCAGGCTTTTGGATAGGCCTAAGCTCAAGAATACTAAGAGAGTTGCAGAGAGTTACTTTTTTTGATACATTGCAGAGAGTTACTTCAAGCCATATTCAAGGAGTAAAGATAGCCTACGATGATATATACACAACGTTACGTAATATCATTGTGCATCCTCACAGATATGGTATGTAAATTTTCTTTCAAATAAATGCAGATTAGTAAAATTTCTTTGAAATTCATGTCTTTGAAAATATTGTAGATTTTTGGAATCGACAAGGGGATGTTGTAGTACTGGAACAATTGAGGGTATGATTTTATGCAATGAACTCTTGCGAAATTGTAATTTGTCGTCGGTTTACTTATTTTGGATAGTATTCATCCTACAGAGAAAGCAAATCAGATTATCACCGACAATCTTTCCGAAAAATATTTGAACTATGTAATTTAAGAAGGGAAATCAGAAAATTTATTTCACTGAACGGTTGATCAGCTGGTTGTGGACTTTGATCAGCAACTTATTGATGAGAACAATTAAGGACAAGGAAAATTCTTCTAGCACTAAAATAAACACATTATTCAGACATTTTAGAAAAGAAATTCAAAAAAAATTGATTTCATTGAACAGGAGCACGGAACGGTTGATCAGCTGGTTGTCGGATTTTGATCACACCTTATTAATGAGAACAATTAAGATGGGAAAATGCTTCTAGCTCCACCGCCCCCCCTGGGCCCCCCCCCCCCCCCCAAAAAATCCCCAAAACTTTTTCAAAGCTCCCAAAGCCCCTCAGACCAAAGCTGCATTGCCTTTAGCCCCCAGAAGTTGGAATTAAATCCCTCATGTGTACTTTAAAACATGTGAAAGATCAAAATACTCTCACTCACTCTCTCTAGCAACCAGCCTGTGGATGGGAGATCTGGTCATCGAAGAAGTAGGATTGTAGGCATTAATGATGATTAGAAAGGGGTTTGGGAGGGAAAACGTCATTACCCTCCAAATTCTAACCATCTTTTACCCCCTCCCCCCCTAAAAAAATTCTTTTTGCTTACCCCAACTACTCTTTCGATCATTTAATCCTCCTCCATAAATCCTCTTTGATTCTTCAACTACTTTTCTTCAAAATAACGGATAGATCCCTCCTTCACATGGTTACAAACACAAAAAACAACGAAGAGGGTAAGGGTTTTTTCATAATTATCAATAAGTCTACAAAAATCATTAGCTTAAAATATCAAGTGTCCTAAAGGTTTAAACTACCATTGTAATCTCTTTAACTGAAATTCATATCTGAAAGGGAAAAGAAATTTAGTTTTGCAATTGAAAATGACGACTTGAGATTCATGTTTGAGTATTGTGGTCGTAATGGATTTACAGATATGAACCTATATGCTACCTCTGTTGGGGAATCCTCAACCTCTCAGAACACCCAAACTTTTTCAGAAAATGTGTAAGCATTTTAATTTTAAATCCCTTATCATTTGGTTATTAAGGTTATAAGTTGATTGTAAAGGTTATGAGTTAGTTATTAACCTCAGTAAATAGTTATGAGTTGTTTGTTAACCTTATGCATTGGTTGTGGAGGTTATGAGTTGGTTGTTAAGATTATGAATTGGTTGTCAATCTTAGTAGATAGTTATGAGTTGGTTGTTAATGTTATGGATTGATTGTTAAGGTTATAAATTATTTATTAAGTTTATAAGTTGGTTGTTAAGGTTATGAGTTGGTTGTTAACCTTGTGAGTTGTTTGTTAACCTTGCGAGTTGTTTGTTAACCTTTTTAGATTGTTAATTTACATAATAAAATTTTTTCTCACTTTTACAGGACTATCCCGATAGAAAATTCACTGATGCACAGTTGTTACGTTCATCCAACCATGTAATGATAAGTGTATTCCTAATGACAATCCCACTGGCGGCTCGATCATGATGATAGAAGACATGGTTAACAACTAAACCAGCATCCTAGCTGAGTGGCACACAGCCATATGTACAAAAAGACAGAAATTTGATAGTGCTACTGAAGTTAGATTAGTACTTCAATATTATTCAATTACAAAAGGGTTCAAGTGTGATTTTTACGATAATGAACAAAAATGTATAAGAGTGCATTGACGAGTCAAGGACACGTTGGATTACCCTTAGATGTTGTTTACTTCCCCACTCTGAAATTCCTCAATTATGACTATAAAGAAATTCTGCACTACTCACACTTGCGGACAAATGGAGCTAATGCTAGTAACTCAAGCGCATCATGCAAGTTCATTGCAAGCTAAATACAATCTGTTTTGAAGGTTGGGCCAGATCTTCGACCAATTTATATCCAGAATGAGTTGTTCTCATAATATGGCATCAAGATTAATTACGGTAAAGTACGGCAAAGCAAAGAGAGAGCACAATAGGACCTGTTCGGTGATGATGATGATGATGCTTACGATTCACTAAGATGTTAAGACTAATCTTATTACATATTTATACCTTAACTATCATGCCTCTATTATCTATTAGTTGTTAAGATTATGAGTTAGTTGTTAAGGTCATGAATTGGTTGTTAACCTTATGGGTTGGTTGTTAACATTAGTGAGAGTTAGTAGTTGGTTATTAACCTTATGCGTTGGTTGTCAAGATTATGAGTTTATTGTTAACCTTATGCGTTGGTTGTTAAGGTTATGCATTAGTTGTTAACCATTATTGATGATTGCTAGAACCAATTCATAGTTAAGGTTAGGAGTTGGTTGTTAACCTTTGTAAGCATATTAGTTGTTAAGGTTACGTCTTAGATGTTAAGGTTATAATAATGAGGTTAATTTCAATCTTAATGATTATTTGTTATATTTATGCATGTATGAATCTATGGTTCTAGCCACTAATCCAGAAAGTCGTGTTTCCATTGACGATAATGATGGCACTTTTAGGTGTTTGTTCATAAGTTATAATGCTTGTACTGAAGGGTTCCTTGCTGGATATAGGCCTCTTTTATTTTTGGATGGAATATTTCTTAAAGACCGCTACATAGATATATTACTTAGTGCCACAAGATATGATGGAAACCAAGTAATATTTCCTCATTGTCGCGATGTAATTTTGATTTATCATCACGATCCTCTTTCAAAACATCAGTTGTTGAGGCAATTCCATTTGACCAATTGTCTCATTATGTTGCACGACTACTTCATCAATATTCTGGGTGACAGCCTATGCAATAAACAGATAGAGTATTATATAAAAATAATTAACAACCATGAGATAATATTAATAATAAATTTATATAATTGACAACTACTCAGTAACAACTACAATGCTTACCCACCCTTAAATAAGGATATCATATTATGATCCCCTTTTGTTTTTTGTTTTGGGGATAGACTATCTTGGGCTACGTGCCCTACCGGTTGCTCTCTTCTCCTTTTCCTTATTCTTCTCCCTCTCTCTCTCTCTCTCTCTCTCTCTCTCTCTCTCTCTCTCTCTCTCTCTACCGGTTGCTCTCTTCTCCTTTTCCTTATTTTTCTCCCTCTCTCTCTCTCTCTCTCTCTCTCTCTCTCTCTCTCTCTCTCTCTCTCTTTCTTCTTCTCTTCCTATTTCTTCTTCTCTTTCTCCTTCTCCTACTCCTTCCCCCGCAAACCTCTCCCTAATTTTTTAAAAACCTTTTCCAATCTCTGAACTTGGCCATGTAACTGTGGAAGCTTTATAGTAGCTTGTTGAGATTTAACAACAACGATGGACAATCTTATGGATCCTCCAACTTATTCCAGTCTCACCCAATTTTTGAGGGGAGGCCTTGACATACTTCCACATACTGACTTCTTGATGCTAGTAAGTTCATAGTGCCACAACTGTACATGAGAGAAATAGAAGATTAACAGCCAATCTGAAACCTTAATAACAAATACGTAACCTTAACAACAAATCCGTAACATTAACACCCAGCCTATAAGCATAACAACCAAATTATCTACAACCTTAACAAGCAACCTATAGCATTAACAACCAATTAGTAAACATAACAACCAATCAATCTGTAACATTAACACAAGCCCATAACCTTAACAACCGATCTACAACCATAACAAAAAATTCTTAATGTTAACAACTAATCTGTAAGCTTAAAACTAACTTATTTGCAAACGTAACAACCAACCCTATAACATTAACAACAAATCCGCAACCTTAACAACCAACTTGTATACATAGCAACTAATCCCTAACTCTAACAACTAACAACTATACATAGCAACTAATCCCTAACTCTAACAATCAAGAATGTATAAAATTTGGTCATTGCTCTAAACAATAAAAAGTAGGAGTACTTACAGAAACAAGCTGGGTACACTCTTGCAGATACATATTCTTCTTTCCTGCTCCAATACCCCTTAATGCCTTTTCAATTGCATTATTTGCCTCACAATATAGCTCCCCCAAGCAGCGTTCTCTACTTGTTCGATGCTATCAACATACTTAAACAAATGTCTTGGTATGCCAAGAACACTGCTATGACACTAGATCATGCTCAAGTGATACATGATCTAAAGTAGGGCAGTCATTTACATCATCATCATCACTTGATTGTACAAGCCTCGTGAGTAGATCCTCAACATAGTATCCGGTAGGTACTGGAGGAGCCTTAATGCTGTCATGCTCTTTTTGGAAAGAAAAAAAATTTCCAAGTACAATTGTTTTGGTCATTGTTGGGGCTAACAAAATCCCCATCATTGGAGAATCAAGTATGGTTCATAACCCACTCAAGGTTGAATGAGCACTCAATGTCTTCTCCAGATTTTGTATTAGTGAAAATAAATTTCATTTTATTCTCATCCCATTGTCTCAACACGTGCTCAAAAATGGGAAGATCAAGACCAGGAGGGCCAAAATGAACGTAGTGTCTGAAGAGACTATCTTTGTAGGCATCCCAATGCCTTTAGCCTATAAGTTGCACTAAAGAATGCATGAAATCATAGTAAGTAGTGAAGTTGAATGTTGGCCATAACTCCGATTCAGCCTTTTGTCTGCAAAGCAAAACAACAAGACATAATTAGTTTGTAAATAATATGTAACCTTAACAACTATACTTTAAACTTGATAAATAAATTGTAACATTAACAGCAAATCTATAAGTTTAACAACCACTCAATAACCTCAACAACCAATTAATAACCTTAATAATAAAAGTATAAACTTAACAACTAACATGCGACAAGTTAATAGTAGCTTAAACAACTAACACCACACGTTAACAGGAACCTTAATAACTAACATCCACACTTTAACAGTAACCTTAACAACTAACAGCCACCCGTCAACAGTAACCTTAACTACTAATAGCCACACGTTAACATTAACCTTCACAGCATATTCATAACATTAACAACAAACACTTAACTGTAACAACTACCTAATATCTTTGACAACCAAAAGCTAACATTCACAACTTAGCTGTACCTTCACAATTAACACACATTATGCAACATCATAAACAGCTAAATTATGCAATAAACTCACATCTTTTTGGTTGTCAAATGCATCTCTTCCAAATCGCTCCTATTCGTTCCTCTGCTTAGATCCAGGAGTGCTCGCGAGGTGTCGTCGGTGCTACCCTCAAGTTTCGTGCGTTGAACTAGGTTTGTGGGTTGAACTGGACTTGTGGGAGGAGAAGGACTAGTTGCGCTGTCCTCTAGAAAATCTGCTATATCGGTAGCAGGATCAGTCGCCTCTATGCTCGGATGTCTTCTTGCAACGACGAACTGTGATGCGACGACGAACTGTGATGCGCCATCGTCTTCGATGATATCTGCATGGGCGAACACTTTAGGAACTGACTTGTCTGCCATGATTCCTCTTTGAGGTGTAGAATGGGTTGATTTAGGTTGGTTTCCGCTCTGGGGTGGGTTGATTTAGGGTTAGGGTTTCGAATTGGGGATAGTCGGTTCGCTTGGACAGAAGAGAGAGGTTCTCACGCTCGACGAGAAGAGGGTTTGAGAAAGTGGGAGGCGGTTAAATCAAAGGGCATTTTTAGGATTTTTTTTTTTTTTACCGGGTCACGTGGGAACGAGGTTTGGGGGCTAAATGAAATGTGGAATTTATTTTGGAGGCTTTGGAAGCTTTAAAAAAGTCTTGGGTGGGAGAATAGTTGTTATTTTGGGGGCTAGAAGTAATTTTCCCTTAAGGATAGTCCCAGTGTCATCAGGCATGATTAATTGGATTATTGTTTCACATTGAAAAATCATGAAAATGGATAAGAAGGGAAAATATATGTTCCAGTTTTCAAGTTTTTTTTTTTTTTTTGGTTTAATACATAGTTCAGTGATTTTTTTTCCCATATTTGTCTGTGATGTATTGATGCATTTAGAATTAACTTTTTGTTCGAGGTATAAGAAAACAGTGAAGCTTCTTAGCAAATTGTTTTCAGCAAGTAAAATGCTCATTCTAGCATTAGTGATCAGTGAGGTTCTTGATTGTTGCGAGAGATGCTGATGCATTTGAAGACTTGCAATGCTTTGGGCTGTTGCTAGAAAAGCTGCAGAGGGATAACTTAATTTCAAAATTTAGCGAGGAGGAGAGTGACTCTCCATTTGGGATTTCTCCCCGCAAGACGTTAGAGAAGATCAAAAGATATGTTGGAGAATCCGATTGTTTTATTCACCTGGAAAGGGAAAATTGCTTAGAGGAACCAAAAAAAATTGGCTCAATCATCCTCCTCCCCAGCCCCAAAACTCTAACCCCCAAGCCCTAAAATTGAAAAAAGAGTGCAACCAAGCCCCAAACCCACTGCCCAAGAAAAAAATTCCCAAATTACCATTCTTCCCCATTTAAAACACAATCAATTTCTTCCTCCTAAAATCTGGGCAAAGACCTCCCCCTTCCCCCTCATCCGCCTCCTCTGCCTCCGCCTCCGCCTCCACGTGGGCCCCGCAAGGGGCGCCGCCTCAGCTCCCGATCGTCCAGCTGGAGGACGAGGAGGACCACGGCATCCGGCTGGTCCACCTCCTCATGACCTGCGCCGACTCCGTCCAGCGCGGGGACCCGGGCCTCGCCCTCTCCCTCCTCGACGAGATGCGCCCCCTCCTGACACGCGTCGGCACCTCCTTCGGCATCGGGAAGGTCGCCGGCTGCTTCGTCGACGCCCTCAGCCGTCGGATCTACTCCTCCCCAGATCCCCGGCCCTCCCAGTCGGACTTCGAGATCCTCTACCACCACTTCTACGAGGCCTGCCCCTACCTCAAGTTCGCCCACTTCACCGCCAACCAAGCCATCCTCGAGGCCTTCGACGGCCACGACTGCGTCCACGTCATCGACTTCAACCTCATGCACGGCCTCCAGTGGCCGGCCCTCATCCAGGCCCTCGCCCTCCGCCCCGGCGGGCCCCCCTTCCTCCGCCTCACCGGCATC
>NC_033797.1:70265793-70285959 GCF_001876935.1 Asparagus officinalis
GATGCCGGTGAGGCGGAGGAAGGGGGGCCCGCCGGGGCGGAGGGCGAGGGCCTGGATGAGGGCCGGCCACTGGAGGCCGTGCATGAGGTTGAAGTCGATGACGTGGACGCAGTCGTGGCCGTCGAAGGCCTCGAGGATGGCTTGGTTGGCGGTGAAGTGGGCGAACTTGAGGTAGGGGCAGGCCTCGTAGAAGTGGTGGTAGAGGATCTCGAAGTCCGACTGGGAGGGCCGGGGATCTGGGGAGGAGTAGATCCGACGGCTGAGGGCGTCGACGAAGCAGCCGGCGACCTTCCCGATGCCGAAGGAGGTGCCGACGCGTGTCAGGAGGGGGCGCATCTCGTCGAGGAGGGAGAGGGCGAGGCCCGGGTCCCCGCGCTGGACGGAGTCGGCGCAGGTCATGAGGAGGTGGACCAGCCGGATGCCGTGGTCCTCCTCGTCCTCCAGCTGGACGATCGGGAGCTGAGGCGGCGCCCCTTGCGGGGCCCACGTGGAGGAGGAGGCGGAGGCGGAGGAGGCGGATGAGGGGGAAGGGGGAGGTCTTTGCCCAGATTTTAGGAGGAAGAAATTGATTGTGTTTTAAATGGGGAAGAAGGGTAATTTGGGAATTTTTTTTCTTGGGCAGTGGGTTTGGGGCTTGGTTGCACTCTTTTTTCAATTTTAGGGCTTGGGGTTAGAGTTTTGGGGCTGGAGAGGAGGATGATTGAGCCAATTTTTTTTTGTTCCTCTAAGCAATTTTCCCATAAATAAAACACAATATTTATAAACCCGCAAAATAACTAGTGCATTCCAACGTCAAAAGAAAAGATATTTTTAATTGTCCTCAGCGAGTATGAATCTTTATACAACCAATTCATTATTAATCATCTCATCAAAAATACATCTCTAAATAAAAGTAACTAACCAATCATCTATCATTCGATAGCATAGCTGAGAGTCTACACAATTTCATAGTTGTGTGTCCTCTCTATATGTTCTAGCAACAGGCAAGAGTAGTGCTAACAGCTGGACAAGCAAATATATCAATGTATAAGCAAGATTTCTTTGTTTCAAGGTCACCAATCCCTGTCAACTCTGAAGGTCATTGCTAGTGGCGTATGTGCAGTATAAGTACAACTTCTGCTTGTAAGAAGTCTCAAATTACCGTGATCTATATTTGATACACAAAGAAGTAAATTCAGTGTTCATCTCATTGAATCGATATTTGAGCTCCGTTAGTTGCATATTGATGACTACATAGAATAGCTCCACACAATGATAGTGCAAATTAGTAATTGTTTGAAATTAGTAATTGTTTGAGCTTTACGTCATTGCTACCCCTCTCCTACAACCACTTCATTCATGTTGGAATTGTCGACAGGGTAACTACCTTATGGTTCCCGTCCACTAAGTCTCATCCTTTGTAGACACTCTTTGATAAAACTAACTTCACAACAGTCATCTTGGTCTTTTCTTTACAATGCAAGTTACAATATATCAAATGCACCTTGAACACAAAATCATATGACCGCACTGACTTCAAATGTCCACTAGCTTCTGCTCTTTTACTCTGAACCCGTACCATCATCCATAATATGCTCAAGTACATTAGATGGACAACATTTGAATCTAGTTCAAAACAATACAATATTGTGAATTGCATCTAGCATCACTATGTTGGCCTTCTTGTTTTGATGGTGATTTAGCAAACAATTTACATCTAATGTTGTTTGTCTAGTGTTTGTATTTTCGTATTTATTCTAGGCAAACAACGAGTTGGAGGATGGATGGAATTGCGCTTAAACGAACATATCCAATGGAGGTTGGCGGAATTGTGGAGTGAAGCATCGTACAATTCAAGTTCAAGATCCAAGTTTAGCTTCATCCGCAACGTGTACCAAGTTGAGCTCAATGAAGATCAAGATCAAGCTTGGGTAATTTAGTTTAGGATTTATATTATGTGTGTTAAGTACGTTAAGCTCAATATCTATACACACACATCTATTGGTTTCCTCGTATATATATATAGTTATATATATATATATATACATAAGTTTTGGTTTCTATGCATATATATAGTTTTATATATATACATACATAGTTTTGAGTTTTCATGTTTATAAATATAAAATCACATATTTCATATTTACTATTGTGTTTTTGAAAACATTGCATAGAATATGCAATTTTGTGAAAATACTATCTTATTAGTTTATAGACTTCAATATCAGTTTATACATATTTTACTAAGTCTATAAAAATATTTCACAAAGTTTTAAAAGTTGGTTTATGTCAAAACATCAAAATTCAAGTATCTCATATTTTCGTGTTTTGGACTATTTTGCAAAATGATGATTTTTCACAAATGGGAGATGCAATTTGGAAATTCTTTTTGTAACATGTTCGTTTTCATGTTTATATACATTTCCTAAAGTTTCATAATTTTTGGACTTCATTTGTTATTTTTAACAAATTTCCAAAAGTCAAAAAATCTGTTTTCAAAACCTGTTTTATGCTGTGTCAGTCTTCGGTCGACCGCACCGGTCGACCGATCATTTGTTCTTTCGTCACCACGCAGCAGAGACCGGTCCGGTCGACCGGTCCGGTCGACCGAAAGCCCCATCGGTCGACCGACGAGATTTTCGGTCGACCGACTATGTGACCGTTGCTTTCTAACGGCTCTTTTCTGAGCCGATTTTCTCTGGGTCTTTTTGTCTTTCTCTTGGGTAGTTTTGGCTGAGTTTTTCAAGTGGGTATATATACCCTATTGCTGCTCTCTTTTAAACTTAGAGAAAATAAAAAGAATTTTTTAACAAGGGTTTTAAAAAGAGTTTAAGCTTGTTTTTAAGCTTGTTTAAGGGTTTGGTTTAAAGTTGTTTTGGATTTCACAAGTGGAGGAGATCATCTTCTTGTTTGGGCTCAAATCTCCATCTCTCCATCTTGATCTAGAGAAGTTTTCCTAAACTCAACTCTAGCTTTTATTCATAATTATTTGTTGATTATCATTTCTATTAAAGCTAGTTTTATATTGAGTTTAGTTTAATTTTGATTTCACTCATTGTTACACACACCCACTTGAGCTTATTGTATTTGCATACATAGTATATTAGGGTTGTGAGAGATTGTAACATTGACTTCTGCTTAATTGAGTTCTCATCTATTGTAGAGAACAAATTTATATTTGTTACACTGTGAGTGTTGTAAGGTTTTCGGTGAGCTAGAAAACCGAGTGTGTTGTGAAGTTTTCGGTGAACTAGAAAACCGATTGTGAGGAGTGACGTTGTTCGGTGAGCGTTGAAAACTGACACTGTGATGTGTAAACGTTGTTCGGTGAGCGTTGAAAACCGACACTATGAGGTGTAAACGTTGTTTGGTGAGCGTTGAAAACCGACACTGTGAGGTGTAAACGTTATTCGGGTGAGCGTAAAAAACCCGGTTGTGATAGTGGATTCTCCCCGGGAGTGGGGACCGGAGACGTAGGACGGAAGGTCCGAACTCCGTGATCATCTTTGTGTGTTTGTGATTGTCTTGGCTTCTCACTTTGTGCTTATTGTTCATAATCATTTCTTGTCGCATTATTTCTATTGCTTCACATTGTCGCTAATCTTGTTTATTGTTTTATCACCCTTTAGTTTACATATCCTTGCATATTACCATATTGTATATCTCTTTGTAGGATATATTTCTTCTTGTGTTAGTTTATATATCCTTGATATATTATCTCAGTCATAATAGGATATTATCAACTGTTGTGCATATTGCTTAGTCCTAGCTTATATAGTTGTTATATTTCATACTTTGCTAGCGATTAACTTATTAATTAATTTTAATGCATATAATCGGATTAGATGTAGACTAAGACCTAATCAACCCTCCCCCCACCCCTCTAGGGTCTTTAACAATTGGTATCAGAGCTTGGTGCTCTTTGATTTAAGTTCTAATCGCCTTCGAGTTAAAGATCCAAGTTGTATTTTTATGTTTTTTATTTTTTTTTTTTTTTTTTCCTTTTTATTTTTTTTGTTTTTTTTTTTTTTCCTTTTTTATGTGTCATTTTTTTTTTTTTTTCTTTTTTATCTTTTGTGCTAATCTTGTTTTGATGCATTTGTCTTGCTCTGCAGCTCTTATATTATTTATCGATGGTCATGAAGCATGCACTTTTTGTTAGGCTATGAAATCTAACTGTTGCTCCTAAATTTCATTAATCTTTCCCTATTCACAATGGTGTGTTAGATTTAAACTTTTTGTTCAATCTAAACACTTTGATTTATGGGAAATTATTGATGATGCTTATATTGTGCCCACTTTGGAGAAATCCAAGTGGAATAAAAATGATAAAAGATTATTTACCATGAACAAGGTTGTGTTAGAATATATGCTTAATGCACTTGATTTTTCTCTTTCTAACAAGTTTGTTCATTTTGATAGTGCTTACAAACTTTAGAAATTTATAGAAGCTCATCAAGGAGACTTGGAGGCGATCCGACAAGCTTTGGAGGATCCCGCTTCAAGTTCCAAAGGAGCTTCATGCACACGTGCACTAGGCGATAGCCCTAGTGAGGTTTGCGAGTTCAAATCCATTAATAATTTATCTAGTGATGAACTTGCTTGTGCTAGTGAAAAATTATTGCATGCCTATAACAAATTGCAAAGTGATTTTGTTAATTTAAAATGCAAGCATGATAATTTGAAATCCGATCATGAGTCTTTAACTTCTAAGTTTGTAACTATTTCCAATGAAAATATGATCCTTAAAGAAAACAATGAAAAATTAAAATTGGATCATGATTCTTTGCTTTCAAACTTTGCTAAGTTAACTCATGAAAGAGATAATGCCATGCTAGAAGTAGTAGCTATTAGAAATGATTTTGATAACCATACATGCTCTACTTCTATTATCAATGATGTTGTGCATAATGATGATTTGAATCTTGTTAAGGAACGCATATCATGCTTAGATTCAACTTTAAAAACATGCATTGATAACCATAAGAAACTTATGGACAAGTGTGCTAATTCTAGTGCTACAAAATCACCTACACACTATGCACACTTGTATAGCAAAGTTTACAAGTGCTCAATTTGTGGTCGTAAAGGTCATTTAGCTAAATTTTGCTATGATGCACAAAAGCACAAGAATATTAATCATTCTTATGCATCTCATCAAGTTTCTTCATCACATGTACACACACATGCACCTATTTTTCATCATAAGCATGCTCTTGTGTATAGATGTGATCATTGTGGTCGTTTTGGTCATTTGGCCGAATATTGTTTTGATTTAAAAAGAAAATCCTCTTTGCCAAATGTTTCTAATAGACCACATGTTTTTTAAATGTGATGTTTGTGGTAGATATGGCCACTTAGGAAAGTTTTGTTTTGATAAGGTTTCACATTTGCAAAACAATTTTAAAAGACCATCCATGTTTTCAAATGTTTCTAATGTTTCCCGTGCACAACCGCTTGGTCAACATAAGCAAATGTTTCCTTTCCATTGTACTTATTGCAATCGGAAGGGTCATTTGAGTAATTTTTGTTATGACCGTATTCGTGCACCATATGCGCCTAAGAGGGTTCATAACTCTAGGGCTTTGAGCTTAAAAGATAGGGGTCATGTCCCTAACCAATCCGGCACCAAGAATTCTTGGGTGCCAAAATGATTTTTAAACCAATAATTTTAAGGTTTTTTTTTGTTTTGAAAATTATGCTTTGAAACTTTTTATGAAAACATTTTTTAAATTGATCAATTCTTTTGTTTTCATGACTATTAATTTTGTTTTCATGAGAGGTTTGCATTTATATAACCCTCCGGGTTTATTGGGTGTTTATTCCCAAATCATGTTTACCGGATGCTAGAATGATTATATGGGTTAGAACAAGCTTAAGAGCTTGATATATTGTTGCCTCTCTTGAATTTGTTTTGATCGATTTCTTTGAATTCATTATACTTCACTTATATGATGATATTTATGTGTTTGTGCTTATGGATCATCTATTTGTGGTTTATAATGTATTCTATGAAGTGGTTTGATCAAGTTCTTCATTGATCAAACATCGTTTTTGGATATAAACTTTGATTTATGATTTCTTTTGATGGATTTGTTTTCATTTGAAAACTTTTTGCATGATTCTCATGTTCCTCTTCTTTTGATTTCATAAATCTATTCTTATGCATGGTTTTTATAATGAGACACTATCTTTATAATGTCATATCATTATGTGTCCTCATTGTATATTGTTTGTATGTGAGTGGTGTTTAGTATATCTTTTCATTTATGCTTGCTCACATATTTGCCATGATCTTTCATTTTATATATTCATGAGGCATTTTGATAGGGGGAGCAATCCCTATATCTTTCTATATGTTATACTCACCTATGCTTATTGATAGGGGGAGCTTTTGCTCTCTTATTTTTTTGTCCCCTTTTTGATGTTGTCAAAGGGGGAGAAATATTGTGAGTGAGTATACAATTCCTTGTTTATATGCATGTGTATTATCTTGTATATGTCCATTTCCTTCATGCATATATTCCTTTTTGTAAATTGTTTGTCATCATCAAAAAGGGGGAGATTGTTAGCCTTCTTGTTTTGATGGTGATTTAGCAAACAATTTACATCTAATGTTGTTTGTCTAGTGTTTGTATTTTCGTATTTATTCTAGGCAAACAACGAGTTGGAGGATGGATGGAATTGCGCTTAAACGAACATATCCAATGGAGGTTGGCGGAATATGTGTGTTAAGTACTCTAAGCTCAATTATCTATACACACACATTTATTGGTTTCTTCGTATATATATATAGTTATATATATATATATAAGTTTTGGTTTCTATGCATATATATAGTTTTATATATATACATACATAGTTTTGAGTTTTCATGTTTATAAATATAAAATCACATATTTCATATTTACTATTGTGTTTTTGAAAACATTGCATAGAATATGCAATTTTGTGAAAATACTGTCTTATTAGTTTATAGACTTCAATATCAGTTTATATATATTTTACTAAGTCTATAAAAACATTACACAAAGTTTCAAAAGTTGGTTTATGTCAAAACATCAAAATTCAAGTATCTCATATTTTCGTGTTTTGGACTATTTTACAAAATGATGATTTTTCACAAATGGGAAATGCAATTTGGAAAATTCTTTTTGTAACATGTTCGTTTTCATGTTTATATACATTTCCTAAAGTTTCATAATTTTTGGACTTCATTTGTTATTTTTAACAAATTTCCAAAAGTCAAAAAATCTGTTTTCAAAACCTGTTTTATGCTGTGTCAGTCTTCGGTCGACCGCACCGGTCGACCGATCATTTGTTCTTTCGTCACCACGCAGCAGAGACCGGTCCGGTAGACCGGTCCGGTCGACCGAAAGCCCCATCGGTCGACCGACGAGATTTCTAGTCGACCGACTATGTGACCGTTGCTTTCTAACGGCTCTTTTCTGAGCTGATTTTCTCTGGGTCTTTTTGTCTTTCTCTTGGGTAGTTTTGGCTGAGTTTTTCAATTGGGTATATATACCCTATTGCTGCTCTCTTTCAAACTTAGAGAAAATAAAAAGAAGTTTTTAACAAGGGTTTTAAAAAGAGTTTAAGCTTGTTTTTAAGCTTGTTTAAGGGTTTGGTTTAAAGCTGTTTTGGATTTCACAAGTGGAGGAGATCATCTTCTTGTTTGGGCTCAAATCTCCACTCTCCATCTTGATCTAGAGAAGTTTTCCTAAACTCAACTCTAGCTTTTATTCATAATTATTTGTTGATTATCATTTCTATTAAAGCTAGTTTTATATTGAGTTTAGTTTAATTTTGATTTCACTCATTGTTACACACACCCACTTGAGCTTATTGTATTTGCATACATAGTATATTAGGGTTGTGAGAGATTGTAACATTGACTTCTGCTTAATTGAGTTCTCATCTATTGTAGAGAACAAATTTATATTTGTTACACTGTGAGTGTTGTAAGGTTTTCGGTGAGCTAGAAAACCGAGTGTGTTGTGAAGTTTTCGGTGAACTAGAAAACCGATTCTGAGGAGTAACGTTGTTCGGTGAGCGTTGAAAACCGACACTATGAGGTGTAAACGTTGTTCGGTGAGCGTTGAAAACCGACACTGTGAGGTGTAAACGTTGTTCGGTGAGCATTAAAAACCGACACTGTGAGGTGTAAACGTTATTCTGGTGAGCGTAGAAAACCCGGTTGTGATAGTGGATTCTCCTCAAGAGTGGGGAGCGGAGACATAGGACGGAAGGTCCGAACTTCGTGATCATCTTTGTGTGTTTGTGATTGTCTTGGCGTCTCACTTGTGCTTATTGTTCATATCATTCTTGTCGCCATTATCTATTGTTCACATTGTCCACTATCTTGTTTATCTTGTTTATGTTTATATCACTCTTAGTTTACATATCCTTGCATATACCATATTGTATATCTCTTTGGTAGGATATATCTTCTTGTGTTAGTTTATATATCCTTACATATATATCTCATCATATAGGATATATCACTTTGTGCAAATTGCTTATCCTAGCTTATATAGTTGTTATATTTCATACTTGCTAGGATAACTTATTAATTAATTTTAATTGGCATATAATCGGATTAGATTAGCATAAGACCCTAATCACCCCCCTCTATGGTCTAACACACTAGGCTATTTAAATCTATTTTCTTGATTTAAATCACACCCATTAATAATATAGACTTTCTTCTAGCGGTAGGGGGAGGATTGGGATGGTTAGGCCATCCAAAATTTGTGTCTATTTACAATGTTTAATTAGTAAGGAGAAGGAAGAGAGTTAAAAAGTAAGAAAAATCCCTACTTTTCAACTGTCCCGTCACCTTCTCTCCTTAGAATTACTTAAAAGGGATTTTTTTAAAAAAAGACCTTTTTTTGCTAAATAATTAACAAAATCGACCATTTTTCTAACTATTTAGTAAAATCGACCTTTTTTTACCAACAGACCAAAAAGAGGTCGATTTTAAAGAACACACTGCTAAAAACATACGGGACTAGTAGTCCCGTATGTTTTGAGTGAACTAATCGCCAATTAGTAGTTATCCAAAATATATAGGACTACTAGTCCCGTATGCTTTCAGTTTTGTGGAAAAAAAACCTACATGACTAGTAGTCTCGTAGGTTAAGCAGATAGTTTGGTGGCTTTGCCCAGCATACCCACGGGACTACTAGTCCTGTGGATTTGCTGGGTAAAACTAATAACTGCCTGTCAAATCTACGGGACTAGTAGTCATGTAGATTTGTCTGGCTATATAATGCCCAGTTGTGCCCCAAATTAGGGCACAGTCGTTCTCAACTCTCCCTCTCGCCCTCCCGATCTCCCTCTCTCCAAACCCGATCTCTCTCTCTCCCACAAAGAGGTCGGTTTTGCTAAACCGGGTGTTCGAAACATACGAGACTACTAGTCCCGTATGTTTTTGATAATTGCTAAACCCCGATTAGTGCACTCAAAACATACGGGACTACTAGTCCCGTATGTTTTTAGCAGTATGTTTTTTTGTAAATCGACCTCTTTTTGGCATGTTGGCCAAAAAGAGATCGATTTTGCTAAATAATTAGCAAAATGATCTATTTTGCTAATTATTTAGCAAAAAGGTCTTTTTTTTAAAAAAAATACTCTTACTTAAATCATTCCCCTCCCTATCATCCTTAATTTGTATCCAAACTCGTTGTCAACCTCTCATTAACAATATGGAACCCCCACCTCATTGTATTCAAATGTCATTACTTAAAGGGGCCGGTAACATCATAAGCATACGACAACATCAGTTCATGAAATTTTTCAAAGGACGAATTTTTAAAAACATCATTTTTTCAAAATTAAATAGCAAAAATGACTGTTTGCCCAAAAAAATAGCAAAATCAACCTTTTCAGAGGAAAATGGTCGATTTCGCTGTGGAATTTTTTTCAGATTGGACGGGACTACTAGTCCCGTCCATTTCACTCAAAGTGCTTCCCCTCCCCGTTCTCAACCCTGCTGGCGGAGGGAGAGGTCGAGGGGGGACTTGGAGGAGAGGAAGCGGAGGAACTCGACGGCGGGGTCGAAGCGAGGACGGCCGCGGCGAGGTAGGAGAAGGGGCCGAGAGAGAGAGGACGACGAGTTGGGGAGGGAAGAAGGTGTCGTCTGCCCGCGAAGCGGCGCGGGGTTAGGGCGCGTGGGGGAGAAGCGCGGCGGGGGAGGGGGCGACGACGGGGGAGGGGTTGGGCAACGGCACGGGAGGAGGTCCAGGGATGGTCGGAGCAGGCAAGAGGCGACGGGAGAGAGGCGCGAGTAGTGAACCAGCTCCGGCGGCGGGACGGGGTGCTTCGCTGCCTCGGCGATTGGAAACGGCGGAGGAGGCGAGGAGGAAGGTGGGCGATGGTGCGCGCGGATGGTGTGGAGGCTGGCAAGGAGGTCGTCAGGGACGGCGAGACAAGGAGAACTCAGGCGACGACGGGCAGAGGAGGCGAAGGAGAGGTTTGGATGATGGCTGGGCGGATGGTGTGGAGCTGGCGGAAGGAAGTGGTCAGGGACGGCGGAGGGGGACGCGGAGGCGGAGGGCTAAGAGGAGGGGGAGAGATATTGGGATCGCGATTTTGGGGGGTTGGGTCACGAGCCGCCACAAGAGAGAGGGGGTTGGTGGGGTCCGGTTTTGCTTTTTTTTTTCCAGGGAGTCGATTTTGTTTAATAAATAAAAAAGAATAGTGTTTTTAAAAATTTGTCCTTTTTCAAACAATCCCTGAACTCACTAAATCAGAAAGAGGAATAAAAACTCTTTGACACTTTCCCAGTTTTATTTGGGAAAGTTATGCTTGTGAGTTTGGCAAAGTCTCCTACGCATGCATTAATTAATGTGTTTATAAACGAGGATCTTTGGGTAGTGGGTTTTGCATAATGTTTTGCCAACAAAGTTGGGATTGACTCCGAGGAGTACAAGTTTGGGAGATGTGTGGTGTGTGGCAAAGAGATTGAAACAACGGGTCATATATTGTGGGTCTGTGAATGGGCGAATCAATGGAGTGGGCACTCTTAACCGCATGCATAGCTGGGTGGAGTCTCACGGCTATGAAGCACTAGAGATAATTTTGGTGATGGCATGGAGAATTTGGTTTCATAGAAACCAAGTGGTTCACATTGAAGGCGGGATAAAACCAAGTGAAGTGGGGTCTTTTGCGGTCAAGTTTCTTGACTGCTTGAAAACAGCGAATAACATGGTGAAAATACATCATAATGGTGCGGAAAGTCATAGGCAGTGGCGGAGCCACATGGGTT
The DNA here is from genome assembly GCF_001876935.1 of Asparagus officinalis. Lineage (NCBI taxonomy): Eukaryota > Viridiplantae > Streptophyta > Magnoliopsida > Asparagales > Asparagaceae > Asparagus > Asparagus officinalis. Next base: position 70,277,042 of record NC_033797.1, read on the forward strand.
TGCCCTGGGCAGTTGCCCAGGGCAAGAAAGTGAAATCGGGAATCCCCGTCGTCGACTTCTGGAGGCCTATCGTTGACTCCGACGAGGGGAGCCCCTCGACGGCCGAGCTCGATGAGCTTCTCCTCGATCGTTTCCCCGCTCAAAGCTAGGTTTTGTGCCGACTCCAACGACGGAGGAGCAGGAAGACGAGGCATATGCTTCCCCGATGTTTGCGCCTTGGGATTCATCGCCAGCCAGGATAAGTTTTTCGCCCAGGGCAAAAAAAATTATGGCTACGTCACTGGTCATAGGTTGTGACAAAGATCGGAGGTGGGGCATGGTAAATATATATTGTGATGGTGGTTGGAAGAAGGAGACAAGGAGGTCTATGGTTGGTGTGGTGACACGAGACCATGAGGGGAAAATATGATGGCAACACGTAGTGTGGTGATGCGAAGGTCCCGATCTTCCATGATGGCGGAGTTGATGGCTTTGAGTGAGGGTGTGAAGTTAGCAAGTCAATTGTAATGTCGGCAAGTGATTTTGAGCCCGACTCGTCTCAATCGATTAAACGTGTTCAAAGAAATAACAAATCTTTTCACCCCCTTGCCTCGAGTTGTACTATGGATTTAGATGAATATCGTTTCGCTTGTGTGGCTAGAACTAGAAACAATGTTGCTCATCATCTGGTATAATGGGCTAGATGTAATTTAGTCTTGAACTATCATTCCTGTTTGGATGTAATGTCACGCTTTTGGCTGATGATGTTTTGTTTGATTTACAAAATTAATAAAAGCACTATACCATTTCCAACAAAAAGAATTTCCCTTAAATTTACTTGTAAAATAAATGATTTTCTTTGCCATTAAATGAATTTTTTTATATAATAAACATATCTGCTCTTCACTCTCCTTGATATAGTTCGAAAGTATTACGCCTATTTCAACTCCTCTCACACACGTAACACAATGAACCCCGAGTCCCGAATCAACTGCCGCTGAAACCTCAAAAGACTCTGAAACAAATCATCTCCTCCAATGAATTCTTTCTACAAACAAGTATAAACAAAAACAAAAGAAAATAAAACAGAACCACTTTTTTTTTAAAAAAAATGGGTTTTCTCTCTTCAATTTTTTCTTACGCTCTTGCAATCTTCATGTTTTTAGCTCGACCTATAACAATACATGGAGCTCCTCTTGTTCCAGCTTTATTTGCATTTGGAGACTCCGTGGTCGACCCGGGCAGCAACAATAATCTCTTTAACAGTTTTCAAATGCAACTTTGCACCCTATGAAGAATTACAGGAAAAACGGCAAAGGAATCTGCCAGGCAGACTGGCGGTCGACCGCGAACGTGCACGAAGGGTACTAGGTTTCAGAATTGCTGGCGGTCGACCGGCGCGGTCGACCGCGGACGACTGTAAGTGGTTTTTACTCCTGATTGTTTAGGGTTAATGCAAGGACGAATTTGAGCAGCCTTGAAGAGAGAATAGTTGCATCCAATTGTGGGAGAGTTGAGAGAGATCAAGAGCTTTGTTTTAGGGTTTGATCTGAGAGATTTGTAACTCTACTTGTATTCTCTGATTTCTAATAGTAAGAACTCCCCCCTCCTTGCCCCGTGGACGTAGGCAACTTGCCGAACCACGTAAATCTCTTGTTCTTGCTGTGATTGTGGTTTGCATATTAGTTGTGGTTAGTTCAAGTTATTGTTCGTGTTGCCCGAGAAAGCTTCCGTCGCGCACAACAATTGGTATCAGAGCTAGATCGACAACATGGGAGATGCAAGCACGTCAGGTTCGTCTCTTACAAAGGCGATACAGAGTCTGAGCATCAATAACACAAAGATTGATGTTCCGAAGTTCGACGGCGAGATCAATTTTGGATTGTGGAGGTGTCAGGTGATGGACGCCTTGGATGCACAGAATTTGGAGGAGACTCTTGAGTTAAAAGAGAAACCCGCTGAGTTGGAGGATAAGGTTTGGAGGAAGATGAACAGTAGAGCTTGTGGTATTATTAGGTCATGCTTGACGCCAGATCTTATTTACGATGTTATGAACGAGACGTCAACGAAGAAGATGTGGGAAACACTCAATGAGAAATATCTTACGAAGAGCATTGAGAATCGGCTTCACTTGAAGAAGAGATTTTACCAGTTCAAGATGAAGAGGAGAGTTTCCATCAGGGAGCATGTCAACAACTTCACTAAGCTACTTTCAGATATGGCCAATATTGATATTATAGTTGAGGATGAAGACAAGGCGATGCTACTTCTGTGTTCGTTGTCCGAAGATGATTATGGTACGTTCGTTCTCACTATGATCAATGGAAGAACTACAGTCAGCTACAAGGAGGTGACCTCACCTTTGGTGAATTATGAGTTGAGAAAGAATGATGGTGAACCCTCCGAGAAGACATCGGGAGATGCATTAGCAGTTCGAGACCGAGATCCAAACCGTCGTCAGTTCAACCGCTCAAAGTCAAAGAATAGGAGTGCCTATAAGAGTGTTGGTAGAAATCAATGTCGGTATTGTAAAGAAGAAGGACATTGGAAGATTGACTGCCCAAAGTGGAAAGAAAAAGCCGGGAAGAATAAGGGGAAAGTTGCACAAGCTTCAGAAGTGAATGTTGCAAAAGCTATTGGTGAGCATTCAGATTCAGATTCAGATTCTTCAGGTTATTCATGTCATGCGTTACCGTCAGTTTGCTATGCGGATTCTACAGAGTGGATGATGGATTCGGGAGCTACATATCACATCTGCCCTAAGAGGGAGTGGTTTTTTTAGCTTTGAGGAGCTGGAAAGAGAGGATGTCGTGTTTATGGGTAATGACCACTGTAGGCGTCTAAAAATGCCTATGGGTGCCCGCACACAGCTCAAGACAAAGAAAAGGTGATGAACGTCGTTATCCGAATCAAAGAGGATTATCCAACGCCGACAAGCACATAAAGCGAATCGGCAAACTGTTGATGACACGACAACGAACCACCACAATGGAAAACACCAAGTGGACCGCACGCGTTAATCAACATGCGGCGTCCAATCAACATGCGTGCGTCAATCAACACGTGTGTATCAATCAACACGCCGTTCGACGTCAATTCCGCACAAGCGTACAAGTCAACAAGACGATCAATTACGCAAAACGGTAGAAATACAAGTCCCGGAAAGACCAGAAAACACCAGAGCTCAGCAAAAATTCGAAACACGGCGGCGTACGCGTCCACGCGGGTCGGACCGCGTCGAACGCGCCCGCAGCGGGTCGTCCAAGTCCGACCGTGGCGGCGGCGGGTCGGCCAAGTCCGACCGCGGCGGGCAGCAGGTCGGACAAAGCCGACCCGCGCCCACGCGGGTCGGCCGCAAGTCCGACCCGCGACGGCGTGGTCGGCCAAGTCCGACCCGCGATGGCACGGGGTCGAACGGCAAGCCGACCCGCGCCCGCGCGGGTCGGATCCATCCGACCCGCGCAAGCGCGGGTCAGACTTGCCCCCGCGCGCTACTTCAACCCATGTTCGGTTTTTTGACGGTTTTCTCGGGATTTTTCAGTTCCAGAGGTTCCTAACTGTCTTGATATCATCCCCAAACGTGGTTAGGCTATTGTCAACTGAAGATAGAACCAAATCACTTGTTCTCATCCAAATAACCGCATTCGAGGCCTATAAATATGAACCAAAGGCCTCCATTTTCAAGGGATGAATATTTATCAAGACGTGGAGGTGCTGCCGGATTGAGGAGTCAAGGAGCACGAATTTCAGCGAAGGCAAATCAGATCCCGGCGAACTTCGGCATAAAGAAGGAGCTATTTGAAGGATCTGAACTCCGTCCATCCATCCCTTGAGATTAGGCTTGGTCTTAATCTCGAGAAGAGCCATGATTTCGCTTGGTCGATCTCAGCGCTTCAAACCAAATACTTCCTCGGCGAAGACGAAACTCTGTCGAATTTTCCATCAACCGGATCCAGATCTAAGGCGGTCCACGGATAAACCCCGGTACAGGCAAAGATCCCACGCAAAGCAGCGGGTGATAAACGTCCTCTGCGTTTGTTTTGACGAGAGTTGTAAACTTTTGTTTTCATTGTGTAAAAGTCTTATAAAAAGACAATCTTTTTTTTTGTTTTCATTGTAACGATCGAAGTTGTAATGAATACCGCAATAAATACATTAATTTTCGACGCAAACAAACTGGCGACCACAGTGAGAGCCAACAGCTTTGCTTCCGGAGCTGTCGTGTCGCAACCTTGGATCTGCATCCCGGTTGAAGAAGTGGTCGAGTACGAGTTCGACCAACTGAAGTTCGAGGAATATCTGTCGTCCTCCTCCTCCAGATCCTCCGCCTCTCGCAAGCGAAGGAAGATCAACGCCCCCATTGTTGCGCTAGCTGAACCTTACAACGCCCTTTCGATCTCCAATGAGTGCGGATCTGCAGATCTGAACTCCTCCTCAATCAAGGAGTTGAGTACAGAAGGCGCGCCCATTTTATCGAAGAGAGCTCGTCAAAGGCAGCCCCAACGCTGTGCGCGCCAACTCGCTAGAGCCTTGGAGTCAATTGATGGGATCCGTTACGAGGCGGATCTGAAAATTAGGCAACGCCAAGCACCCCAACAGTGGACAGATGTCCTCCCCTCCAAACCAATAGCAAATGAATGGATCCAAATCAAAAGAATCCGTTCAACTCTGGAGGAGCGAATTCAAAAGCGTCGCGCGCTTGCGCGCACGCGAATTCTTGTGCAAAAAGCACAAAAGATGCAGAAGAAGGACATAGCTAAGAAACAACCAAGACTGCATCAAACTTGGAGGCCAAAATCCAAAACGGCGGCCGAAAAGATCGAGAATCGCGGGTCACTTGAATCCGACCCGCCGGCGCGCGGGTCACTTCAATCCGACCCGCCAATTTGCAGGTCACTCCAATCCGACCCGTCGATTTGCAGGTCACTCCAATCCGACCCGCCAAAACGCAGGTCTCTGCAGGTCACCAAACCCCGCCCCGCCAATCTGCAGGTCGTCCAAATCCGACCCTCCAAATCGTGGGTCACTTGGGTTCGACCCTCCACTTTGCGGGTCACCCAAATCCGACCCTCCACTTTGCGGGTCACTTGAATCCGACCCTCCAACCTGTCGGTCACTTAAATCTGACCCGCGCCAGAGTCAAGGCAGAAGATGTTCTACACCTGTTTCGTCGATCCCTGTGAGTTCCGTACCTCCGGCGGGGCACCGTGACAACGTGGATTTGTCCCGATTCAAAGTGAGGATAGTCGATCGCCTGGGTCCTTTGCACGAGGATCGAGGCAAAGTTCTGATCGAAGAATGCTTGGGTCCGGTGACTGAACCCCGAGCGATTCGTCGAGCTGGGGGTCGCACACGCCCTCATAACAATTTCAAGCCTTCTCATGAAGGGAAAACTCCAATTTCTACCCGCCTGGGGGTGTTTATCCAAAACCAAGAGCCTGTTGAGATCCTGCGCTCCCAAAAGCGTAGTTCTAAACACGTGACTCTTGAGAATGCTAATAAAGCGGCAACTCCCCTGAAAGAAACGTATTCATCTGACGATGACAACGTTATACCAGGGGAGTCATGTCAACACACGATAGGTTGCTCCGGTCATCTGATCGATGAGTTGTACTATCGGGCTGGGGGTATGAACGAGTCTCGGAAAAGATATGCCCGAGAAACCAAATCTCACTACCCGTGCGCCGAACTAATCAGGACAATATTATCAGCATGTAGTTGCCCCAAGACCGCTCCGCAGAGGGTCTCGGTATCCGAGAGGATCTCCAACGGAATGACTAAGTCCAAACCAAAACGTCTCCGTAAAAAGAGATCGGTTGTTCAAGGTGACGAACTCCCGGAAGTCACAATAAATATGGCTGATAAGGGAAAGTCGATTCGACCTTCTAGCTCTGACCCGCTTATATCTCATCGGCTAACCCGGTTGCGATCAGGGACCACTAGACGCAGGGACTACCAAAGAATGCAGAGAGGGTTATCCTCGGACGATGAAGCATCGGATGCTAACTCTGCAGTCGCTTCTGACAATACGGTATCTAGCCCAGGGCAATCCCGCGAAGTGTTTATGATTAACACCGAAGAAGCAGCTAAAATGGTTGAGGATGCTCTAGCCAAGCAGAAGCAAGCATTTAAATTCGAAATAGAAACGGCTATGCAACAGATGAAGGAAGAGCACGACCGACAGATTCAGGCTCTTTCCAATCAAATGGGCGAATCCAGCCGTCGCAACGCTGCTAACCAAGTAGGTAGCGATTCAGATGTGGATGAACGCCTTAATGCTGATAACCCTCTCGTTGACCAAAACGCTGGGGGTGGCCCCACTAAAGACGACAACGCTGGGGGTGGCCCCGTTATTCCTCTTAAGAATCGTCCAAAGCCCGATACGAGCGAGGATGAGAAAATGAAAGATCTCGAGAGTAAAATCAACGCTCTAATGTCTGATCGAGAGGTAAAGAGGACTGGCATTCCATGTCCATATCCAAGAGAGTGGGACTCAATAGCATACCCGGCGAAGTTCAACTTGATTAACTTCACGCCGTTTGACGGGAAGGGTTCACCCACTCAACATCTGATCTACTTCAAGTCCCACTTGGGTATGATCTCCGGCAATGAAGCCTTGATGGTTCGGTCATTCGTTGGTACCCTTCGCGGGCCCGCCTTCGATTGGTACCGCCGTCTCAAGCCCGGAAGTATTAACAACTGGGACGATATGGAGAGCTCATTCCTTGGCAGTTTCTTTGATGACGACGATGAGGTATCCATCAGGACACTTTTCGATGAGAAGCAAGAAGATGACGAGACAGTCGACGACTTCGTCAAGCGCTTTCGGAATAAAGCAATGAACTGCCGAGATCCGATCACGGAGGACTTCATCCTCCAGACATGTCATAACAACCTATCTATTGAGATATTGGAAGTTATGGGAGTCGCACCGTCTAACACTTGAAAAAACTTGAAGGTGCGCGGTGAACAAGCCGAACGCCTCCTCCGAAGGAAGAAGGCCGAGAGAAGCCAGCCGACAGCCAATCCTCCGAACTCGAACTTTGCCTCCCGTAGTAAGGGCAAGGCACTTGCAGCTGCTGTTGGTACTAATCAAACGTCACAACAGCAATCCCGAAGGCAGCAAAAGACTTCGGACCCGAGACTCCAAAAAGAGTATTCCTTCAAGGACGAGGACGTTCCAGCCATCTTCGAATCTCTCCTTGAAAACAACAAGATTAAGCTTCCACCCATCACAAATCAGGAGGAAGCTGATAACATTTTGGATCCAAAGTATTGTGCATACCACAGAAGGATCCTTCATCCCACCAAGGATTGCTTTGCTCTCAAGAATAGAATTCAAACCTTGGTTGAAGCCGGTGTTATAACGCTAGGATAAGCCGAATGGGAACGGTAACACTCCGACAAGTATAAGAGTATAAACTGCTTCTTAACACTCCGACAAGTATAAGAGTATAAACTGCTTCTTAACACTCCGACAAGTATAAGAGTATAAACTGCTTCTTAACACTCCGACAAGTATAAGAGTATAAACTGCTTCTCAATCATCCAACAGGTGCATGAGGTTAAACTGCTCCTTTCTACACTCCGAAACTCACTATGATGTTAGACCCAGTTTCGCGAAGGAAGCTGGGGGTGGATGATTCATGTAACGGGAAGTTCCCGAAAGAATTTTTACATGTAATTTTCTTAGGGATAACCCGATCATTACAAATAAAGTGATAAACACTAAACCCACCCTATGATTTCCGAACACTCTTTTGCTGAGACGAGATTCGATCGCTTCGTTGGATCAATCTTCCCTCACAAAACTCCTATTGGTGTTTAACGACTCACGGACTTCCACCACAAAATCCCCTACCGATCAGACTAATTGACGGTGGGACCACAAAAAATTCCATTCGGTTGAATCCACTCAAACTTCCAATGCGTCTGTGCACTTAACATTCCTATTGTTAAGTCCGGACATAGTACTTGGAATTTTAATATCCTAATCATTGATGATTATTAAACCCCTCCGTGTTAAGTATTTGTCACTTAACATCAGGAACACTTCCAATGCGTCTGTGCACTTAACATTCCTATTGTTAAGTCCGGACATAGTACTTGGAATTTTAATATCCTAATCATTGTTGATTGTTAAACCCCTCCGTGTTAAGTATTTATCACTTAACATCAAGAACCCCCTCTGAGTAATTTGTACAAGGCAACACTCCCACTGTGATTTGTACTCCCACTCTCACTGTCTACCTGGTCAAACCTTCCTACAGTTAGGACCATAACTAAAATCCCCTCTCGATTCCTCCAATGAATGAGAGACCCACAAATCGAGCGATCAAACCTTCCTACAGTTAGGATCGTCTCAAACTTCTGCTTGGTCAAATCTTCCTATAGTTAGGGCCAAAATCACAATTCATTCTCGATAAACGAGGAATTCACCTTTAGTTCGGTAATCAAACCTTCCGACAGTTAGGATTATCCGAATCTTTTTAATTCTCGGAGTGGAGATCCAACTCTTAGTTTCACCTTCCCGGATTCTTGAAGTAAAAATCCTACTTTGAGTTTCCTTTGTAACTAGAGACAGAATATAAATTTTTTTCTTTTCAGTATCGGGTTCGTCTTTGAAGACACCAATTCAACTCCAAAATCCGTGTGTCATACGCACGGGGAATTTTATCCCGAATCCTAAGTAGGGATAAGTCAACGCCTAACACGCGTTGTCGGTTTAGTCTTTCACCGATTGAAGAAGACACCAGAATTTCAGTCTGGGGAATTTTATCCCGAAGCCTAAGAAGGGATAAGTCAGCGCCTAACACGCGTTGCCAGTTAGTCCTTAACCGTAAAAAGAATCAAAGCCCACATATTCGATATTGTGGCAGATTGTTATTCATAACACCATAATCCGTGCCTTACACGCACGGGGAATTTTATCCCGAATC
>NC_033797.1:70302163-70333258 GCF_001876935.1 Asparagus officinalis
ACCCGCCAATTTGCAGGTCACTCCAATCCGACCCGCTGATTTGCAGGTCACTCCAATCCGACCCGCCAAAACGCAGGTCGCTCCAATCCGACCCGTCAAAACGCAGGTCGCTCCAATCCGACCCGCCAAAACGCAGGTCACTCCAATCCGACCCGCCAATTTGCAGGTCACTCCAATCCGACCCGCCAATTTGCAGGTCACTTGGATCCGACCTTCCACTTCGCAGGTCACTTGGATCCGACCTTCCACTTTGCAGGTCACTTGGATCCGACCTTCCAAATCGCAGGTCACTTGGATCCGACCTTCCAAATCGCAGGTCACTTGGATCCGACCTTCCAAATCGCAGGTCACTTGGATCTGACCTTCCACTTTGCAGGTCACTTGGATCCGACCTTTCAAATCGCAGGTCACTTGGATCCGACCCTCCACTTTGCGGGTCACTTGGATCCGACCCTCCACTATCCGACCCTCCAACCCGTCGGTCACTTAAATCTGACCCGCGCCAGAGTCAAGGCAGAAGATGTTCTGCACCTGTTTCGTCGATCCCTGTGAGTTCCGCACCTCCGACGGAGCACCAGGACAGTGCGGACTTGTCCCATTTCAAGGTGAGGATAGTCGATCGCCTGGGTCCTTTGCACGAGGATCGAGGCAAAGTTCTGATTGAAGAATGCTTGGGTCCGGTGACTGAACCCCGAGCGATTCGTCAAGCTGGGGGTCGCACACGCCCTCATAACAATTTCAAGCCTTCTCATGAAGGAAAAACTCCAATTTCTACCCGCCTGGGGGTGTTTATCCAAAACCAAGAGCCTGTTGAGATCCTGCGCTCCCAAAAGCGTAGTTCTAAACACGTGACTCTTGAGAATGCTAATAAAGCGGCAACTCCCCTGAAAGAAACGTATTCATCTGACGATGACAACGCTATACCAGGGGAGTCATGTCAACACACGATAGGTTATTCTAGTCATCTAACCGATGAGTTGTACTATCAGGCTGGGGGTATGAACAAGTCTCGTAAGAGATATACCCGAGAAATAAAATCTTACTGCCCGTGCACCGAACTAATCGAGGTAGTATTATCAGCGTGTAGCTGCCCCAAGACCACTCCGCAAAGGGTCTCGGTATTCGAGAGGAGCTCCAATGGAATAGATAAGTCCAGACCAAAACGTCTCCGTAAGAAGCGATCGGCTGTTCATAATGACGAACTTCTAGAAGTCATAATTAACATGGCTGATAAGGGAAAGTCGATTCGACCTTCTAGTTCTGACCCTCTCGTATCGCATCGTCTAACTCGGCTGCGATCAGGAACTATTAGACAAAGGGATTATCAGAGAATGCAGAGAGGGTTATCCTCGGATGATGAAGCATCGGACGCTAACTCGGCAATCGCTTCTGATAATACGGTATCCAGTCCGGGACAATCCCGTGAAGTGTTCATGATCAACACCGAGCAGGTAGCCAAAATGGTTGAGGATGCCTTGGCCAAACAGAAAGAGGAATTCAAGATCAAAATGGAAATGGCTATGCTACGGATGAGGGAAGAACATGACCAACAAATCCGAGCTTTGTCAAATCAAATTGGTGAATCCAGCCGTCGCAACACTGCTAACCAAGCAAATAGCGATTCAGATGTATATGAACGTCTCAATCCTGATAACCCTCTCATTGACCAAAACACTAGGGGTGACTCCACTAAAGATAACAACGCTGGGGGTGGTTCCACCGAAGATGACAATGTCGGGGGTGGCCGTGTTATTCCTCTTTCAAATCGTCCGAGGCCCGACACGAGTGAGGGTGAGAAAATGAAAGATCTCGAGAGCAAAATCAACGCAATAATGTCTGCTCGAGAGGTGAAAAGGACCGGCATTCCATGTCCCTATCCAAGAGAATGGGATTCGATCATGTCCCTATCCAAGAGAATGGGATTCGATCCCGTATCCGGCGAAGTTCAACCTAATTAACTTCACGCCGTTTGACATGAAGGGTTCACCCACTCAACATCTGATCTACTTCAAGTCCCACTTGGGTATGATCTCTGGCAATGAAGCCTTGATGGTTCGGTCATTCGTTGGCACCCTTCGCAGGCCGGCCTTCGATTGGTACCGCCGTCTCAAGCCCGGAAGTATTAACAACTGGGACGATATGGAGAACTCATTCCTTGGTAACTTCTTTGATGATGATGACGAGGTATCCATCAGGACACTTTTCGATGAAAAACAAGAAGATGACGAAACAGTCGATGACTTCGTCAAACGCTTCAGGAATAAGGCAATGAATTGCCGAGATCCGATCACGGAGGACTTCATCCTCCAGACATGTCATAACAACCTATCTATTGAGATATTGGAAGTTATGGGAGTCGCACCGTCCAACACTTGGAAAGAGTTGAAGACGCGCGGAGAGCGGGCCGAACGCTTCCTCCGAAGGAAGAAAGCCGAGAGGAGCCAACCGACGGCGAATCTTCCGAACTCAAACTTCGCCTCCCGTGGTAAAGGAAAGGCACATGCAGCGGTTGTAGACGTTAATCAGACATCGCAACAACCCTGAAGGCAGCAAAAGATTTCGGATCCGAGACTCCAAAAAGAGTACTCCTTCAAGGACGAAGACGTTCCAGCCATCTTCGAGTCTCTCCTTGAAAATAACAAGATCAAGCTGCCACCTGTCATAAATCAGGAGGAAGCTGATAACATCGTGAATCCAAAATACTGTGCGTACTACAGGAGGATCCTCCATCCCACCAAGGATTGCTTTGCTCTCAAGAATAGCATTCAAACCTTGGTTGAAGCCGGCGTTATATCGCTCAATTGAGCCGAATGAACACTCCGACAAGTATAAGAGTATAAACTGCTTCTTAATCCTCTAACCGGTATAAGAGGTTAAACTGCTCCCTGATACTCCAATTGATATATGAGTCTAAATTGTTTCCTACCGTTGACGGGAAGTTCCTGGAGAATTTTTACACGTAATATTCTTAAGGATAACCCGATCATGTAACTCGGTATAATGTTAGACCCAGTTTCACGAAAGAAGCTGGGGGTGGATGATTCATGTAACAGGAAGTTCCCGGAAGAATGTTACATGTAATTTTCTTAGGGATAACCCGATCATTATGAATAAAGTGATAAACACTAAACCCATTGTGATTTCCGAACACTCTCTTGCTGAGATGAGATTCGATCACTTCGTTGGGTCAATCTTCTCTCACAAAACTTCCATTGGTGTTCGACGACTCACAGTCGCCACCACCATAAAAATCCCCCATCGATCAGACTAACCGACGATGGGATCACCGAAATTCTTTCCGGTTTAATTCATTTGAACTTCCGTTATGTTCATGCACTCAACACTTTCATGGTTAGAGTCCGGATATAATGCTTAGAATTATCATCTGTCAATCTTTGACGAATTATCAAACCCCTTCGTGTTAAGTCCTTATCACTTGACACTAAGAACCCCTACTGAGTGATTTGTACAAGTCAACACTCACATTGTGATTTGTACTCCCACTCCCACTGTCCATTTGGTCAAACCTTCCTACAGTTAGGACCACAATCAAAATCCCCTCTCGATTCCTCCAATGAACGAGAGGTCCACTTTCAAATCGAGTGATCAAACCTTCTTACAGTTAGGGTCACCTCAAACTCCCGCTTGGTCAAACCTTCCTACAGTAAGGACCAAAACCAGAATTCACTCTTGATAAACGAGAAATTCATCTTTAGTTCGATAATCAAACCTTCTGACAGTTAGGATTATCTGAATCTTTTTGATTCTCGGAGTGGAGATCTCACTCTTAGTTTCACCTTCTCGGATTCTTGAAGTGGAGATCCCACTTTGAGTTTTCAATTGTAACTGGAGATAGAATATAAAATTCTTCCTCTTTAGCTTTGGGAGATAGAATATAAAATTCTTCCTCTCACGCATAGGGTTCGTCTTTGCCCCAAGAGAAGACAGCACTTTTTCAACTCCCAAAATCCGTGCCTCAAAGGTACGGGGAATTTTATCCCTAAGCCTAAGTAGGGATAAGTTAACGCCTAATACGTGTTGCCGGTTTAGTCTTTCACCGGTTGAAAAAGACACCAGAATCCAGTCTGGGGCATTTTATCTTGAAGCCTAAGTAGGGATAAGTCAACGCTTAACCCGCGTTGCTGGGTGGTTCGTTCCCGTGAAAACGACCCGCGTTGCTGGGTGGTTCGTTCCCGTGAAAACGACCGAGTCTACGTATTCAGCATCGTAGCAACAAAATTCCATGCCTTTTATGCATGGGGAATTTTATCCCGAATCCTGAGCAGGGATAAGTCAATGCCTAACATGCGTTGCCGGTTAGTCTTTTGCCGTGAAAAGGACAAAAGCCCACATATTCGACATTGTGGCAGGCCGTTACTAATAACGCCAAAATCCGCGCCTCACACGCGCGGGAAATTTTATCCCGAATCCTGAGTAGGGATAAGTCAACGCCTAACACGCGTTGCCGGTTTAGTCTTTCACCGATTGAAGAAGACACCAGAATTCCAATCTGGGGACTTTTATCCCGAAGCCTAAGTAGGGATAGGCTAGCGTCTAACACACATTGTCAGGTAGCCTATTCCCGTAACAATGGCGAAGTCTACGTATTCAATATCGTAGCATCAAGTCTAAGGGAGTTCATTCCTTTAGCATAACGTCACGTGCGGAACGGACTTAAACAATCCGCATGCAAGCCCGATTCAAACGGTAATCGGTAAAGGCACGCCAAATCCGTTGAAGGCTGAGGGTTTGCCAAAAACCTTAAAGTCTACGTCTGATACACGTCGCTGTTTAGTCTTTTCACAGGAGAAAGACGAAGTCTACGTATTCAATATCGTAGCACTAAAAGAGTTAACTCTTTTAGCATAACGTTACATGCGGAACGGACTTAAACAATCCGCATGCTAGCCCGACTCAAACGGTAGTCGGTAAAGGCTTATCAAACCCGTTGATGGCTGAGAATTTGCCAAAAATTCTATAAATGCGAGTCATTGACGTATCAGCTTCATTAGTTGGTCTCATGACTTGAACATCCAACAAACTTCAGGATAAGATCCACACGTGCAGATGAATCAGCTTTAATAGTTGGTCCTGCAGCCCAACATTCGGGACCGTCACGCTCCAATGCCTTAAGAGCTTAAACTGTGTAGACTCCAGCAAACGTACGAGTATAAACTGTGTTAACGTCGGTCAACGCGTTACAGTAAAGATCGATGCCGGTCAACGCATCAGCAATTTCGCCAAAATAAGGCAAAAGATGACTCTAAGGATTTCAGTTATAATCAGATATGAATTCCCGACGGAGAGGATTAGTTCAAAGTCAACTCAATGGCACGAGCTAAGTTCAGAAACTTACACACCAATCTCAGTTCAAGATTTCGACAACGGTCTGACGATAAACGCAGCACCGGAAGAACTTCATCTATTCGACGGAACAATGAATAGATTGAAGGCTGAAGAAGTTAAGAATTGAGGTAGTTAAAGGTCTCTCTACGAAATAGAGGAGATGGCCTATCTTATCCAAAGCATTCCAGACTCCTCTATAAAAGAAAGAGTCTGAAATACTTTGGAGGGCGTATCTGTAGGCGTCTAAACCGCACACAGCTCAAGACAAAGAGAAGGTGATGAACGTCGTTATCCGAATCAAAGAGGATTATCCAACGCCGACAAGCGCATAAAGCGAATCGGCAAACTGTTGATGACACGACAACGAACCACCACAATGGAAAACGCCAAGTGGACCGCACGCGTCAATCAACATGCGTGCGTCAATCAACACGTGTGTGTCAATCAACACGCGTTCGATGGTCAATTCCGCAACGAAGCGTACAAGTCAACAAGACGATCAATTACGCAAAACGGTAGAAAATACAAGTCCCGGAAAGACCAGAAAACACCAGAGCTCAGCAAAAATTCGAGTCGGACAAAACCGACCCGCGCCCGCGCGGGTCGGCCAAGTCCGACCCGCGCCCGCGCGGGTCGGATCCATCCGACCCGCGCAAGCGCGGGTCAGACTTGCCCCCGCGCGCTACTTCAACCCATGTTCGGTTTTTTGACGGTTTTCTCGGGATTTTTCAGTTCCAGAGGTTCCTAACTGACTTGATATCATCCCCAAATATGGTTAGGATGTTGTCAACTGAAGATAGAGCCAAATCACTTATTCTCATCCAAATAACCGCATTCGAGGCCTATAAATATGAACCAAAGGCCTCCATTTTCAAGGGACGAATATTTATCAAGACGTGGAGGTGCTGCCGGATTGAGGAGTCAAGGAGCACGAATTTCAACGAAGGCAAATCAGATCCCGGCGAACTTCGGCATAAAGAAGGAGCTATTCGAAGGATCTGAACCCCGTCCGTCCATCCCTTGAGATTAGGCTTGGTCTTAATCTCGAGAAGAGCCCTGATTTCTCTTGGTCGATCTCAGCGCTTCAAATCAAATACTTCCTCGGCGAAGACGAAACTCTGCCGAATTTTCCATCAACCGGATCCAGATCTAAGGTGGTCCACGGATAAACCCCGGCACAGACAAAGATCCCACGTAAAGCAGCGGGTGATAAACGTCCTCTGCGTTTGTTTTGACGAGAGTTGTAAACTTTTGTTTTCATTGTGTAAAAGTCTTATAAAAAGACAATCTTTTTTTGTTTTCATTGTAACGATCGAAGTTGTAATGAATACCGCAATGAATACATTAATTTTCGACGTAAACAACCACGTATGTCCTATTAGTAGTATTGGTTCAGTCCGGATTAGGATGCATGATGGTGTAGTGAGGGAATTGAAGGAAGTAAGGTTCGTGCCATAGTTGACGAAGAACATCATTTCTCTTGGGACTTTGGAGGCAGCAGGATATCGAGTGATCTTAGAGGATGCTACAGTGAAGGTCACGAAGAGTTCTATGGTGGTGATGCGAGGTGTCAGGGAAAACAACCTATACTACTTGAAGGGCAAGATAGTTACAGGGGGTCTGGCAACTTCTATTACTACAGAGGAGGACACTACCACCTTATGGCACATGAGACTTGGACATACAGGTGATAAGTCCCTACAGTCATTAGCAAAACAAGGGCTATTGAAAGGTGCTAAGACCTGTAGGATAGAGCTGTGTGAGCACTGTGTACTTAGGAAGAAGACTAGAGTAAAGTTTGGCACCGCTGTTCATAACACCCGAGGTACTTTGGATTACATTCACACAGATATTTGGGGTCCTTCTAAGAACACATCTCTTGGGGGGGGCAACTATTTTGTCACTTTCATTGATGATTATTCCAGGAGGAATTGGGTATACCCGATGAAGCATAAACATCAGGTCCTGGATATTTTTATGGAGTGGAAGAAGAAAGTGGAGTTGTAGACAGGTAGAAAGGTGAAGACTCTACGTTTAGATAACGATGGAGAGTACAAGAGTGATCCGTTTCTGTAGTTTTGCAGGGATCACGGCATTAGAAGACACTCCACAGTTTGAGAGACACCGCAACAGAACGGGGTGGCTGAGAGATTGAACCGTACCTTGCTGGAGAAGGTATAGTGTATGATGACACAGAGTGGATTGCCTATATCCTTTTGGGCCGAGGCGGTAGTTTATGCGAGCCATCTCGTGAACAGGTTGTCGTGCACTGCGATAGACGGGAAGACTCCTTTGGAGTGTTGGTTTGGTTCGGTGGCTAGTGACTATGAGTCGCTTCGGATATTCTGGTGTCCAGCTTATTATCATGTCAGTGATGGTAAATTAAATCCAAGAGCGAGGAAAGCAGTCTTTGTGGGATTTAGAGATGGAGTCAAAGGCTTCAAGTTATGGGATCCACAGGACAAGAAGATAGTTATTAGCAGAGATGTCACATTTGACGAGGCGTACATGATAAGGCCTCGAGACCCTCAGCAGGTGGAGGGAGACCAGAGATGAGAGATATCATAGTAGGTGGAGGATGATGTGACTCCACCCACTCCAGAGAGCACTGTGTCCATCGAGGCTCCTACAGAGATGACACTGGGAGGAGATGAGATGACAGCCGGGCAGATACAGGATACAGTGGATCATGGGACTCATGAATAGGGTCATGTTCAGAGGTCCATTGCAGCAGATAGACCGAAGAGAGAGATTCGTCGGCCAGCTAAGTATAATGATGTCATGGTCGCATATGCATTATCAGTGGAGGTCGTTAACGATATGGTTCCAGCTACATTCAGGGAGGCAGAGTCTAGCCCCGATTCGATCAGGTGGAGGGAAGCTATGGAGGAGGAGATGTGGTCTCTTCAGAAGAATGATACTTGGACAATTGCACACTACCTAAGGGTAAGAAGGCTATAGGTTGCAAGTGGGTATATACTAAGAAGGAGGGATCTTCTATTGGGGACATAAGTGTAAGCATCGAAAATTGCCTATAGGTCTCCACGAACGGCTCAGTGCTAAGAAGAGATGATGAACGTCACTATCCAAGTCACAAAAGCTTAATCGACGTCGACGAATGCTTTAAGTGAATCGACGGACTATGTGAAGCAACGGAGTTTCGAAATAACGAGGATACAGACTGACCGGGAGCCCCGCGGTGTTTACAAAAGGAGCAACTCCCCTTGTGCCTCATTTATTATACAGATGATCTAATCATTGGATCTTATAGAACTCCTTGTCGGCTTTCCAACGCACTTTGAATCGCTCAAATCCGAGTTCAGACGAAGAAATTACGGCGGAAACGGACGAAGATGTAAAAAGACGTCTCAACATAAGATGAGACACCCCGAGGTGTCTCGGTCTCGCTGAGACACCCTGGGGTGTCTCCAGGCTCAGAAAACGCCCGTTTCACAGTTTTAACCCCCCGGACCCCTTTGTGCCTATAAATACAGCCACAGGTCCTCATTTTTTTGAGATCTGGAATTTTAGAGAATTGGCGAAGCCCTGCCGGACTGAAGATTGATCGAGTTCTTCAACACTAAAGAGAGAGATTCTTCAGATCTGCATCACCTGCATCCGTTCCTTAGGATTATCCCGTTGTGATAATCTTGAGAAGAACAATTATCTCGCCGTTGCCGAGATAAGCGCTTCTGCTTCTAGATTCCTTCGCGGGTCGACGGAGTTCCGGATCTGATCTGATTGTCAGGTAGTCCACGGATATCGACGTCCCCGTCACCGGCTAAAGACCCACGCAAGCAAGAAATGACGAACGGATCTTCCGTTATTTTTGAAAAGTTGTAATCTTTCATTTCTTATTCTTTTGATTGAATATTTTGAATTCTTTGTAAGCAATCCATATTATAATGAATTCAACAATGAAGAAAACTTTTACCGAAAATAAACTGGCGACCACAGTGGGAGCCAACAGCCTCGCTGCCGAGGCTGTCGTGACGCAACCGACATTTAAGATCCGGGTGAATGAAGAGATCGAATATGAGTTCGATCAACAAAAGTTTGAAGAGTACCTCTCTTCCTCCTCCCCCAGATCCGCCTCTCTAAGCCGGCGTAGGAGAGTCTCCTCTTCCAGAAACACTCGCGGGATTTCAGGCTTGAAGGTCCAGGATCTCCTTGCCGCCACTGCATCCACATCCCGTGACGTCCCTGCGGTGTCCAAGGAGGCTGGAGCTGCAGATCCAGACTCCTCCTCCACCGTGAAGATAACTGATGAAGGCGCTCCAGTTTTGTCAAAGAGGGCGCGCCAAAGACGACGTCAACGCCTTGCGCATCAATTGGCCAAGGCTGCGGAGTCGATGGATGGGATCCGCTATAATGAGGATATGAAATCCAGGCAGCGTCGAGAACAACAACGGCGAACGACCAACCCCTCCTCCAAGACGGAAACGAACGAATGGGTTCGTGTCAAGAGGACCCGCTCTACCCTTGAAGAGCGAATCAAGAAGCATCGCGTATTGCTCGTGCATGCCTAAGCCCTTTTGCAGAAAACGAAAGAAATGCAGAAGGAAGAAGCAGTCGAGAAACCGCCCAAGCGCAAACAGGTGTGGAGGCCAAAGGCAAAGCCAGCGCTTAAGGCAAAAGTGAATGAGCCAGATCTCGTTTCCCCTCTCCCCACATCTCTGATGAAGCCGGGTGATAGCGTGGATCTCACCAAATCCAGAATTCCTTTGAAGGGTCGCCTTGGTCCTCTACCTGGAGATCGAGCTAAAGCACCCATCAAGGAGCGATTGGGACCGTTGAAAGGTCTCCAAACAACAATCAAGACTGGGGGTCATACCAATCCCCCTAAGAAAGATGATAGAGGGAAAGCTCCTATTACCGACCGCATTGGATTGCGGGTTGAAGTTCAAGAGCCCGTTAGGTTTCACACTCGCAAAGGCGTAAACCTGAACGAGTAACTTTTGGAGACGCCAATAAAGCATCGTATCCCCAGAGGGAAACACATCTGTCTGATAATGATGATGTTATACCTGTGAAGGCATGCCAACACTCTATGGGTTGCTCCAGTTATCAAACTGATGAGTTGTTCTATAGGGCTGCGGGTACGAATAAGTCCCGGAAAAGAAATGTTCGAGACACGGATTCTCATTGTCCGTGTGCCAACATAATCAAGGCGGTATTATCAGAATGCTGTTGTTCTAAAGCCCCAAAAAGAGTTTCGGTGTTTGAGAGAATCTCTACCAGAATGACCAAGACTGAACCAAGACGTTTCCGCAGGAGGAAACCTGTCCGTCAAGAGGATGAATTTCCGAATGTGTCCGTCAATATGACCGAGAGAGGGAAGTCAACGTGGCACTTTAGTCCGGATCAGTTTGTCGTAGTGTCTCAGCGTATGACTTGATTACGATCAGGGACCAGTAGGCGAAGGGATTACCAAAGAATGCAGAAGGGACTCTCTTCAGATGATGAAACTTCGGAGGTTTTCTCGGATGTTTGCTCGGATGCTTACTCAGCGATGGCTTCCGATGATACCGCATCGAGTGCAGGGCAACCTTACGAATCACTTATGATCGGCGCCGAACAAGTGGCTAAGATTCTCGAGGATGCTTTAGCTAAGCAAAAAGACAGTTTTAAATATGAAATGGAAATGGCTAAGCAGCGAATGAGGGAGATGCATGACCAGCAAATCGCGGCATTGATAACTCATCAAGGAGAATCTAGCCGTCGCAGTAACCCCAACCAAGATGATAATGAACGTGAAGCGGACGAGAATGTTAACATGAACATTCCTCCCGTCAATAACAATAATGGGGGTGGCCCTTCGGATGATAACAACATAAAGGAGGATCACGTTACTTCTCCCCGAAATCACTCGAAGACAGATACGAGTGAGGACAAGAAAATGAAGGATTTGGAGAGCAAAATCAACGCATTCATGAATGCTCAAGAAGTAAAAAGGTCCGGAATACCATGTTCATACCCAAGGGAATGGGAATCAATTCCATATCCGGCGAAATTCAATTTGATCAATTTCACGCCATTTGATGGAAAGGGTTCCCCTACCCAGCACTTAATATATTTTAAGTCTCACTTAGGAATAATCTCCGGGAATGAACCTCTAATGGTGCGGTCATTCGTTAGTACTCTTCGAGGAGCAGCCTTTGATTGGTATCGTCGTCTCAAGCTAGGGAGTATCAACAGTTGGGATGACATGGAAGATATGTTCTTGACAAACTTCTTCGACGATGACACCAAAATTTCAATCGGTACATTATTTGACGAGAAACAGAAAAATGGTGAGACGGTCAAAAACTTCGTGAAGAGATTCCGGAACAAAGCGATGAATTGCAGAGATCCGGTCAGTGAAGATTTCATCCTCGAGACTTGTCACAATAATCTTTCATTGGACATCCTCGAAGCTATGGGAATGGCACCACCAAAGACCTGGAAGGACTTGAAAGTGCGAGGAGAACGAGCCGAACGATTTCTTAAAAGGAAGAAGGTTGAAAGAGGTCAAACGGCAAATAATACTCCACAACAGAACTTTGTCCCTAAGAGTAAAGGAAAGGCACAAGCGAATGCAGTGGACACGAACCAAACATTCGAAGTGCAGGCGCAGCCGCAACATCAGCAGCAGAAGGCGCCTCAACAATCAAGGTGGCAACAACAGCCTCAGAAGCAAAAGGCCTCGGAGCCGAAGTTCCCGAAGGTCTATTCATTCAAAGAGGATGAAGTTCCCGGTATTTTTAAATACCTCATAGAGAACAACAAGATCAAGTTGCCTCCGATCCAGGATCAGGAAGACGCTAAGAGAGTTAACGATCCAAAGTACTGCGCGTTCCATAGAGCAGTGCATCATCCTACCAAAGCCTGCTACGCCCTCAAGGATAAGATCCAAGCTTTAATAGATGTTGGAGTCATCACTATGAAGCAACCGAAGGAGAAGAAGGTAGGCGCGAATGCAGTGTCAATCAGTTTTGGATCCGTGCCCTTGAACTTGTTTCAGCCGGAACCAGTGATAAATGCGACGGTAAAGATAGTGAACGACGATCCTCACAAGCAACGCCAGAAAGGACTTGTGCCACATACAGCCCCAAATGGCGAGATTCTTTGGGTTCACCCCGATCTAATTGGAGATGAGCAATGGACTGGATCTTCTTCCAAGAAAAAGTCAAAAGGAAAAGATAAGTCTTATTGTGGGGCTGCAGCCATTCCAGAAGGAGATGACGAAAGTATACCTACTTTCCCATTATCCGAAGATGAGCAGGAAGCCTTTACTACTAGGAGCGGGAATGAATACCACTTTAAATATCCAGATGCCTCAGAGTAGTTAGCTGAACAGGGGGTGACTAAAGCTGCTCCTTCTAAGACATTGGCGGAAATAGGGGTGATCGCGACTCCTCCTGCACCCGTAGTTGCGGAGAAAACCCAACAAAAGTAAAAAAGGGAANCCAGGAAGTCCAAAACCCGAAGCAGTCTTCGTTCAATCTGCCGATTGGAAGAGATAAACCTGAAAGCTCAAGTACTCCGCATCGCTTCGATATCATGGCGCAACTAGCTAATATACCGGCTAGAATAACGCTGTATGAATTGTTGCATCTTTCAAAAGACACGAGGGAGGCATTGCAAGAAGCTTTGAGCAATTCCGAAGTTTTTCTGACTAGGATCAAGCCATCTCCTGAAGAACCAGAGCCGCCGGTTCAACACTGTAATCTTGCGGCGCACCATTTTCCCTGTATTTCTTTTACCAAAGAAGACATGCAAACAAAAAACTCAAAGCATGACCGGCCTTTGTACTTCACCGGTCACATTGGCTCCAACGTGGTCAACCGGATCCAAGTCGATCCGGGTTCCGCTGTCAGCATCATGCCACTCCGATTGATGTATAATCTCGGAATACCGGCAAGTAAGCTAGCTTCCACGGGCACTATAATCTACGGATTCAACGCCAGTGGGTCCAGACCCTTGGGAATGATTCGAATAAAATGCCAGATCGGGGACTTAAAGTCAGAGGTTACCTACTACGTGATTGACGCGGAAACATCCTATAACTTACTGTTGGGTCGGCCCTGGATCCACGGTAATCTTATAGTCCCGTCAACTCTTCATCAGTGCCTCAAATATGTGGACACTAATGATCCACGGTAATCTTATAGTCCCGTCAACTCTTCATCAGTGCCTCAAATATGTGGACACTAATAATGAGATCAAGATGGTGGTCACGGATAAGCAACCGTTTAAGGGATTGGAGAACTATTTTACTGATTCCCTTCTATACGGGGCCGAATCCGATACTGAACCATCGGCCCAAGGAACGGACAGCGGGGATGAAGCTGATACCGAAGCTGGGTTTGATTATGATGGTGGTTTTGTACTTAATGACATTGTACCCATTGTAATCAATCTTTACGATGAAGAATCATCGGAAAGTAGTTGTAACTGGCAACTCCCCGAAGATATTGCAATAAATAAGGATTTAGAGTACTCGTCGTGTCTTGATAATATCACTAAAGAACTGTATGACAACCCTGACTTGTATATGCCACTTCAATTATTTTGTATGATGAAAAAGTAGGTACAAGATCCATTCGGAACGACACTTGTCATTCCTGCAAAGACAGGGGGTGGAAAAGAGGTTATCTATGGTAAAGGAAGAGAATCTCCGCTACCAGACCACTTCTTAGAGGAGGAAGACAATGATGATAAACCTGCCCCTCATCTATTTAGGAATAACACGAAAGCGCGCGATCTCATGGAGAAGTATGGATATGATTTCACGCTCGGAGAAGGTCTTTGCTTTGGTCGAGGTCCGCGAGTTCCGCCTCGAATGGCTTATGTACCAAAAGGAAAACCTAACGATTATTATCGTCACAGAAGAGGCTTAGGCTATGTCTCCTCATCGGATGACGAATGTTCCTGGCAAGTTATCGATCAAATTGCTAACAAAGCTAAAAACGGATATTCTTCTGATTCTTCAGCTTGGGATTCCGACGCTAGTCTGGGTGAAATATTCAAAAAGCTAATGTCAAACATGGCTACGGTCGACCCTACGATAATAGAGGAAGACGACCAAATGCCAACTTGGGAAGATCCTTGGGTTCATCACCTAAACATGCAATACGGCGATAGATTTTAACAAAGAGAACCTCCTACCGAAGATCAAGTGGTCTAAGTGAATATGGGTAATGAGGATAATCCAAAACCAACATTCATTAGCGATAGCCTCCCACCTGAAGAGAAAGAAGAGTTAATCTCTCTTATCAGGGAGTACATTGATGTGTTCGCCTGGAACTATGAAGACATGCCAGGACTCAATCCGAACGTAGCAATGCATTGTCTCAATATTAAGCCGGATGTCAAACCTATCAAACAAAAATAAAGAAGGTTTCATCCGCAGATGATGGAGGCAATCGAGGCAGAAGTTAAAAATCTTATTAACTCGGGCTTCATTAGGGAAGAGCAACATCCTGAATAGCTTGCCAATATTGTCTCTGTCCTAAAGAAGAATGGGAAAATCAGGGTTTGTATTGACTTTAGAGACCTCAACGCTGCCTTCCCAAAAGATGATTTTTCCCTTCCCATCACAGATGTCATCATCGACAATACGTGCGGGTTCGAGAGGATGTCTTTTATGGATGGGTTTTCTGGTTATAACCAAATAAAGATGCATCCAGATGATGAAAAGCATACCGCATTTAGAACGCCCCTCGGCGTTTTCTGCTACACGGTTATGCCCTTCAGCTTAAAGAATGCAGGTGCTACATATCAGAGGGCCATGTCAAAGATCTTTTAGGAGCATCTCCGAAAGATTGTCGAATGCTACGTGGATGATCTGGTTGTAAAAAGCCATGACAAGAACGACCACATTAAAGACTTGAAGACCATGTTCGATCTGATGCGGACCCATCAATTGAAAATGAATCCTACCAAGTCTTTCCTCGGGATGTCCAGTGGTAAATTCCTTGGATTCGTTGTCACCACCAAAGGTATTCACATCGACCCTGATAAAGTAAAGACAATTAATGAATTACAACATCCGAGAAATCTTAAAGAGCTCAGAGGATTGCAAGGGCGATTGGCTTATATCCGTCGGTTCATCTCGAACCTCTCAGGAAAATGTCAACCATTCTCCAAACTCACAAAGAAGGGCGTATCGTTCATATGGGACGACGCTTGTCAAAAAGCATTTGAGAGTATTAAAGAATATCTCTCAAAACCACCTGTACTCGTTGCACCGAAATCGGGCAAACCATTCTTGATTTATGTCAAGGCGACGAGCCATTCATTAAGTGCACTGCTTGCACAAGATGACGATAACGGTCATGAACAGGCAGTCTATTACCTGAGTCGGACTTTGGTAGGTGCCGAGTCCCGATATCCCATGATCGAAAAAGAATGTCTCGCCTTGGTATTTGCGATTCAGAAAATGTAACATTACTTGGTTAGATAGACTATTTATGTCATCTCCAAAGTTAACCCCATCCGAGTATTCATAAAACAACCAGCTTTCATGAATTGGCGGTTAGCAAAATGGGCCTTACTCTTGTCCCAATACGACTTGCATTTTAAACAACAGAAGTTAGTAAAAGTACAGGCCATTTGTGATCTCCTAGCAGCTAATCCAACTACGGATACCGCCGAGATATATGACGACTTACCCGATGAAACCCACGAAGTCAATGTAACTTCCCATCAACGGGTATGGCGTTTGTATTTCGATGGTGCTTCACGGGCGACTAATATAGCAGGGACTCCTGGATGTTCTAAGGTTTCCTCCGGAGTTGGAGTTGTTTTAGTTTCTCCAGGAAAACATGTGATGCCTCGAGCATACTCTTTAACCGAGCCATGCTCAAATAATGTAGCCGAATATAACGCGCTACTCATAGGACTCAATTTCGCTAAAGAAAACCGAGCCATGCTCAAATAATGTAGCCGAATATAACGCGCTACTCATAGGACTCAATTTCGCTAAAGAACTGGGGGTTGAGTATGAATATAACGCGCTACTCATAGGACTCAATTTCGCTAAAGAACTGGGGGTTGAGTATCTCGAAGCTTTCACTGATTCTCAACTAATAGTCAAGCAAGTTCAAGGGGAGTATGAAGTCCGAAGTCAGGATTTAATACTATATCATAAGATGGCAGTGGAAATAGCCGAATCATTCGAAGGATTCTTCATCGAACACGTTCCGTGGTTACAGAACACCTACGCAGATGCATTAGCAGTATTAGCCGTATCTCTGGTGCAGCCTCCCGGAACAGAACAGTTTGTTACGGTAAGAACTCACCAACTCTTAGTACTAATCTACGATGAAGATGACAAAGAATAAGAGGTTCAAGAGGTATACGCAACTCAGGTCGAGTTCGAACCTCAAGATTGGCGTTTCCCTATCATCGACTACGTCTTGCATGGAATCTTACCAGAAGATGTGAAGGAGAGGGATTCAATTCGACGAAGGGCATCGAGGTTCTACTATAATACGGAGAGCCGAACGCTATACCGCAGGGGGTATGATGGTTTGCTGTTGTGTTGCTTATCGACTAAAGAAGCTGAAGAAGTCCTTAAGAAAGCACACGAATGGGTTTGTGGTGCACACCAACCCGGCCCCAAGCTTTATGACCGCATCAGAAGAATGAGATATTTTTGGCCTCTTATGATGAGTGACGCAGTCGCATATGCCCGAAAGTGTCATGCGTGTCAAGTACACACGAATTATATGCACCAACCTCCGAAGCATCTGCATCCTTCGGTTACATCATGGTCGTTTGAGACCTGGGGAATGGACATTGTTGGTCCTATAAATCCCCCGTCAGTCAAAGGTGATCGATTCATTGAGACCTGGGGAATGGACATTGTTGGTCCTATAAATCCCCCGTCAGTCAAAGGTGATCGATTCATCCTGGCAATTACTGACTACTTCTTGGTCCTATAAATCCCCCGTCAGTCAAAGGTGATCGATTCATCCTGGCAATTACTGACTACTTCTCCAAGTGGGCTGAAGCCATCCCGCTCAGAGAAGTTAAGACCAGTAACGTCATCGCATTTATCAAACACCATATTATCTACCGGTATGGTGTTCCAAGACGAATCATACATGACAACGGTCCTCAATTTGTCAGCAACGCCTTCATCAGATTTTGCGAGAAGTTCAAAATTCAGGACGTCTCGTCGACGGCTTACAATCCCACAGCAAATGGATTGGCTGAAGCTTTTAATAAGACTATTATAAAGTTGTTGTCGAAACTTGTGAAAAATAATAAACGGGATTGGGATGACAAGCTTGGCGCGGCTCTATGGGCCTATCGTACTACGGTACATACACCGACTGGCGCAACCCCGTATTCCTTAGTGTACGGGTGTGAAGCCGTCCTCCCGTTGGAAATACAAATTCCATCTCTGCGAATCGCTCTCGCAACCCAGATGACGACCGAAGAACAACATCAGAAACGTCTCGAAGAACTCAAGATTCTCTATGAAAAGCGCCTAGAAGCTCAACAGCATATTGAGTTTTACCAAGCCAGAATTTCTCGGGCTTTCAACAAGAAGGTTCGACAACGGAGTTTTAAAGAAGGAGATTTGGTCTTAACTAAAAGACGACCTATGATCATTAACTCTAAGAAGAAAGGCAAATTTGAACCCAAATGGGAGGGACCATTCGTAGTAGAGGTAGTCTACTCGAATGGCGCATATCGCCTAGTTACCAAAGAAGGTGACCGGCTTATGATGCCAATAAATGGCAAGTTCTTGAAGAAATACTACCCTTAGTACTTTCAGGATAACCAATGTATCGGGAAGTTCCCGGAAGAATGCTACTTGTGGTATACTTAGGGATAACCCAATCACTGTAAAACTGATAAATAAGAGATCCACATTTAAGCTCCAAATGTCAGGATGTCTCCTTTTATTGTTATCAAATCCTCTAACTCTCATGAGTCCTTTGTGAGACGAAATTCAATCTTTTGACAGGTTAGCATTTCCTCACAAAATCCCCCATCGATCAAATCAACTGACGGTGGGTCCACTAAAATTTCTATCCGCCAATTCATGACAATTTCCAAATCTTGGCTTGTTAAGTCCCGATCACTTAACATCAAAATCTTTCATCGAGCGGCTAGTACAAACCAGTATTTCTACTGCTACACGTATTCCGCTCTCTTTGCTTTTAGGTCAAACCTATAAAAGTTAGGGCCAAAACCAAATTCTCCTCTCGATTCCTTCCATGAACGAGAGGTCCACTTTCAATTCGAGCAATCAAACCTGTAAATGTTAGGATTATCTCCGACTTCACTTAGTCAAACCTGCAGATAGTTAGGACTAAGATCAAGTCATCCCTTTTGATAAACGAAAGACTTCCATAATTCCTTTTCGGCCAAACCTATAAAAGTTAGGGTCGAAATCGGAATTTCCCTTCAATAAATGAAGAAGTATTTTCTTGGATCAGGCGACCAATCCTATAAAAGTTAAGGTTACTTGAATCTTTCCGATTCTCAGAATGGAGATCCCATTCCTAGTCTCATCTTTCCGCATTCTGAGGGTGGAAATCCCACCTCAAGTTTTCTTTCCAACCGAAGATAGAATATAAAATTCTTCCTCTTCGGCGCCGGAAGATAGAATATAAAATTCTTCCTCTTCCATCTTTCGGTTCGTCTTTACCCTGAGAAAAGACACAATTTTCAACCTCAAATCCGTACATTCTATGCATAGGGAACTCTATCTCGACTCCTAAACAGAGATAAGCCTACGCCTAACACGCGTTGTCGGTTTAGTCTTTCGCCGATTGAAAAAGACACCAGAGTTTAAGTCTGGGGAATTTTATCCTAAAACCTAAAAAGGGATAAGTTATCGCCTAACACGCGTTGCTGGGTACCTTTTCCCATAAGAAATGATGAATTCTATGTATTCAAAATCATAGCACTAAGTCTAAAAGAAGTAACTCTTTTAGCGCAACGTTACATGTAAAACGGGTTTTAATAATTCACATGCTAGCCCGACTCAAACGGCAGTCGGTAAAGGCTTGTCAAGCCCGTTGAAGGCTGAGGGTTTGCCAAAAACCCTAAAGTCTATGTCTAATACACATCGCCAGTTTAGTCTTTCACCGATTAAAAAAGACACCAGAGTTTAAGTCTGGGAAATTTTATCCTGAAACCTAAGAAGGGATAAGTCATCGCCTAACACGCGTTGCTGGATACCTTTTCCCATAAGAAATGGTAAAGTCTATGTATTCAAAATCATAGCATCAAGTCTAAGTGAATTAATACTCTTAGCACAACGTTACATGTGAGACGGATTTTAAAATTCACATGCTAGCCCGATTCAAACGGTAATCGGTAAAGGCATATCCAACCCGTTGATGGTTGAGGGTTTGCCAAAAATCCTGTAAGCATTATGTCAACTGAGTTCACAATCAATAAAGAAATATCATAATAAAATCAAAGACTGGGTCTCTATTAATAGATCAAGTCAAAGCATACAATAAGAAGCTCATCATCCCGAAGGCAGTCGGCGATTGAGAACATGAGATTTTAACTTAGAAAGCCTATCTGTATAACTCTGCTCAAGTTCTGCTTGCAGGTCAGCTCGGATAGATTCTTCAGAACTGTTCAAGATCTTTGCAGCTTTATTTTTTAGCTTCATTAATCTCTCCTGCGTAGGTCCTAATCTCTCAAGCATCTGCCCGCGAGACTTCTCTAGTCCTGCCAACTCCTCTGCCATGATAACACCAGATTCCTCAGCATACTTCAAGGCCTTCTTCAACTTGTCTACTTCCTCACGGTTGGAGTCTATAGAACTGAGTAACTCGGCTCTGTCAGTGTCCTTTCTTGCAATACCAGCCATCAGCTGTGCAACAGAATGCTCATGTGACTGAAGTTCGCTGCCGATGGAAGATCTCAAATCACGCCATTGTGACAACCTATACTCCAACTGAGAGGACACAAAAGAAGAAGCTCCGCTGGCCTTTAGCTCCTCCAACTCTCGGAGTTCAGACTCCAAGACGATAAAATCGGTAGTAAGAGAGTCAGCTAACTCCGGATATCCATCATCTCTGATCATCGTCATGTAACGAGAAAGAGAACGTCCGAACTGATCAAAGCAATACCCTTGATGAAGAACCTTCTCGATCATACCGTTTAAAAAGATGACGAAAGAGTTGAGATCCATTCGGAATATGTCTCTGCTGGGATCGGAATCAGACAAAAGGGCAAGGATATGTTCATATAGAGAAGGCCGAGATCCTACAAGCAATCATATTGAGGAGTAAGAAATTATCAAAGGTGATAAAATTTAATTTAAAGCGAATTGCAAGCATGCCAATACCAACAGAGGTCCCGGCAGACTGATGTCCAACGATCGGCTCCGTTAGTCTAGTGTCAATGGGCTCCGAGATAACAGCAGGGGTGGTCGTTGAGGGTATATCAACCTCTGTAGGTAAATCGACAGTGCCTCTCGGCTGTGACGGGGAGACACCACTGTTAGGAAAGCTGGCGGTCTCAGAAATCGTAGTCACATCAGTCGTAACGGCTGGTCCTATAGTCACACTTCTTTATTAGTCAAATGGAAATTTAGACAAATAAAAAGAATCGCGATAATAGGATTATCTGCATACCTGCAAGTCCATCACCCTCAGGTAAGCGGGAAGTGCCAGGAGTCATAAGAGTATCAGTCCCGGTGGTTGGTCCTGTGATTTCACTCCTCCGGTTAGTCAAAAAATCAGACAAATGAAAAGGAGCACGGCGACCTAGATTATATGCATACCTGCAAGTCCATCACCCCGGGGTAAACTAAAGATACCGGGAATCATGACTGAATCAGTCCCAGTGACTGGTACTGTGATGATAATTCTTTGTTAGTCAGATAAAAGATCGGGCAAAATGAAGGGAATTAGATATATACCTGCGGACGAATCACTCTCAAAGGGTGGTCCTACAGCCTCTTTGGTGGCCTGCTCAGCCAGCATATCGACCAATAGTCTAATGTCGGATCCTGAAAAACTTGGTGCTGAGACATACCCTTGTTCCTCAAGACCCGTATCATGAAAGGCCTCATCCTTAACTGGTCTCTCTAATACGGCCCCTGCAGAATAATTTAAGTGTTGGATATATACAAAAAGATGGGGAAAGAAGGAAAAGCTAAGATGTACCAGCAGTAGGGGCAGAAGATTCTTTTTCCCTGACATCCGTGTTTGAATTCTTTAAGTTATCTGAAAGAAAGCAAAGCACGGAAATAATAAATCCTGAATTACGTAACTCTTCCAAATGCTACTCGAGTAGGTATCATCGATTTAGATATACCTGAGCATAGGATGGTTGGTTCAACACTATTAATCTGCTCAGTATCAATGTTCATGTCAACATCCATGGGCTCATCATGAATGGCATCACACATCTGCTGCATGAAGCTATCCAAATGATCAGAATCAGGGAATACGGAATCCTGTGGAAGTTCGCCTTCTTCATGGTTTCCTAGAACATAAAACATGATTAAGTTTAGTGAATCCCAAAAGGCGAATCATCTTAAAGCAATAAAAGCAATGGGGTATTACCCTTTTCCCCATCAACAGTGCTTCCTAACTCCGCTTCGTAGGTACGCCGACCAGTATGGGGCTTATGAGCGGTCTTCTTCCGTTTCGGGGTGTGAACTCTCACAGAGCCAACAGGCCGCTCGTGCATGAACTTGGTTCGCATCTCGACCTGTACGGGAGCATCGCCACTAGGCCGGGATCTCGCATAGCGAGAAGCGAGTGACTCATGTTCATCATTCATTCTACCTGGGGTGATAATAGTCATCTTGTTAGGATAAGTGAATAAGACCTTTTGCTTTGGTTTTTGAAAAGCCAGTTGAGACCTAGAAAGGATATGACGTTGATGCTAACGAAATAAGGCCAGATCAGTTAATTCTGAAAAGAAAGAATCTGACAAACCTGCATTAGGTTCTTCTTTGTCAGTATCTGTGTTCACATATTCCTCCTCAGAAGTCTCGTCCTCATCGCTAGTAGGAAGGAGCTCTTCATCATCCTCCATCCTATCTCTGCTCGAAAGGGAAGGTTTAGCAGGCTTTTTCCCCTGCTTCTTCAAAAGCTCGGCCCTACGAGTAGCTTGGATAGTGACCTGAACCAAGTGCTCAGCCTCTAGCTCTGAAAGACTCCTCACGCCTAGGAACTAATTGGCGGAAAGGAACCACTTACAGCTGAGGAAAGTAAGCAACGGCTTGTGCTTAGAGGAAGGAAGAGCAATGTAGTACAGCCCACCATAGTCCAAAGCCATGCCCGAACACCGTCAATAAGTCCTCCCTCAGTCTTCAAACCACGGCTCGGATTCCCAACATATAGTTGGTCGTAGCCAAACTGGCGAGCGAAACGGCACGGAAGGTAAGGCTCTATATGACAATGATTCTTCACCCGAAGAACAAGATACCAACACGGATGTTCACCAACCAACGGAAACAACCAATGTCAAGAGAAGTCCGACCAGTTTCGGGTTTCTCCTCATCAATCAGCACATCACCATAACGACCCGAGAAGTGAGAAAAACACTTGAAGAACTCCCAGCTCTTACGAACTTGAAGCTCTCGCTGTACATCAGTGAAAGTTTTCCCGAGCCATCTACTCCTTTCCAACAGCTGCACGAAAGGAACGGGAACATCAACAGTACTAGGCGCCGATATCAAGTCAGGACGATAAAGAACAAGCCACGCCATCAGGTATGTATACGGAAGCTCGACCTTTACAAAAACAAGTTCGATCGACGGTTCAGTGCCCACCTGCGCAAAACCATCGACCAAATACCTAAGCCTATAATGGATGCCAGCAACCATTGCTGGAAGCAGGGAAAGCTCCCTCCCATAAGCTAGCTGAACGGTAGGGAAGAGCACCTCAAGGGTTAAGGTGTCCGAAAACTGATATGGAACGACGCATTTCTTCAACCAGAGGGCAAGATAGCCTGCTAGCAGGGTCCTGGGCTCAATGGACTTCTGTGCATGACAAAGGAATGTCCGAAATTTGGTCCCTACAGGAAAATCTCCCTCAGCACTAGCAGTCATGTAGGAGAAAGCTTCAGCCTTTTCCATCAACTCATTAGTGGCGGAAGGTGTCAAAACGTCTAATTCACGAATGGTCTCGCCTGGCTTACCCTCCAAATTCTGGAATAAATAAACAGTGAACTGCTTCAAGCTGATCTGCTTCTTCCTCTTCGCTTGAGGGGTAACCTTGATTAGAGAGGTATGATAATGGCATGTGAGGTCCCAAAGAGTATCGTACATGTCGGGAGTATCCTTCTTCAAACACTCCAATTGCAGGTTCGAGGGAAAATACTCCTGGTACGGACAATCCCTCATTGGAAGACCAGAAACCTGGTGCATCTCATGCAAAGCCAATCCTAACTCTCCACTTCTAGTCAGAAACGTGTTACTATCGGGGATATATGTTTCTAACAATGCTAAGAAGTGGCGATAGCTGACCAGGAATCCATACATAGTGGCTCGTATAGGTGCGTACAACCCACTGCTTCTCAGATCATTCTCCCAACGTCCCAAGACATAACTGGTCATACGTGTCCACCATCCCTTTGGTTGAGAATAAGCCCAACCAAAACACCTGAACTCTAGTGGAGGTAACTTCCTCCCAAGTTTAGCCAGGCGGTTCTTCACAGTAGGAGCAGCTGCTGATATCTCACCTGGGGGTGCAGTATCAAGACCCAGAATCCCTGGTCGAAGACCGCGAATATAATGATGCTTATTGGAGCCTGGAGTCTTATGATGGGAAATATATCCACAGTGAACTCGATCGCTATCATCTGTAAGATTCCAGGACATCCGACGCTCTACGGCCTGCCCCTCCAAATGAGTAAATGAGTGCTGACGGGGAATGGAGGGGATATAAAGAAGAGCCCCCTCATCATTATTCAGCCAATGCTCGTCAGCCGAAGTCAACCTGGCCGGATCCTCAACGGAATCTCCAAACAGATAACTAGGCCTCTCTAAAGCCTTAGTAGAAATAGAGTATGCGGTGAAAGGAGCATCCGTGATCAGCTGGCGTAAGGAATGACACCCCCCCCCCCCCCTGTATCAAACGGTGGGATTCATCGGAACGATTCCCATCAAACTGAGGAAGGGGACCAATAGCTTGCCTGATGGCAACAGAAGAGAAAACCTCCCCACTACAACCAGTAGTAGCGTGAGGGGGAAGACTGTCTGCAGGGAATTCAACTGTAACAAAACAAGGGTAAAGTCAGAAAATTATCCATGAATTGTACAAGGATTAAATCCATCTCACAAGAAAGCGAGATAAGATCATCCACGGGGCAATTGGAGAGACGATTTTGAGTGTCGTACAGTGGAAGAATGGTATGCATCATCACGTAAACAACGTGGTAACATACACCGACCTACAAAGTGTAAGACAACACAAAATCGCCCCAATATACCGGAAGACTTGAATTGGCCAAGTAAAACAAGTCCGAAACCTCGACCCCCGCGAAGGAGGATGTCGGTTCTTCCCAAATGACCCGCGAAGGGGCCAAACGAGGGTGCAACAGAGCCACAAATTTCCTAAAACCTCGATCCCCGCGAATGAGGATGTCAGTTCTTCCCGAATGACCCGCGAAGGGGCCAAACGAGGGTGCAACAGAGCCACGAATTTCTTGAAACCTCGATCCCCGTGAAGGAGGATGTCGGTTCTTCCTGAATGACCCGCAAAGGGATCAATCGGGGATATATAAAGCATAAGTGCTCACCCTCAAAAGAAGATGTCGCCGAAGAAGATGCCGCGGGAGCCTCCCTCTCGCTATGCTGTGAAAGGGAGCGACTCCTATGAAATCGGGATTGGCGCGGAGACATGGAGAATCTGCAATGAAAATCAATGGCTCAGGTATAATCATAAATCTGAATGCCCGATTTTTAAAAGGAAAATTAAGAACTTTAACTAAAATCCTATAAAACAAGTAGGATTTTATAGTTGAGGTCTAATTAAACCTACGAATTTCATGCATACAAAACAGTGAGCTCATATTGCGGTGTAAACCCTCATGATAGATTTTGGTGAAATGCCCAAAATACCCCTCGTGTTCAAGGCTAAATTCTAGTCAAGGACACGTTCGAATTGGATCATGACCATCATATTTGTTCATCTAACACCCCCAATATCCCATAATTTTGGCTAACTTTACAAATAAACTCTTTTGTAAAATTTAGCCAATTTTGCAAATAGACCCCTCCACAAATTTCGGTTTAATTTCCGCATACCCTCCTCAAAACTTTGGTCATGAATTTGTGGTCTAAACTTTTGAAATTTCAGCCCTAAAATTTCAGCCCTTTTGCAGATAAACCCTTCAACAATTTTTGGATTGCTTTTTGCAATTAAACCTCTCAAACAATGTTGATTCCTTTGCATGAAAACACCTCTCAAAGGTTGGCCAAATAGACATGAAATTTCAGTCCCAAATTTTAGTCTACTTTTGCATAAAAGTCCTCAAATTTTAGTCCACTTTTGCACAAAAACCCCTCAAATTCGGCCATAGTGTTGATTTTGCATAAAACCCCCCAAATCTTTGTGCATACACAACCCATCATCAAAGATCCTATCTTTTTCATAAAATCTAACTCGTGAGAACAAAAAGCTATGATATTGGTATGTAAATTCATGGCATATCCTCATTACAAGCATAAAGTTTCAATCTTTATCAAAAAAATATGAGAGTTTTTGAGAGGAAACTTACCCAAATCAAGAAGCTTCCTTTGAGCTTGAGGATGAAGAAAAACCCTAGCTTTGAGAAGAGAGGATTTCCGGCCAAGAGGAGAGCACCAAAAATCCGAATTTTGTCTTGGGTTGAAGGGTTTTAAAGAAGGGAGTTTTAATGGGTTTAGAGTTCTTAAAAGAAGGAAAATAATGGTGTATGGATAAGAGGAAGAAGAAGAGGGAGTTTGAGGGGGAAAAGAGTACCTTTTTGAAAATTTGAAGGGGAAAAGTGCACCATGCACAAGAAAACAAAAAAAAAGAAGAGAGAGGGGAGGGGGTCTCGGTTTTAGAACCGAGACACCCAAGGGTGTCTCGGCCAAGGTTGAGACACTCACGGGTGTCTCAACCCAGTTCGAGCCCCCGATTGTGATTTTCAAACCCGAATTCGCCCATTTTCGTCGGTTGTTGGATGTTTCGACAAAATCAACACTAATCAACACCGGACGATTCAAAACCCTAAGGTTAATGCCGGTCAACGCGTAACCCTAGGTCAACGCAGTCAACGCGTTACGATCGAAAAATCAACATACGGCGATTCAAAACCCTAAGGTTAATGTCGGTCAATGCGTAACCCTAGGTCAATGCCAGTCAACACGTTACGATCAAAAAGTTAACGTGCGACGTTCGAAACCCTAAGGTCAACGTCGGTCAACGCGTTACGATCAAAAGTCAATGTATGGCGATTCAAAACCCTAAGGTTAACGTCGGTCAACGCGTAATCCTAGGTCAACGCCAGTCAACGCGTTGCGACCAAAAAGTCAACATGCGACGTTCAAAACCCTAAGGTCAACGCCGGTCAACATGTAACCCTAGGTCAACGCCAGTCAACGCGTTGCGATCAAAAGTCAATGTATGGCGATTCAAAACCTTAAGGTTAATGCAGGTTAACGCGTAACCCTAGGTCAACTCCAGTCAATGCGTTACGATCAAAAAGTCAATGTGCGACGTTCAAAACCCTAAGGTCAACGCCGGTCAACGCGTAACCCTAGGTCAACGCCAGTCAACGTGTTGCGATCAAAAATCAACGCGAGTCAATATAACATGACGGAGATAGTTAGTTCAAAGTCAACTCGATGACGCGAGCCAAACTCAACTCATCAGTTTTAGATTCGAGGCTTCGACGACGGCCAAACGATAAACGTAGCGCCGGAAGAACTTCAGCTATTCGTCAAAACATCGAATAGACTAAAAATCAAAGGAGTCAAGAATTGAAGCTAACTACCGATCCTTTACGCCGACTGAAGGTTGGACCAATCACATCCAAAGTATTCCAGCCTCTTCTATAAAAGAAACGACATCCAAAGTATTCCAGCCTCTTCTATAAAAGAAACGAGGCTGGAACGCTTTGGAGGGGGTATCTGTAAGCATCAAAAATTGCCTATAGGTCTCCACGAATGGCTCAGTGCTAAGAAGAGATGATGAACATCACTATTCAAGTCACAGAAGCTTAATCAACGTCGACGAATGCTTGAAGTGAATCGACGGACTATGTGAAGCAACAGAGTTTCGGAATAACGAGGATACGGACTGATCGGGAGCCCCACGGCGTTTACAAAAGGCGCAACGCCCCTCGTGCCTCATTTATTTTACAGATGATCCAATCATTGGAGCTTATAGAACTCATCGTCGGCTTTCCAACGCACTTTGAATCGCTCAAATCCGAGTTCGGACGAAGAAATTACGGCGGAAACGGACGAAGATGCAAAAAGACGTCTCAACATAAGATGAGACACCCCGAGGTGTCTCGGCCTCGCTGAGACACCCTGGGGTGTCTCCAGGCTCAGAAAATGCCCGTTTCACAGTTTTAACCGCCCGGACCCCTTTGTGCCTATAAATACAGCCCCAGGTCCTTAATTTTTTGGGATCTGGAATTTTTGAGAATTGGCGAAGCCCTGCCGGACTGAAGATTGATCGAGTTCTTCAACACTAAAGAGAGAGATTCTTCAGATCTGCATCACCTGCATCCGTTCCTTAGGATTATCCCGTTGTGATAATCTAAAGAGAGAGATTCTTCAGATCTGCATCACCTGCATCCGTTCCTTAGGATTATCCCGTTGTGATAATCCTGAGAAGAGCAATTATATCGCCGTTGCCGAGATAAGCGCTTCTGCTTCTAGATTCCTTCGCGGATCGACGGAGTTGCGGATCTGATCTGATTGTCAGGTAGTCCACGGATATTGACGTCCCCGTCACCGGCTAAAGACCCACGCAAGCAAGAAATGACGAATGGATCTTGCGTTATTTTTGAAAAAGTTGTAATCTTTTATTTCTTATTCTTTTGATTGAATATTTTGAATTCTTTGTAAGCAATCCATATTATGATGAATTCAACAATGAAGGCAATTTTTACCGAAAATAATAAGGTTCAAAACTAGATTGGTTGCCAAGGGATATGCACAGCTTGAGGGCATTGATTACAACGAGGTATTTTCACCCGTTGTGAAGCATTCGTCTATACGGATTTTATTGGCGTTGGTGGCATAATTGGATTTGGATTTAGTCCAGATGGATGTGAAGACAGCCTTTCTACATGGTGATTTAGATGAGGAGATCTACATGACACAACCCAGGGTTTCAAAGCTGTAGGAAAGGAAGATTTTGTTTGTAAGCTGAAGAAGTCTCTTTATGGTTTGAAGAAGTCACCAAGATAGTGGTATAAGAGATTCAACGGCTTTATGATTGGCCGAGGGTACACGAGGAGCCCATATGACCCATGTGTTTATAAGCACAAGCTACATGATGGTGAGCACATATATTTACTTTTATATATTGACGATATGCTTATTGCTTCCAGGAATTCTTCGGCTATTCGAAAGCTAAAAGATGAGCTGTCATCCGAGTTTGAGATGAAGGATCTTAGAGAGGCAAAGAAGATATTGGGTATGAAGATCAAGAGAGACAGGGTGAAAGGGAGTTTGAAACTTATACAGAAGAGCTACTTACAGAAGATGTTGAAGAAATTCAGCTTTGATGGCAATGCAAAAGCAGTTAGCACACCATTGGCTCCCCACTTCAAGCTTTCAGCATTGATGTCACATGTTTCAGTTGAGGACAGAGATTATATGTCGAATGTCCCATATGCCAGTGCAGTAGGTAGCTTAATGTATGTGATGGTGTGTACGAGGCCAGATTTGTCACAGGCCGTGAGCATGGTATCGAGATACATGCACGACCCCGGGAAGGGTCATTGGGAGGCCGTGAAGTGGATTCTACGGTATGTTCGAGGCACCGTGGATGTTGGTTTAGTGTTCCAGAAGGATAAGAAGGATGGACAGGATTGTATTGGATATGTGGATTCAGATTATGCTGGAGATCTTGACAAACGCCGGTCTACTACAGGTTATGCTTTTACATTGGCAGGTGCACTTGTATGTTGGCGTTGCACGCTTCAGTCCACAGTGGCTCTCTCTACTACATAGGCAGAGTATATGGCAGTTACTGAAGCTATTAAGGAGGCTTTATGGTTGCATGGATTATTGGAGGACTTGGGGATCGCTCAGGAGACTACACGGATATATTGTGATAGCATGTCGGCTATCTATTTAGCGAAGAACCAGGTTTATCATGCGCGCACGAAGCACATCGACGTCAGAGTCCACTTTGTACGTGACGTTTTCGATGATGGAGACGTCATATTAGAGAAGGTCCACACGAATGACAACCCTGCAGATATGTTGACCAAAGTTGTTTCAGGAATGAAATTTGGTCATTGTTTGAAGCTTTTGAACATCCTTCAGTGCTGAGGCCTTTGGAGGCCATTTGGGTGAACTACATTCGGCTTGATTCCTTGGGCAAGAGGATACGTAGGCAGTCTTTCAGATGCAGCCGGTTTGATCAGTTGATTCAGATGGGGGGAGAGATCGCGTTTCAGCTCTAGATTGGTTCCTTGACTTGTTGAGGGACTATTGGATGATTTGGTGTCGGCTCAGTTTTGGTGGAAACATTCGTCGAGGTGGAGAATTGAAGAATTACAGGAAAAACAGCAAAGGAATCTGTCAGGCAGACTGGCGGTCGACCGCGAACGTGCACGAAGGGTACTAGGTTTCGGAATTGCTGGCGGTCGACCGGCGCGGTCGACCGCGGACGACTGTAAGTGGTTTTTGCTTCGCGGACTGAGATTCGGTCGACCGTCACGGTCGACCGCGAGACCTGCACGGTCGACCGCCACGGTCGACCGACGATGGACTGGGCTGGGCCTTTCGGTTTTTGACCCGTTTCGTTTCTGAGTTGTATATAACTCAAATCCTGATTGTTTAGGGTTAATGCAAGGACGAATTTGAGCAGCCTTGAAGAGAGAATAGTTGCATCCAATTGTGGGAGAGTTGAGAGAGATCAAGAGCTTTGTTTTAGGGTTTGATCTGAGAGATTTGTAACTCTACTTATATTCTCTGATTTCTAATAGTAAGAACCCCCTCCTTGCCCCGTGGACGTAGGCAACTTGCCGAACCACGTAAATCTCTTGTTCTTGCTGTGATTGTGGTTTGCATATTAGTTGTGGTTAGTTCGAGTTATTGTTCGTGTTGCCTGAGAAAGCTTCCGCCGCGCACAACACCCTACAGTCAGGATTTCGTCGGCAAAAAAGCCACCGGTAGATTTTCAAATGGAAAGATTGCTACTGACTTCTTAGGTACGTGTTCATACATTTTCATGCCAATATTACATATAGTTTCTTGATCCAATTTTTATTTTTTTAATATATATTTTGCTTTCTCGACTGAATTATAGCGTCAAAACCTGGGGTGAAGGAATATCTGCCTGCTTATTCTCAGGCGACAAAACAAGATCTCCTCACTGGAGTGAGTTTTGCATCCGGTGGCAGTGGATACGACAATATAACTTCGCAGTTAATGGTAAATAAATTTATTCTTAACCCCCCTAACGTCTTCATTCTCATATGATTGGAAAGGAAAAATGATTGCTTTCGTAGTAAAACTATCATCAAGTGATTAGGGTGTTTATTGAAAATAGAGAGGAAACCCTAATATTATTCATGAGATAAGATGGGCTTATATAGGCCCCTACA
>NC_033797.1:70334258-70371527 GCF_001876935.1 Asparagus officinalis
AAACAATGCAATGGGAACAGTGCGATGACAGGGTTTCATCAGTTCCCCATTCTAAGTCTAGTGGTATTTCCTTGGAGTCAAACATTGCTTCTGAAGCGAAGATGGCGACAATTCTGCGTAGGTTAGAAGCCTTAGAAATTAAGGAACGAGCTCCAGCTCAACTCAATCATGTTTCTTTCCCAGGATGTCATAATTGTCAGTCTCCTACCCACGTTTCAGAGGAATGCCCTCTCTTAGGAAACAACAATGCATTAGGACAGATGAACGCCCTCTCTTAGGAAACAATCATTCATTAGAACAGATGAACGCTGCATTCCAGCACCCTAGAAATGATCCATTTTCTCCAACCTACAATCCAGGTTGGAGAAATCATCCCAACTTTGCATGGAATCTAGGAAATTCTCCCGGAACTCAAAATTTCACTCCCGCTTCGACCCAACATTTTCCTAGGGGAAACACAGTTCCATTCAATTCTCATTCACAATTTCAACAACCCAATCTGCCGTATCAAAATCAGTCTCCTCTTCATCAAGCTGTAATTCAGACTCCTCACAATCCAGATCAGGATAAACGTCTCAATGTCTTGGAAAGGGGTTTAGAAACCATAATTAAGGCCTCTACTCAAACCACGAATATGTTGACTCAAACATCTAGCACGTTGAATTCCTTCATGCAATCAACCGGACAAATGCTCAACTCCAACACTCAAGCTATAGCTAGATTAGAATCCCAACTTGGTCAACTAGCTAGTGCCGTGAGTGAAAGAGAGAAAGGAAAATTTCCGAGTCAACCCGTGGTCAACCCTAATAACACAGGATGCAGTTCATCCTATGAAGCTCAAGTGAATGCAATCCATTCACTTCGGTCAGGTAGACAGGTCGATAATCAAGTGAGAACTCCGCCAAGTCAAACTCTTGATCCTGTACAAATTCCTTCTCCTTCTCCTTCTGATGAATCTATTCAACAATCACTCCCCTCAGATGACCAAGAACCTGAACCCGAACCTGAGCCTGCTTTTGATAGATTTAGACCGGTTGCTCCCTTTCCAGATAGACTCAGGTCTAGGAAACACTCTCCTCAGGAGGAGAAAATCCTAGAGACATTCAAGCAGGTTAAGGTCAACATTCCTCTCTTAGATGTAATTGAACAAATTCCATCTTATGCTAAATTTTTAAAAGAATTGTGCACTAAGAAGAGGAGAATAAATGTTCCAAAGAAAGTCTTTTTAGCCGCCAATATCAGTGAAATGCTGTCAAATCCCATACCTTTGAAACGTAAAGATCCAGGTTCCCCCATCATTTCATGTATCATTGGTAATACTCACATTGATAAGGCGCTTTTAGACTTAGGGGCCAGTGTCAATTTGCTTCCATATTCAGTCTATCAGCAATTGGGTCTAGGTGTACTGAACCCAACCAAATGCACCTTACAGTTGGCTGATAGATCTGTCAAGGTCCCTATGGGTGAGTTAGAGGATGTTCTGATTAAGGTTGGAGATTTTATTTTTCCAGTAGATTTTGTAGTCTTGGAAACACAGCCTGTTTCCAATCCCAAAGGACAGACACCTGTCATCTTAGGACGACCGTTCTTAGCCACTTCTAATGCTCTCATCAACTGTAGAACTGGTCAAATGAAGCTGTCCTTTGGGAATTTGACTGCTGATCTCAACA
The DNA here is from genome assembly GCF_001876935.1 of Asparagus officinalis. Classification (NCBI taxonomy): domain Eukaryota; kingdom Viridiplantae; phylum Streptophyta; class Magnoliopsida; order Asparagales; family Asparagaceae; genus Asparagus; species Asparagus officinalis. Next base: position 70,335,929 of record NC_033797.1, read on the forward strand.
TTTTTAATCCAGGGGACCAACCAAATAATCAGCCTCTAGAAATAAACTACATTCAGGAAAGATCAGAAGAAGAAGAAGAAGAAGAGTGTGATTTAAGTTTTGAGGAAATTTTTGATGAAGAGTTAGAGTTTTTAGAAGAAGCAGATCAGGTCCTTGAGAATAATAAAACTGTGTTAAACATTTGCTGCTTTGAATTAAATTTTGAAGAACTCTTTCTTGATGAACTTAGATTCTTGGAGAATAATCAACAACCAAATTTTCAGAACTTCACAGAAGAATTGGTTGTTAGAAAACAAAACTTCACAGTACAAGAGTCTAAGTTCATTAAGAAATACAAAATGCATGACACCAATAATACCTACCTTACCTTGTTGCATGAATTACTGAACACCCCGAAATGCTTGGAAATTCACATTATTAATTATATCATTCTGAATTTGTTTAAAATCCGGGGAAGAATTTTCAACAGTAAGGTAGGATTCAATGTAGAATAGGAACTCTTCATGTTGAATATTTCATTCTACATTGTTTATTTTGTTTATTTCAGAATAATAAAAAGAATTTATTCTTCTCTCATTCGAGAGTTTCTTATTCAGTTGTAAAAAAAAAGGAAAAAAAGAAAAAAGAGAAAAAAAAGAAAAAGAAAAAGAAGAATAATTTTTTTCCATCCTCCTCCGACCAAAGGTAATTGCAGATTTTTATCAGCCGACCAAATGTAAGTGCTTCACTTCTTATCTGCTTTACTTTATGCATCATAGAGTTTGCATTGAGGACAATGCAAAATTTAGGTGTGGGGATGGGAATTAGTTATTTTTTTTATTTTACAATTTTAGTGCATTTTTGTCATTTTTTTTCTTTTCCTTAAAAAAAATTATAAAAATATCTTCACTTGCCAAATTGATAGAGTTATGTAATAATTGATTTATTTGATACATTTGAAATTTTCTAATCCCTAGTTGGTTATTTACTTAAGTTCATCTTTTATGATAACTCTAAATAAATTTCTTAAGAAATGATTTTCAAAGTAGTATACTGTACTTAAGCCTTAACTTGGACTTTTATTTAAAATAATGAAATTTTTGCATGCTTAGCTTAAAGTTTAAAATAATTTTTCAAAATGTCTTGATTTACATATTTTTCAAATATATATACAAAAAAAAATACAAAAGAAGAGTGCGAAAAATGGGCACCAAAAAGAAAAAAAAATAATACTCTTGAATTCTAGGTGATTCTATCTTATAAAGCCTAAGCTGACCGAGTAATTAAGCCCAAGGAGTATTTCCATACTTAATGACCTAAGCCCAATTGGGTTGGGATCCATTGGCCCAAAACTCATTAAAAGGTCACTTAGAAAGCCCGTTAATGTAGAAAAAAAAATCACCAAGGAAGAAAGAGTTAAAAAAAAACTAATAAATGTTTTATAGTTGTATATATGGTCTTGGAAAATATTTTAAATCAAGCAAATTGAAAATTATTTAAAACAAAGAGTTAGCATGTTCTTTTCAAAACTTTTAAATTAAATTTCTAAGTTTGGCTTGGTTTTGTATTGCTACAATGAGAAGATTTTCTTAAAAATATACCTTAGAGTTATATATAAAAATGTTTTCTTGAGTGATAACTGGCTCCAATTAGATTATCTAAAAAGTTATCAAGTGAATTTAGTTATTTACTAACTTCTTTAATTTGGCAAGATTGACGGAATTTTGTGGGTATATTCACTGCAAACCCTCACGAGACTACAACTCGTCCACTAGGGTAACCTAGGGGTTTAAAGGCTTGTTGTATACGCTAAATACAACCGCGATTCCTGCCAAAGTGAGTTAGGATTTTCTTTTTATTTTCTTTGCTAGAGGACTAGCAAAAGTTTAGGTGTGGGGGTATTTGATAATCACATTTTATTACAATTTTATACCCTCATTATCTATTTTACATGAATAAATATACCATTAATAATTGTTGATTAGCTTAGTTTTCACATAATTGAATGAAAATATAAATAAATATTATTAAATATAAAAACCGCCTTAAAATATCTCTTCTCTATTTTGTAGCATTTTAGAAGGCCCATGAGTGAAGCCCCAAAGAGCAAGTGAAAAAAATGATCTCCAAGATAATTATCATGTTGTTTTGGACTTTTGCATTTTTTTATCAAATGAATCAAAATTGCGCAGCTTTGATTTTGATATATTGGACCGCCGACTTTGCTTAGCTTGTTGAAATCAATGAAACTCCAATGGACCGGATTTGTCCAAGAAAATGAATGAGGACATGGGACTTGGTTGCTATGAGGCCGAAAATTAAATGGAGAAAAGCACTTGCTATGGGCCGAAAATTAAATGAGAAAAGCCACTTGAATGGCCGAAACGAAATGGAGATGATTTTGAAAAATCAAATGCTTTCAATAATACTTGAATGGGCGGACCTCTTTTGCTGCAAAAATTCCAATTCATTGAAGCATGAATGGACCGGATTTGTGTTATCATTGTTTGGGCTGCAGAAAACTTATATTGGATTTTCGATTTTCTTTGAAAATCATATGGGCCTCTTATGTTGGATTAGAGAAGAACAAAAAGCAAATTCAAAGGTGGAGATTGTTGCTTGGAGCTCAAGACAAATCCAATGGCTCATATTCATTGAAGATTACTATAAATAGGGGTAGAGAGTGAGGGGTGAAGGGGGTGAAAATTTTGTAAACTCCTTTTGGAGAGGAGGGCTACTCTTAATTGAGAAGGCCTTCCAAAAATTATAACTTTAGTTGCAATTAATAATAATAATTTTTTCACCACTTTAAATTTTTCTCTTCTTCTCTTTGTTGGATGATGAAGATGAAGATGAAGATGGAGAATTATTTGAAGGTTTGCATTTCTTTCCTTTTTCTATTTTATTTCTCTTTTATTGCTTATTAGTTAGATTTATTTTCATGCTTATAATTAGATTTTATTTTTCTTGTTAAATAGCCAAGAGGCTAGAACCCTCTTGCCTTAGATTTATTTCATGCTTATAGAGTAGATTTATTTTCTTGCATTTAATTCTTGCAATTATATTTTGTAATTAGATTTTGTAATTTATTTTATAATTAGATTTTAATTTTTTGCACTATTCACCTTGAGGCTAGAACCCTCTTAGGTTTTTTTTATTCGCCTTTAGGCTAGAACCCTCTAGGGAATCATCATTTTCTAAGAAGTGGGTTCAATTTTAGATTACCCATATCTATAATTAAATCCACCATCTTTAATTTCTTGCATTTTCTTTTATTCTTGAATTTTATTTTCTTTATTCTTGATTTTTATTTTCTTTTTCCTTCTTGCCTTATTAATCATATTCATTCTTTGTCACATCCTTGATTTTTATTTTCTTTTTCCTTCTTGCCTTATTAATCATATTCATTCTTTGTCACATTCACTCATCTATAATTAATTTTGTTTCCTAATCTAATTTGACTCTAAAATTAAATTTATTTCCTAATCTATATTTCTTAATCTATATTTCCTAATCTAAATAGACTCCAACTTAGATTAAGTGTCCTACATCAGTCTCCCATTGTTGAAAGAAACTCGACCCTGAGCATATATTTGGTAGAATAGTAGCTTCATTGATAAATAATATTCTTTTCTTACAACGACCAGCGTCTGCTTTGTACTTAGCATTGATTTTCTCCATCTGTTGTTTTATGTTCTCGGCTAGGACTTCTTCTGAATGAAATTCATATATTATTCTTTCAGACATCATGTGTATTTTATTGGCGGCATGTGGATGTGCACTTGACTTCAAAAACTCCTCAAAATATGTTCCATGTTGCTTCTCATATTCTAGTGCTTGAAGTATCATCAAATTCTTTTTAAAAGTATTCACCAACTTTGCTTCTAGGGAAGAAAATCTCGCGTCATACTCCATATATAATTCTTTCATCTCCTTTGTCTCTAGCCCTACACCAAGAAATTCACACATATCATCAATTGTCTCACTCTCTAAATTATCACTCCTCCATTGAGACAACATCAATATGTGTAATATCGCTCTCAACCCCTTTGAGAATATCATGCATATCATCCATCTTCACCATTCTATCACAATAATGAATCTCATGCATAACGATTGTTTGCACCTTAGGAGGAATTTCAAGTTTTCTGCTAAAGCCTCATTGTTTGCCACCAAAGGTTTCTTCTCCTCAGTAGCTTTTACCTTAGATGACTCCTTTTCTGTAAGAGGCAAAAGTACAATTCGACGTCCATCTTTCTTGAAGATATAAACATTGTCTCTACTTCTGTGGGTAGCTCCAACATCGAATTGTCATATCCTGCCTAAAAGCATATGACAAGTATCCATCTAGATCACATCACACAACACATCGTCAAAATATCTGTGACCGATAGAAAAAGGTACACGACACGTCTCATTGTTCTGCACATCATTGCCCTTGTGAATCCAGTCGATCTTATAGAGAGGTGGGTGTTTCTCTGTCTTTAAACCTAACTTATTCACCATACGTTGAGAGACAAGATTCTTTCTACTGTGATTGTCAATAATAACATCACAAATCTTCTGCATCACAATGCACCTCATGCGGAAGATATTATACTATGGAAGTGATTCTTCTTTCTTTATTGCTTCTTTAGTACTCTTCCCAACTCCAAGGTCTTACTTAGAGTCATTGTCGCTGTTGAATTTATCATGTGGAGTCGAATCACATCGCTGGCAACGATCAACGTTATTTCAAACTCCTCTCGTGTTCAGACGCTCTATTACCGACGCAAGTCGCTCTATGGCGGTCTTCATCTAATTAACATCGATCTTCAGTACGTCGAACTCAATCCGAGAAATAAGAGCTTCATCACCTGCCATCGGATTGGAGGAACAAGGCTCTGATACTAATTGACGTAACACGAAAGTGATAACCTCAGAATCCACCAAGGGTGTTCTCTGAATCCACAAAGAACGATCTTCGAATCCACGAAGAACTTCGAATCTACGAAGAAAATATTAGAAAGAGAAATTTTATTGATGAAAAGTTATTCTCCTTTGGGGTTACATGACTCTTCCTAAATAGAAAAACAAATAAAATTCCTAGTAAGACTAGAATTACAAAAAACATATAGAAAATATCACATAAGACTCCTAGTAAGACTAGAATTATAAAAAAAAGTGTCAAATTCTATCCTAAAAAGACTCCTTATAATAGAGGAAACTAGTAAGACTAGAATTATAAAAAAAAGTGTCAAATTCTATCCTAAAAAGACTCCTTATAATAGAGGAAACAAATCATGAATCAAAATTAAAAAAAGTGTCAAATTCTATCCTAAAAAGACTCCTTATAATAGAGGAAACAAATCATGAATCAAAATTAATTTTTGTTTCCTAATCTAATTTGACTCTAAAATTGAATTTATTTCCCAATTTATATTTCCTAATCTAAATAGACCCCAACTCATATTAAACGTCCTACATCATGTGTTAGATAAAATTAAGTTAATTTGTGGCTTCTCGTGTCTACTCGTCAAATTTGTAGGTTCAATTTGTAGTTCTTAATTATTAGGTCGGTCATAGTCTTCCAAGGGTGATGCTACAGGGACCCAAAAACATAGGACAAGTGAGGTGTCGGCTCCCTCTCCCATGATGCACTGTTCATGAATAGTAAATCATGGGACAGAGATGGAGCACCTCACATGTCCCATGTAGGGTCCCATGTTTTTGGGTCCCTAAGATATTTTTCATTTTGAAAAGCTAGCATTCATTACAAATGTTTATATATGTAAACTTTAATTTCTTTAATATGCATTCATGTGATATGTGCCCTCCACAATCTAGTAAAATATTTTTGGCGTAGGAGAACAAGTTCTACGGTGAATTATGTATATTTGATATACAATATAATATCGTTCGGTTCCTTCTAGTATCCATAATGTAGTGGGAACAATTTTTACTTGGGGAAACTTATAGTTGCGAGATCGGCAATGTCCCTAGGGCTATTCAACCTGCCCGACCTGAAAAATTAGGCTTGGGCTGGGCAAAAAGGGCAACCTAAACTCGGGCCCGGTTGGTCCGGGCCGGGGCCGGGTCCAAACCCAGGTCAGAGCGGGTCGGACATCGGGCCAGTCGGTTTTTTTCTTTTATTTTTCTTAAAAGTTATTTTAAAAAAATTTCAAGAGTAATATAAAAAATAAAATATGCGAAATTTTGATAATAAATCAATCATATTATTAATCACTTACACTTATACAATTTATAAATACAAATATCATAAAAATTAAATAATAAAAAATAAATTCTTTACTATTAATCACTAACAATTATAATTTTTTTTAATTTGTCGTATCACAAGAGATGAATACATCCCAACTAGGTTGACACATACTCATCTATATTACTATCATTTATAATTCTTTCCAAAATAATTTATCACAGATTTATAGGTAAGAAATAAAAATTATAAACTAATGAGTAATTTCTATTATTTAGCTCTATCTCATATTCCCAACTCTTCAAGTTTATCTTAATTACTAGCCATCTGATCGATGCCTTGAGTTCTCTTCTCGGACCTCCACCAATCTTGTAGGCATATTACCGCATGTACAGTAGATCGATCTAGCGATGTTTTGTGGTTATCGATCAAATATCCTGATGTGCTGAAGGCGGATTCCGAAACTACTATAAAAACCTGCATAGTTAGTAAGCCACGAGCTATGATGGAAAGTATAGGATATGAAATTGTTCCATATGCTCTCCACCATTGCAAAGTATCAAAATCATTATTTTGAGCATTAACTAAAGGTGCGGTTAAATTTGTTCAATTTCAGAAACTTTTTTGATGATCCAGATCCAGATCCATGACTACAAGTTAGCATCGCTATCATTAATTGCCTATTAAATCTCTTACCTTTGCCATGGCTTGAACTCGTAGAAACGGAAGCAATAGACACTGTATCTACTTGCTTACTCATCATATAATCTTTGAAAATAATATTTAATAGTGTTATGAAGAGTAAGATCAGTAACAGTCGGTCCATCATTAGTGTCTATTATCATGTTCTCAAGCAAAGAATTTAACAAATTTTGAAGGCCAACATTCTTCAAACATGGATCAATAAGAACTTCCAAACCAAAAATAATAACAATAAGTAAGAATAATCCTAAAATACTTATTAAATTTACTTTCCATTTGAAAAATCATATTTCCAAATGTCACACCCCGCTTCCCAAAATACTCGGGAATTAGGATGCGAGCAAGCCCGCGACGTATCAGACTGAGGAGAAATAAGTACTAGACCATTTCTGTTCAATCTAAAATGCTAAGCGTCAAGCAATATAATGCGAAGTCATAAGTCCCTGATCACAGAAATATCATAAAAGATTCATATCATAAGCGTCAAGCAATATAATAAACAACTCAGAACAAAATGATTCATATCATAAAAGAAATATCATCCAAGACATAATACTAAGGTCATATATGCCATAATACAAAACTATCCAACAAAATACTGGAGAAAATATAAAAATATATCGACCCAACGGGAATGAAAAGTGCTACAAGGAAAACCAAAGACCAGCAACTAATTAATTAAAGAAATAACTAAGCTTCGGCTTCTACTCTGTCTGCAAGGCACTCCTGCTAAGGATACTCTGACCCTTGCACATCTCCAAGCTGAACCTATCCGTCCTCTAAATCTGACGTACAACCTAAGAGAATAGGAGTACGTCAGCGTGTATGGCACACGTCATGATCCCACAAGAAAGAATAGAAATGGTCGAACGACCAATGCAATAACAACATGCAACTGGAATTCAAACAATCTAGATGCAATCCACCATTAGAGTATAATAAACAGAAGAATCTAAAAATCAACTAAGTAACGAGGTCAAGCAGCTAGCCATCCTATAATAGATCACTGGTCCACTTCTCAAATAAAGTCAACGTTCATATTATCGGATAATTGACTGTTCAAAAATCCTCTACGTACATCCAAACCCGCGAAACGATTTGATAAGAGGACTACACACTATCCGATTTTGGCCTGGTCCGAACTCAAGAAAAACTCGGGTGATGAAACGATTTTACAGACCAAGTGCGAAACGATTCACTAGCCCAACAGACCAACCTCAGTGCGAAATGGTTCATTGGTGCGAGTCTGGAAGATACATCAATAACCACATCTGATCACATGAACCAAGACCTTCCTATCCCAATGTTTCTTGTGTTTCTAAGTCAACACACACAAACACACACATACACACATGTCTCTAGGTCTTGTTCATGATGCGCAAGGGTCACTAAGTCATGAACTTCTATTGGTTCTCGAACACGGCAAGAAGTAATAAATACAACTAATTATATGTAATAATATCATGACATGTCAAATACATTAAAATAAAGATCGTAAAACATGAACATTAACTATGAATAGTACGGTATGTATGAACAATGACTTTGAGTAGTATATGCATGCAAACTGATTTCATCAATATCTTACTATTGAGAACTCTAAACTTCTCATAAAATTATTCTAAAATAATCTTTGAAAATAATAAATTTATTTATTTAAAATAATCCTTTTGTAAAATAAATTCTTCTAATTTATTTCTCAGTATAATAATTTAAAATAATTTATTTTCTAAAATAAATTCCTTTAAGTTATTTTTCATAATTAATAATTTAAAATAATCTTTAAAAATATTCTTTCTTCAAATACATCTCATAATTAATCATAATCTAGTTTTTAACATATCCACTCATCATATATGGGCTTAAAAATACATATCATGCTCATCACTTCACAGATATAACTACAACAGTATTATTTATCATATTATTATTATTTAATATCATTCATTAACAAACTCACGCAGATTATCACATTATACCCTACAACATAATCATATTACAGCCTGATTATGCACATAATTGATTCACAGCAGATCTAAAAATTGTAATGACAAGTCAATGAGAAAAGGATCTTGCCTCGGTGATGTTAAGGGTGTCGTAGAGAGGCAGTGGGGTCATCGGGGTGGCTGCACAGTTCACAAGGGTTTTGCGGCCTCGTCGGAAGGTCAATCGGTTAGAATACAAAAGAGATGTGTTAGTAACGATGAGCGATATTCGAAGTGATATAACAAAAGGTAGACAATAAACCCAAGTGATAGGGAGATACCGTGTGATAGACAATATAAAGGGCTACACATTGACGAAGACGGTGGTAGAAACGGAGGTCGGAGGTGATCAAAAAATACGTGCGAAGTCGGCACAAAGCTGTAGTTTTCTGCGAACTGCTTGCCGTCCAGCGATATTTAGGATGATACCGAGAGAGATAGAGAGTGAGTTAGAATGTGATAAAAATCAGAGGTGATAAATAATATATAGTCCTACTCATCAGAGAAGACAGTGGTAGAAACGTAGACTGGAGGTGGCCGAAAAGTGCATGTGAAGTCGGCACAAGGCTGCCGAAATATGCTCGCTATTCGGTCGCTACTCGAGCTCGTTCCTCACTGTTTGAAGCCTTTTCCCATTGTTCGGGCTTACCGAAGGTCGAAGGAGGTTGCCAAGGAGCGGCGGGCTAGTGGTGGCGCAGGAAGAAGAAGAAAGTAAGATGTGGAGAGAGCTTGGGCTGGGTTTGTTTGCTGTTGGGGAGGGAGTAGAGAGAGATGAAGAGGGAAGAGAGAGGGGTTCTTTTGAGGAGGAGAGAGATGTAGCAGGGGGAAACACGAGGGAGGGGTGTGAAGGAATGAGGAGGAAAATAAGGAAGTGGGGGTAGGGAGGAGACATGAGGAGGTTAGAGAGAGAGAGAGAGAGAGAGAGAGAGAGAGAGAGAGAGAGGCAGAGTGGTTAAAGGTTAGAGAGGAAAACACAGAAAAAATACTCTTTTAAAAAATTAATATTTAAAATACTAAAAAATTTATTCAAATTAATATCAAAAAATTTATGGTCATTACATTCTACCCCTTTAAAATAAATTCTATCCTCGGAATTAAAATAAGGGTGATGCACAAAGAACCCAATGACAGAAATATAGAACGAGAGACACAATTCAACTCATATAGAGGAGGATTCAAAATAAACTTCATATCCATAAGCAAAGGGGAATGTAATATAAGAACAATACAAGATAAGATATAATACGTGATAGCTAAGATTCAGGAAACATATGAGGGTATCGTTGTCGCATCTCAGACTCAGTCTCCCAAGTCGACTCGCCAGGAGAATCTGGGTGCCACATCACACGAGCAAGTATGACGGTCTTGTTCCAGAGAGTCTTCTCTCTTTGCTTCAGAATCACCACAGGTTGTTTCTCATATGCCAAATTTGGTTGCACCTTAATCTCTGAGAAATCTATGACATGACTCGGATCTCCGACATATCTCCGCAACTGAGAAATGTGGAATATGTCATGCACTCTAGCCAATACGGGTGGTCATGCAAGTCGATACGCTACTTCTCCAACTCTCTCTAATACGTCGAAAGGTCTCATATATCGTGGACTCAACTTACCACACCTTCCAAAGTGAATGGTGACTCGGTTGGGGAAAATCTTTAGGAACACATGATCACCTAGCTGAAACTACATGTGTCGACGCTTCACATCTGCCTAATTCTTGAATCGGTCTTGCGCTATACGAAGTCGCTCCCGTATGATCCTAACTGCATCAACTAACTTGGCAATCAATTTGGTCCCAAAAATCTCTAGCTCACCAACGTCGTCCCAACTCAAAGGAGAACGACACTTCCTCCCATACAATGCCGCGAAAGGGGCCATTCCAATGCTAACCTGGAAACTGTTGTTGTATGCAAACTCCACCAGATGCAGATGATCTTCCTAGGATCCATGAAAGTTAAGCATACAAGCTCTAAACATATCCTCTAAAATTTGAATGATCCTTTTTGATTGTCCATCGGTCTGACGGTGATAATTTGTGCTAAAACTAAGACTGGTCCCAAGACACACCTGCAAACTCTTCTAGAACTCAGAAGTAAATCGGGCATCATGGTCCAAGATGATGTACACTAGAACTCTGTGCAATTGCACGATCTCCTCCATGTATTTCTGAGAAAGAAGCTCTGTCGACTGTCCCACTCAAAATGGAATAAAGTGAGCCGATTTGATTAATCGATCTATGATCACCCAAACAGCATCATTCTTTCTAGTGCTCTGAGGTAAACTAGTAATGAAGTCTATGGTGACGTGTTTCCACTTCCACTCCGGAATAGGCAACGGCTGCAGTAGACCTCGATGCGCTGATACTCTGCCTTCACCTACTGACAGACAAGCCACTTCTCCACACTGCGAACAACGTCTCTCTTCATACCACGCCACCAAAAATTCAGCTTTAGGTCCTGGTACATCTTCGTGCCTCCAGGGTGAATAGAATATAGTGAGCTGTGAGATTCCCATAATAATTCTTTCCAAACATCTCCTTCTGGCACGCAGATACGACTTCCAAACCATAAAGATCCATCCTTGTGGATAACAAATTCTGGATGAAGACCAGCTGCTACTAACTCCTTGCATCTTTGAAGAAATGTGTCACCTAACTGTGCAGGCTTGATTCGCTCGACCAATGTCGATTGAACCTGAAGGCTCATCAAAGAAGCAGTGACTCCTGGAAGTACAACTTCTATACCCATATCCCTCACATTTTGCTGAAGTCTCCACTGAGTTGTGAGGGTCATGATCATCGGAAAATGGCTCAAAGAGTCTGGCACCACATTGACCTTGCCAGGGTGGTACTGAAGATCGAGGTCTTAGTCTGCCATCAGCTCTAACCATCTGTGTTGTCTCATATTGAGCTCCTTCTGTGTGAATATGTACTTCAAGCTCTTGTGATCCATGAACACCTTCACCTGCTCTCCCATCAAATAATATCTCCAAAGCTTGAGAGAAAAAACCACAGCTGCTAACTCCAGGTCATGGGTAGGGTAATTCTTCTCGTGCTGCTTTAACTGACGAGATGCATATGCTACCACATAACCATTCTGCTGAAGAACGCATTCTAATCCTCTGCCAGATGCGTCACAGAGTACTTCAAAGTTCTTACTCTTGTCTGGTATCGTCAAGACCGAGTCCAATATCAGTCGAGACTTCAACTCCTCGAACGCCTGCTCACAAGCGTCGGACTAGACGAATTTAATATCCTTCCTTGTAAGTAACGTCCTCGGCTGCGTGATCTTTGAGAAATCCTTAATGAAGTGTCGGTAGTATCCAGCTAGCCCTAGAAAGCTCTTAATGTTAGATATTGTCCTAGGGGTAGGCCAATCCTTAACAGCAGATACTTTCTCCGGGTACACAGATATGCCGTCTGCTAACACCACGTGTCTTAGAAACATGATACGATCTAGCCAGAACTAGCACTTACTATACTTAGCGAATAGACGATGCTCTCTTAGGGTCTACACCACATACCGCAAGTGCTCCGCATGCTCCATTTCAATCTTAGAGTATACCAGGATATCATCAATAAAAACCTCTACAAACTTGTCCAGCACGTCGTAGAACACCAAATTCATCAAGTTCGTGAATATTGCTGGCGCGTTAGTCGCACCAAACGGCATCACTAAGAACTTATAGTGTTAGTATCTCATCCAAAATGCAGTCTTAAGAACATCAGAGTCTTTGACTTTCACCTGGTGATATCCGCTCCACAGATCTAGCTTAGAAAATACTCTCGATCTTCTTAATTGGTCAAAGATATCATCGATATGGGGAAGATGGTACTTATTCTTCACTATCACAACATTCAACTCCCGGTAGTCGATGCACATGCGCTTGGATCCATCCTTCTTATTCACAAGAAATACGGGTGCTCCCCAGGCCGATACACTAGGTCGTATTAAGTCTCTCTGCATAAGATCATCCAACTGAGTCCGAAGCTCGGTCAACTCAGCCGGAGGTATACGATAAGGGGTCTTGGAGATCTGTGTAGTACCAGGCTTCACTTCTATGGAAAACTCGATCGCCCGATCCGGTGGCAACCCGTAAATGTCATCGGGGAATACATCTTCAAATTCTCGAACTATAATTGGCTTCTCTAGTTCCACTTGCATGGCAACAAACGTTGTCTCCTTTGGTTTAGCTCTGTACTTCATAGGTCTGATCAAGATACTGCTATTGAGTAATTCAAACCTTAGGTGATTCGGTATCTCAAATGCTATACTCTAACAGTGATAATCGATGGTGGCAAAGAATGTCCCCAACTAATGCATTCAAAAACTATTTCGAAGTTCGGCAAATCGATCACCAGGAAATCTACGAAGAGCTCTCTCCCACAGATGACTACAGGACATGCTTCATAGCTACTGGATGTCACCAAGACACTACTGTCAGTGTTGATATTCCAGCCCGAGGAATGAAAAGTTATAGGAAGAGAGTGTGTAGTCGCGAAATGATGAGACAAGAAACAGTGGGAAGCTCCATAGTCAAAAAGTGATAAGGCAGGGATGGAAGAAATAAGAACCTTGCCTAGTGCAGAAGAAAAATCAGGCAATACTAAATAGGAAAATCATATGCAAGCAAAACTGTGAATGAACAACTCTTACCAATAATGACCTGGTCATTCGCCTCAGCTTCCACAGCCGTCATCATAAATATCTGATGCGGTGGTTGTTGCCTCCGTTCTTCCTGATAAACTTGCCTTTGATGAAGAAGAGGTCATGCTCGGGGATGGGGTCCTTGCTAAGCCGGTGCTACTGGGGCAGGTTGAGGTGGAGCTGGAAGAGCTGCCCGAACTGGAGGTGGGGGCAAACGGGCCTGCTATCATTGTGGACAGTCCTGACTGACATGGTCGGGGGATCCACAAATGTAGCACAGACGAAGACGCTTGCGGTACTCTTGCTGGGTATGCCTAGAGAAGCCACAATAAGAACACCTCACCGAAGGCCCACAAATGTAGCACAGACGAAGATGTTTGCGGAACTCTTGTTGGGTATGCCTAGAGAATCCACAATAGGAACACCTGACCGAAGGCTGGTTGCGAGTCTGCACTCCAGAGCGCTAATAAGGGTGGCCTTGAGGAAGTGGTTGTTGCTGTGAAAACTATTGCCTCTGAAGAATTTACTACCTCGAAGGGGGACGCTCAACATTCCGGGCTAGGGCCACTGGTGGTCTACTGTGGACCACATGCGGATCTTCAGGTTCTGTCTGAACACTCTTGATCACGCGTGTTGTATCCAGCATGATGTCATGAGTCATAAGTGCCCTACTAGCTAGAGAAAACCTGATATACTTTTCTAGACCCTTCTAAAACTGATGCCTCCTAATGGTGGGGTAGATAACCAGGTGAGGAGCGTATTGGCTAAGAGAGGAGAACTCAGCTTCGTACTCATCAACCGACCAACCTCTCTACTTAAGCTCGACAAATTGTTGCATGAGCTTGTCTCGGGCAGACTGGGGAAAGTATTTCCTATTGAAGTGATTCGTGAATTCTCCTACGGAATCGGCCTCCCAAGATGGGTCTTCTCAGTCATTCACCAGATCCGTGCAGTATCAGTGAGCTAGACATCCATAAGATCCACCCACTCTGCAGGAGCAATATGGGTCACCATGAGAATGGTCTAGGTGAGGTCCGTCAGCACTAGAGAAAGAAGGAGGTCATATGTACCAGAATTCTCTAACACCAGGCTCTGTGCGAGGGGGAGGCTGGTGATTTGTTGCTAGTCCCTGAATCATTGTCAGAAGTTAGTGCGGGTCCACTTCGAGTAGTGCGCCACTGCTGCCGAATGAGTTACCATTTCTACGTGTATCCACTATTGTTCTAAAGGGAAGGTGAAGAAAGAGAAAAACAAGGATCAAAGTCATTGCAAGAAGAATAAGAAAATCAAGTCAAAATCAAAATCGAAATTGAGTAAGGTAGGGACTAAAACATAATTTATCAAGATTATAGGATAATGGCTTAAGTATAGTCTTATGGATGAAATAATGATATGCGTCTAAATTATTTATTATATTCTCACTGGTTGGAACTCAGGACCATGACCTACATTGGCCACCAACAAACCCTGTCACGCCCCGCTTCCCTAAGTATCCGAGAATCGGGACGCGAGCAAGCCCGCGACATATCAGACTGATGAGAAATAAATACTAGATCCTTTCTGCTCAATCTAATACGCTAAGCAAGCAATAGAATGCAAAGTCATAAGTCCATGATCACAGTTAGCAAGAATATAATAAACAAATCAGAACAAAATGATTCATATCATAAAAGAAATATCATCCAAGACATAATACTCAGGTCATATATGCCATAATACAAAACTATCCAACTAAATACTGGAGAAAATATAAAAATATATCGACCTAACGTGAATGGAAAGTGCTACAAGGTAAACCAAAAACCAACAACTAATTAAAGAAATAACTAAGCTTCGGCTTCTACTCTATCGGCAAGGTACTCTTGCTGAGGATACTCTGGCCCTTGCACATCTCCAAGCTGAACCTGTCCATCATCTAAATCTGACGTACAACCTAAGAGAATAGGAGTACGTCAGCGTGTATGGCACATGTCATGATCCCATAAGGAAGAATAGAAACGGTCGAACGATCAATGTAATAACAGCATGCAACTGGAATTCGAACAATCTAGATGCAATCCACCACTAGAGTATAATAATCAGAATAATCAAAAAATCAACCAAGTAACGAGGTCAAGTAGCTAGCCATCCTATAATAGATCACTGGTCCATATCTCAAATAAAGTCAATGTTCATATTATCGGATAACTGATTGTTCACAAATCCTCTACATGTATCCAAACCCGCGAAACGATTCGGTGAGAGGACTACACGCAATTCCATTACGGCCTGGTCCGAACTCAAGTAAAACTCGGGTGACGAAATGATTTCACTGCCAAGTGTGAAACGATTCAGTGGCCCAACGGACCAACCCCAGTGCGAAACGGTTCATTGGTGTGAGTATGGAAGATACATTAACAACCATATCCGATCATATGAACCAAGACCTTACCATCCCAACATTTCTTGTGTTTCCAAGTCAACACACACACAAGTCTCTAGGACTTGTTCATAATGCGCAAGGGTCACTAAGTCATGAACTCCTATTGGTTCTCAAACATGATAAGGAGTAATAAATACAACTAATTCTATGCAATAATATCATGACATGTCAAATACATTAAAATAAAGGTCATAAAACATGAACAATAACTATGAACAGTACGACATGTATGAACAGTGATTGTGAATAATATATGCGTGCAAATTAATTTTATCAATATCTTACTATTCAGATCTCTAAACTTCTCATAAAATTATTCTAAAATAATCTTTTAAAATAATAAATTTATTTATTTAAAATAATCCTTTTGCAAAATAAATTCTTTTGATTTATTTCTCATTATAATAATTTAAAATAATCCATTTTCCAAAATAAATTCTTTTAAATTATTTTTCATAATTAATAATTCAAAATATTCTTTAAAAATATTCTTTCTTTTAAAAACATCTCATAATTAATCATAATCTAGTTTTTAACATATCCACTCATCATATATGGGTTTAAAAATACATATCATGCTCATCACTTCACAGATATAACTACAACAATATTATTTATCACATTATTATTATTTAATATCATTCATCAACAAACTCACATAGATTATCATATTATACCCTACAACATAATCATATTACAGCCTGATTATGCACATAATTAATTCACAGCAGATCTAAAAATTGTAATGACGAGTCAATGAGAAAAGGATCTGCCTTGGTGATATTAAGGGTGTCTTAGAGGGGTAGTGGGGGTCATCGGGGTGGCTGCACAGTTCACAACGGGTTCCGCGGTCTCGCTAGAAGGTCAATTGGTTAGAATACAAAAGAGAGGTGTTAGTGATGATGAGTGATATTCAAAGCAATATAACAAGAGGTAGACAATATGTCCAAGTGAGAGGGAGATATCGTGTGATAGAAAATATAAAGGGCTACACACTGGTGAAGACGGTGGCAAAAACAGAGGTCGGAGATGATCGAAAAGCACATGCGAAGTTGGCACAAAGCTATAGTTTTCTATGAACTACTTACCGTCCAGCGATGTTTAGGATGATACCAAGAGAGATAGAGAGTGATACAAATTGGAGGTGATGTAGGCATCAAAAATTACCTATTGGTCCCCACACACGGCTCGAGACAGAGAGAAGACGATGAATGTCACTATTAGAGTTACAGAAGCTTATTTGATTATGACAAACACATGAAGTGAGTCGACGGACCATACAAAACAACGGAACTTCGGAATAACAAAAACAAGAGCTGATCGGTAGACCTACGTCGCTTACGAAAGGCGGAGTACCCCTCATGTCCCATTTACTTCACATATGATTCAATCATGGAAACCTGTAGGTCACCTCGTCAGCTTTCCAACGCATCTTGAACTACATAATTCTGAGTCCGGATGACGAATTTACGGTAGAAACAAACTCGACGCGCCAAAACCAAAAAGCCAAACCGAGATACCCCGGGGTGTCTTGGCTTGGCCAAGACACTTACAAGTGTCTCGGCTTGGCCGAGACACTCCCAAGTGTCTCAGCCACGCCGAGACACCTACGGGTGTCCGCAGACCCGAAAAGCTATTTTTGGCAGTCTAGAGCTATTTTTCGATCGTTAACCGTCTGGATTTGTTCCAACTAATCTGATAATATGGTTAAGTGGTTTCAAATAAAGATAAGAGGGAATTAACCATTCCTATCTAAGGACAGGGCTCCTGAAGCCTATAAATACAGCCCCAGGGCCTTCATTTTTTTCGGAACTGGAATTCTCAAGCGTCGGCGAAGCCCTGTCGAATTGAGGACTGAAGAGCCACAAATTTTAGAGAGGAGGAGGAGAGATTGCTCGATTTCGTCAGCATAAAGAAGAGGAGCTCATCATATCCATACTTCCCGGTTCCTTCCTTGAGATCGCCCCGTTGCGGTGATCTTGAGAAGAGTGGTTATCCGTTGTCGAGATAACTGCTTCGGTTTCTTGATTCCTTCGCGAATCAACGAAGCTCTGGATCTGATTTAATCGTTTGGTGGTTCATGGATATCAATGTCCCTGTCACAGGCCAAGATCCCACGCAAGCAGTGGACGATAAACACCCGTTAAATTTGTTTGAAGGAGATTGTAACTTTAATTTTATTGTGTAAAGGTATTATAAAAAGACTAATATTTTTTTTGAACTTGTTGTAACGATCAAAATTGTAATGAGTTATACAATGAAGAATACAATTTTTCACCCAAACAAGATGACGATCACAGTGGGAGCCTACAGCCTTGCTACAGAGGTTGTCGTGCCACAGCCGACGATCAAGATCCCGGTGTTCGAATAGGTCGAATACGAATTCGACCAGCAGAAATTCAAGGAATATATTTCCTCCTCCTCCTCCAGATCTTCTTCTTACAAACACAGGAAATCCACTGCCGCAAAGAACGTGCCTTTAGATCCAAAGACCAGGACTGATGATCTGAACCCGAATGCAGTGGAAGACCCCTCTCAGGCCTCCAAAGAAACCAGATCCAACGTTCATGACAACTCATCGAAAGTTAAAGAGTTGCCCGTTGAAAGTGTACCAGTGCTGACGAAGAGGGCTCGTCAAAGGCGTCGTCAACATCTCGCATGCCAATTTTCCAAGGCTTTGAAGCCTGTTGATGGGATCTGCTATGATGCGGATCTGAAACTCAGAAGGCGCCAAGTGTTCCAGCAGCAAGTTTCGGGAACCTCCTCCCAACCACCTACTAACGAATGGGTTCGTGTCAAACAGAACCGTTCTATTCTTGAGGTGCACATTCAGAAGCGTCGTGCACTTCTTGCGTATGCCCAGATCCTAGTGCGAAAAGTATAAGAAATGCAAAAGGAAGAGGCGGTTAAAAGATCACCGAGATCCAAACAAATTTAGATGCCAAAGGCTAAATCAACACCTAAGGCAAAAGCAGGCGACGTTTCTCCCTAGCCTTCGTCAACTTCGGATCCTGCTCCTTCCGCTCCCACGCCTCTGGTAGAACCCTACGGTGGTATGGACCTCTCCAGAGTTAGTATTCCATTAAAGCATCACCTCGGTTCTCTACCCGAAGATCGAGGCAATGTGCTTGTTAAGGAACGCTTAGGATCGTTGAAGGAACCCCGAGCAAACATCCAGACTGGGGGTCGTACGCGACCTCCTAACAAGTTAATTCCTATAACCACCCACTTGAGGGTGCGTACAGAAGGCCAAGAGCCCATTAAGGTTTCACCCTTAGAAAAGTGTGATTCCAAATGTGTGACTCCTGCAGACACCAATAAGGGGTTGTTTACTCAGAAGAAAACACGTCAGACAGACGAACGCGTTATACCTGAGAATTCATGTAAACAACCGATAGGTTGCTCTGACCACAACGTCGATTAGTTATACTATCGGGCTGGGGGTACGAATAAATCTCGAAAGAAAAGTACCCAGGAAGCGGACTCTCACTGTTCATGTACCAAACTTATCAGGGCTGTATTATCAGCGTGTAGCTACCCCAAGACCGCTCCACAGAGGGTCTCGGTGTTCCAAAGGATTTCCTCTAAAGCGTAGAAACCCAAATCAAGGCGTTATCACAAAAGAAGATAGGTCGTTCGAGAGGACGAATTCCCAGAAGTTACCATTAACATGGTCAACAAGGAAAAGTCTCCGATGGTTTCAAGCGAGTCTAGCCCTAACTTTTCTCTGGGAAGAAAAGTCAATTCGGGAATAGCTCAATTAATGTCTCGGATCCAGCTAGAAGCTGTAGGACCTAAACAATCCATGGTCACCATCAACATGGTTGATAAGGGAAAGTCGACTCGACCTTCTAGCTCTAATCCCCTTGTATCGTATCGTCTGACTCGGCTGCGCGTAAGGACCACTAGACGTAGGGACTATCAGAGAATACAGAGGGGATTATCCTCGGATGATGAAGCATCAAATGTTAACTCTGCAGTCGCTTTTGACAAAATAGTATCCAGTCCAGGATAATCCCACGAAGTGTTTATGATTAACACCGAAAAATTAGCCAAAATGGTTGAGGATGCTCTAGCCAAGCAGAAGCAAGCATTCAAGTTTGAAATGGAAATGGCTATGCTGCGAATAAGGGAAGAGCATGACCAACAAATCCGAGTTTTGTTGAATCAGATAGGTGAATCCAGTCATTGCAACGATGTTAGCCAAGCAGCTAACGATTTAGATGGGCATGAACACCTTAATATTGATAACCCTCTCGTTGATCAAAATGCTGGGGGTGGTCCCACTAAAAATAACAACGTCGGGGATGGTCCCACCGAAGATAATAATGTCGGGGGTGGCCGCATGGTTCCTCTCATAAATCGTCCAAAGCATGATACATATGAGAAGAAAAGATGAAAGATCTCGAGAGTAAAATCAACGCTCTAATGTCTGCTCGAGAGGTGAAGAAGACCAGTATTCCATGTCCCTACCCGAGAGAGTATCCTGTATCCAGCCAGATTCAACTTGATCAACTTTACGCCGTTTGACGGGAAGGGCTCGCCCACTCAACATTTGATCTACTTCAAGTCCCACTTGGGCATGATATCTGACAATGAAGCACTGATGGTTCGGTCATTCGTTAGCACCCTTCGCGGGCCTGCCTTCGATTGGTATCGTCGTCTTAAGCCGGGAAGCATCAACAGCTGGGACGATATGAAGAGCTCATTTCTCAATAACTTCTTTGATGACGACACCAAGGTATCCATCAGGACACTCTTCGATGAGAACCAAAAAGACGAAGAAATAGTCACCGACTTTGTTAAACGCTTCCGGAACAAGGCGATAAATTGCCGAGATCCGATCATGGAGGAATTCATCCTGTAAACTTGCCACAACAACCTTTCTTTATACGTGTTGGGAGTTATGGGATTAAACTCGTCCAAGACTTGGAAAGATTTGAAGATGCGCGGCGAATAAGCCGAACGTTTCCTCAGAAGGAAGAAGATCGAAAGAAGCCAACAGTCAATGCATGTGGTTGCTAGTGATAATAATCAGATGTCATAACAATAACCTCAAAAGCAGCAAAGGACTCTAGATCCGAGACTCCAAAAAGAGTACTCTTTCAAGGATGAGAAAGTTTTGGATATTTTCGAGTACCTCCTGAATAATGGTGAGATTGAGCTACCACCTATTAAAGATCAGGAGGGAGCTAAGAGGTTACGGACCCAAACTACTGTGCGTACCACAGGAGTGTTCTCCATCCTACTGAGGTTTGTTTCGGTCTAAAGAACAAGATTCAAGCTCTAATCGACTCTGGCGCCATAAAGCTAGAATAAGCCGAATGACGGTGCACCACTCTGAAGAGTATACGAGTATAAACTGCTCCTCGATACTCCAACAGGTATATGAGTCTAAACTATTTCCTTTCTTTCACGGGAAGTTTCTGGAGAGTGCCATGCATGGTATTCTTAAGGATAACCCGATCATGCAGCTGAATACAATGATAAATCTAGTTTCACAAGAAAAGCTGGGGGTGGATGATTCATGTAATGAGAATTTCCTGGAAGAATGCTACATGTAATTTTCTTAGGGATTATTACAAACAAAGTGATAAACACTAAACCCCCACTGGTGTTTGATAATTCATAATCTTTCACCACAAAGTCCCTCACTGATCAAGCCAATTGACGGTGAGTCCACCAAAATTCCTTTCGGTTGAATCCACTCAAACTTACAGTGCGTCTGTGCACTTAACATTCCCATTGTTAAATTCCAGACATAATACTTAGAATTTTAATATCCCGATCATTAACGATTATCGAACCCCTCCGTGTTAAGTATTTGTCACTTAACACCAGGAACCCCCTCTGAGTGACTTGTACAAGTCAACACTCCCACTGTGATTTGTACTCCCACTCCCACTATCTATTAGGTCAAATCTTTAAACAGTTGGGACCATAGCCAAAATCCCCTCTCGATTCCTTTCATGAATGAGAGGTCCACAAATTGAACGATCAAACATTTAAACAGTTAGGGTCGTCTTAAATTCCTATCTTGGTCAAACCTTTAAACAGTTAGGACCACAATCAAAATCCCCTCTCGATTTCTTCCATGAACGAGAGGCCCACAAATTGAATGATCAAATCTTTAAACAGTTAGGATCATCTCAAATTTCCATCTTGGTCAAATCTTTAAACAGTTAGGACCACAACCAAAATCCCCTCTCGATTCCTTCCATGAACGAGAGGTCCACTTTCGATTTGAGCAATTAAACCTATAAAAGTTAAGATTGGTTCCAACCTCACTTGGTCAAACCTGCAGATAGTTAGGACCAAAATCGGAATGCCCCTTTCGATAAACGAAAGACTTCCATATTTTCCTATTCGGCCAAACCTATAAAAGTTAGGGCCGAAATCGGAATTCCACCTCAATAAATGAGGAATTCTTTTCTTGGATTAAGCAATCAATCCTATAAAAGTTAGGGTTGCTTGAATCTTTCCGATTCTCGAAGTGGAGATCTCACTCCTAGTTTCACTTTTCCGGATTCTTAGGGTAGAGATCCCACTTCGAGTTTCCTTAGCAACTGGAGATAGAATATAAAAATTTTCCTCTTTAGTTTTAGGAGATAGAATATAAAATTCTTCCTCTCTCGTTTTTCGATACCATCATTCTTCTCCATAATCCGTGACTTACACGCGCGGGGAATTTTATCCCGAATAGCAAGTAGGGATAAGTCAACGCCTAACACGCATTGCCGATTTAGTCTTTTACCGATTGAAGAAGACACCAGAATACCAATATGAGGCATTTTATCCTGAAGCCTAAGTAGGGATGAGTCAGCGCTTAACCCGCGTTGCTGGGTGGTTCGTTCCTGTGAAAATAACCGAGTCTACGTATTCAACATCGTAGTAATAAAATCCACGCCTTTTATGCATGGGGAATTTTATCCTGAATCCTGAGTAGGGATAAGTCAATGCCTAACACGCATTGCCGGTTTAGTCTTTCACCGATTGAAAAGGACACCAGAATTTGAGTCAGGGTACTTTATCCCGAATCCTAAGAAGGGATAAGTCAACGCCTAAAACACGTTATCGGGTAGTCTATTCCCGTAATAAAGACAAAGTCTACGTATTCAATATTGTAGAACTAAAAGAGTTAACTCTTTTAGCACAACGTTACATGCAGAATGGATTTAAATAATCTGCATGCTAGCCTGACTCAAACGGTAGTCGGTAAAGGCTAATCAGACCTGTTTATGGCTGAGAATTTACCAAAAATTCTATAAATACGAGTCATTGATGCATCAGCTTTATTAGTTAGTCTCGTGACTTGAGCATCCAAAAACTTCGGGGTAAGATCCATATCCACAGACGAAACAACTTTAATAGTTGGTCCTGTAGCCCGAAATTTGGAACCGCCATGCTCCAATATCTTAAGAGCTTAAACTGTGTATACTCCAGCAAATGTACGAGTATAAACTGTATTAACGGCAATCGATCCGAAACCCTAAGGTTAACGTCGGTCAACGCATGATCTTAGGTCAATGCCAGTCAACGCGTTGTAATGAAAGTCAACGCAGGGCAATTCAAAACCCTAGGTCAACGCCGGTCAACGCGTAACCCTAGGTCAACGCCAGTCAATGTGCTGCGATAAAAAAGTCAACGTCGAGCGATCCGAAATCCTAGATCAACGTCGGTCAACGCGTAACCCTAGGTCAATACCAGTCAACGTGTTGCTATGAAAAAGTTAACGTTGGGCGAAACGAAATACTAGGTCAACGTCGGTCAACGCGTAAACCTAGGTCAACGCCAGTCAACGTGTTGCGATGAAAGTCAATACGAGTCAATATATCATAATGGAGATAGTCAGTTCAAAGTCAACTCGACGATACGAGCCAAAATCAACTCACTAATTTTGATTCAAGATTTCGACGACGGCCAGATGATAAACGCAGCGCCTGGAGAACTTCAGCTATTCGTCAAAACATCGAATAGATTGAAAATCGAAAGAGTCAAGAATCAAAGCTAACAATGGGTCCTTTTACACCGACTGAAGGTTGGACCGATCATATCCAAAGTATTTCAGGCTCATCTATAAAAGAAACGAGACTAAAACACTTTGGATGAGGTATCTGTAAGCATCAAAAATTACTTGTAGGTCCCCGCACACGGCTCGAGACAGAGAGAAGATGATAAACATCGCTATTAGAGTTACAAAAGCTCATTTGATGATGACAAACACATGAAGTGAGTCGACGAACCATACGAAGCAATGGAACTTCGGAATAACGGAAACAAGAGCTGATCAGTAGCCCCGTGTCCCTTACGAAAGGTGGAGCACCCCTCATGTCCCATTTACTTCATATATAATTCAATTATGGTAACATGTAGGTCTCCTCGTCGGCTTTCTAATGCATCTTGAACCGCATAATTCCGAGTCCGGACGACGAATTTACGATAGAAACAAACTCGACGCGCCAAAACCAAAAAGCCAAACCGAGATACCCCGGGGTGTCTCGGCTTGGCCAAGACACTTACAAGTGTCTCGGCCACGCCGAGACACCCACGGGTGTCCGCAGACCCAAAAAGTTGTTTTTGACAGTTTAGAGCTGTTTTTCGATTGTTAACCATTTGGATTTGTTCCAACTGATTTGATAATGTGGTTAAGTGGTTTTAACTAAAGATAAGAGGGAGTCAATCATTTCTATCCAAGGATAGGGCTCCTGAAACCTATAAATACAGCCTCATGGTCTTTATTTTTCGGATCTGGAATTCTCGAGCATCGGTGAAGCCCTGCCGAATTGAGGACTGAAGAGCCATAAATTTCAGAGAGGAGGAGGAGAGATTGCTAGAGTTCGTCAGCATAAAGAAGAAGAGCTCGTCAGATCCATACTTCCTGGTTCCTTCCTTAAGATCGCCCCGTTGTTGTGATCTCGAGAAGCGTGGTTATCTCGCCATTTCCGAGATAACTGCTTCGGTTTATTGATTCATTGGTGAATCAAAGAAGCTCCGGATATGATTTGATCGTTTGGTGATCCACGGATATCAACATCCCCGTCATAGGCCAAGATCCCACGCAAGCAGCGGGCGATAAACACTCATTGTGTTTGTTTGAAGGAGATTGTAACTTTAATTTTATTGTGTAAAGGTCTTATAAAAAGACTGATCTTTTTTTTTTGAACTTGTTGTAACAATCGAAGTTGTAATGAGTTATACAATAAAGAATACAATTTTTCACCCAAGTAGGTGATAAACAATATATATAGAGCTACTCATCAGAGAAGACGGTAATATAAACGGAGATCGAAGGTGATCAAAAAGCACGTGCGAAGTCAGCACAAAGCTACAGTTTTCTGCGAACTGCTTACCATCCAGCGATGTTTAGGATGATATCAAGAGAGATAGAGAGTGAGTTAGAGAGTAATACAAATTGGAGGTGATCAAAAACATATAGGGATACTCACCGGAGAAGACGATAACGGAAATGGAGACCGGAGTTGGTCAGAAAGTGCATGTAAAGTTGGCACATGGCTGTCGAAATTTGCTCGCTGTTCGGGCTTGTTCCTCGCTATTCAAAACCTTTTCCCACTGTCTGGGCTTACCAAAGGTGGGAGGAGGTCTCCGGGGGAGCGGCGGGCTGGTGGTGGTTCCAGGGAAGAAGAACGACGGGAGAGGGAGAGAGCTTGGGCTAGGTTTGTTTGCTGGTTAGGGGGGAGTAGAGAGAGATGAAGAGGGGAGAGAGGGGGGTTCCTTTGAGGAGGAGAGAGATGTAGCAGGGGGAAAACATGAGGGAGGGGTATGCGGGAAATGATGAGGAAAATAAAGAAGTTGGGTAGGGAGGAGATATGAGAGATTAGAGAGAGAGAGAGAGAGAGAGAGAGAGAGAGAGAGAGGTTAATGTGAGAGGAAAACACAGGGAAAAAAAATACTCTTTTCAAAAAAAATTAAAATACCAGAAAAATTATTCAAAAGAATATTGAAAATTTTATGGTAATTACACCAAAATAATTATCAATATAATAATTAGTAAAAAAGTTTGAATATTTAAAACTTGTAAAACAACTTGAGTAATAGTTGGATAATAACATAGTAGCTTCATAAAAAACTTGTATCATCTCTCTTACACTATATATAAGTGTCCATTCATCATCAATTATTTCATACATACTACTAGAGATAGAACTAGAAGCATAGTAAGCAATAAAATTATTTATAATTTCTTTATACTCTCTTACTATATTTTACATTGCATAGGTGGAATTCTATTTGTGGTCAACATCTTTTAGAATTAATCTAAATTTTATTTTTTTTCTTTTATACAACTATTTCCATCTTTTAAATCTTTGTTTAAAAATATTATGAGCATAAGTTATAACCCTAATATTTTCTATCATGAGTTTAATTTCAATAAATGCACTTTGAACAATGAAATTTAAAATATGACCCATGCATCTAATATGAAAAATATCACCATGATATGGCAGTAGTAAAGATGATTTGATATGATCTACAACTATATTATTATTACTTGTATTATCTAGTGAAAAATATATATATTTTTAGAAATTTCTTATTTTGTAACTTCTTCTAATATTAAATTTGCAATATTAACACTAGTGGGTGAATCTTAAAATGCAATAAAAGAAATAACTCTTTTAAATATTTACTAACTATCATCAATCCAGTGTGTTGTGATACATAAATAACCAGTTTGTGCTCTAGATGTCTAAATATCAGAAGTTAGAGAAAATTTACAGTTTAAAGTTTGAAAATAAGAAACTATTTTTTGTTTGTTCCTCGTGATAATATTTCAAAATATCACATTGATAAGATTGATGAGAAATTTTTTTAAATGCAGGATAAAAATCATCTCTAATCGCATCTTCAAATTCATCATCTTTTACTAATTTAAAAGAAATGTTTTTAAAAAAATAAACTCGATGACGCATTTCCTGGCTCTAAGTGCGTTGTAGTTCCAAGAACCAAGGCTACCAGAGGTTGATGATAGGGAGTGTATATATTAGCAGATGTCTCCTTGAGACATCGCGCTTGAGCTTGGTTGTGCTTTTCTAAGTGTCGTTTGAGGTAGTTGGTGTCGCTCCTATGATAAGCTTGGAAAATATAATCGTACAATGCACATGTAGCCTTCTGGATGAGAAGTTTAACGTATTGATCCTTGATGACTTCTATCTTCTCGAAAAAAATTTACACATCGGATCTCGATTTTTTAGGAGCTCTAAGCATAGGAGCATCGCCATCGGATTCAGGATCAACATCGGAAGGAGGAGTAACTCCTGTAGGTGTAGTAGGAGTAGGACTCATTTCAACTTCGGGAGTTGAAGCTTGTGCTTCATAATCGGATGAAGAAGCCATTTGATCGGAGAATTAGAGAGTAAAAGAGAGAATAAGAGAGTATTAGAGAGAATAAGAGAGTATTAGAGAGAAGTAGATGAGTTTTGAATGAGAAAAATAAATGAAAACCCCCTCTATTTATAGAGGCAGCCTCCTACCTAAATGACCAAAATACCCTTAAATTTTGGACCTTTTTAACCGTTTTGGGAGTATTTTGGCCAAAAGGCCAAAAATAGCCATTATAGCAGACCGGATCGGATCGGGTCGGTCGCCTGGCCAACGGTCACATTTATGACCGTTGTGCCCGTGCTGGGCCCGGGCCGGCCTGGTCAGCCCGGTGCTAACGATCACCTAGGTTCCGTTGAAACGCCGGGTCGGGGCCCGGCGTCTCGACCTGGTCAATTTTCACCGCCGGTCTGGCCTAGTCGGGACTAGACCCGACCGTACCGGCTCGTCGCATGTCCCTTGGCCAGGCCGCGGTGGCGAGCTTTGCTGAAGCAACTCGGGTCCGGGCACAGAGCCCGGTTCGGCCCGGTTTCTGGTCTTTGCCCGAGCTCAGGCCCAACCGGGTCCGGTCCGAACACCAGGGTGGGCCCGGGCCTTGGGCCCGAATAGACAGCCCTAAATGTCCCTTTTATGAATAACTTTTATGGGATTTTCTAACGGATGTTTATAGGCACTCATTAAGAGACATGAGTGATAGAGAGAGGGAGAAGAGATCCTCTATCCTAAAAATGCAGAGAATATCTGCAATTATCTACATGGATGAATAACATTGGTTCCTTCAATAGGCTCCACAACAAAAAGAATTTCTATATAATTTGTTTAATTAATATAATACATAGCGTTTAATCGAGTGAAGGGAGATTATGGGTGAGTTGTAGACATCCTCTGAAATCTAAAATGTAGAGAATCACATTGCTCTTGCACATGCTGTTCCAAATGCTCTTAACAGATTTTTAACGCTGGGAGCTTTGCAATGGAAAACTAATCGTAGTAGTTTTTACTGATTAAGTTGTCAAACATAATAGTTACACTTCTTTTCTATCCAATTGACAGATGCAATTACAGTTACAGCCCATGAAGATCTAACAAGTTTAGCCCAGCCTACTTCCATATTGGGCCTGAAATGAAGCCCATTACCTGATCCAAACAGTGGATGCACTGCTGGAATTAACCCACTCAACGAGCACCCCATTATTGGAACCCATATGATGATGTTATTAAATCTGTGCCAACAAAAATAGTTGAAAGTCCTAGTCTCATGATAAGAAAGTCAACATCAAATTCACCAATTAAACCAGTAAGCAGGAATTCAATTTAAACAGTTAAAAAGCAGCATATTTAGTTGGCGAACCACAACCAAAGCATAGCTGTGCTCATTTAATCTCCCACACAAGCTCTCCATGAAACAAAAAAGAGTCCGCATAAAACATCAGAAATATTTCTTTCCTGTATTCACTCTCAACATTCCGCTACAATGTCAAATACTGAGCTCTCTATTGAAGAACAGAACCGACGACAACCAGCTACGGCCGCTTCTGGGCTCTTCTCGTTTGCAGACAGGCTTGACTACCTCTTGATGTTCTTCGCAAGTGTGGGTTCGTGTGCTCATGGCGCTGCTCTCCCTCTATTCCTCGTGCTCTTTGGGAAGCTCATCGACTCATTAGCTTCTCTTTCGTTACATCCTCATAAGCTGGCTTCGGAGATTTCAAAGGTGACATGAAGTTCAGTAAAAGTCTTTATAATCTTTTTTCTTCGATATGCTTTCTGCTTTGTTTTGTTGTATGTAGTTTGATGATTTCATGAAGTGTTCAACTGTTGAAGGGTATTGCATGTGTCACCTTCATTGCATTATAAAGTATGATTCATTAAAGGTCCTGGGAAACTTCTCAAGTATCTATACGAATCTACCAAAGAATAATTCGTCGTATTAAGAAAAAGTAATAATTGTGGATAGACCCACTATACTATTACTATTGCCCAATTGCAGATAGACCTCGTTTAATTCTATTGTTGTAGAATTACTCTTTAAGTGAGATTATTTTGACTTTTTATCCTTAGAGAGAGATGAAATTATGTTGTTTTCTAATGAATAGACCTCCTGAGGGCGAAAGAGTCAAGAATTTCACTCAGGTCTATCTGCAACAATATAAGTACAGGGGTAATCCATCTGCAATTGAGTGATAGTAAAGGGAGTCTACTTGCAATTAACCCCTAGGAAAACAATATGTATTTGGTGTTTGTTTCATACCTCAGAGAGAAATTCTGCACCAATGCTATTAACCTCGAATATCGTTTTCTTTACTCGCAGCAAGCTCTACAACTGGTCTATCTCGGACTTCTGGTCATGGCATCTGCGTGGATTGGTATGACCTGAAAATTAAAATATCGTAAGACGGGTAACTGAAGATAATGGCACTAAGAATATATGCATTCGCTGATTGATACGCAGGGGTTGCATTTTGGATGCATACCGGAGAAAGACAAACAGCACGTTTAAGGGTTAAGTACATCCAATCTGTCTTACAGCAAGACATGACATTTTTTGATACAGAAGCTAGAGAAGAAAACATACTGTATCGCATTTCAAGTGACGCTATTCTCGTGCAGGATGCAATTGGTGATAAGGTAAAACAACTAGCAATTCTTCTGATCTGTTGATGCAATTCTATAAATGTTCAATTTGGTAGTGCTCCTTTAAAGATCTAGCTAATGCAACAAACCTGAGATCTTGAAGCTCTTCATCCTGTCCAGATGTCTCAAATGACAACTGAAACAAAAAAAAAAAAAAAGGAGATTTGTTAAAACAAAGTAGGCATATCATAATGCTCTTTTATTATTTCTACATTAGGAAGTTGGATTTTGTTCAAAGGATCTTTTGGGGTTAAATGTGCACTAAAGGTTTCTATGTTATATGCAGATTGGTCACTGTCAGAGGTACCTTTCTCAATCTTTTGTTGGATTGGTCATGGGATTTTCCACAGTATGGCAACTTACCCTCCTCGCACTGGCTGTTTTGCCATTAATTGTTGTTGCTGGAGGAACATATGCGATAATTATGTCCAGCTTGTCAAAGAAGGGTGAGAAGGCATATGCTGAAGCTGGGAAAGTTGCCGAAGAGGTATCCAAGATGTACATCTATTATATCTTCTGAATATTTGATTTACTCATGCTTCTATAAAAAAAATTCCTGTGCAAAGATAGCCCTTGAAGATTGAAAAGTATCAAACAGTATTTCCAGATACCAGACAACTTATACAAATCTATCACAGAATATCAACATTATCATGATCTCACATGTTGGTTGATGTCCAGAAGCCGTCCTTTTGATGATGTAAAAAATTCACGGTATGAAAAGTAAACAACCAAGTAAAAATATGAGCACACAATCCATATCTCTCGATGAAGGAAGTTGAGCCATTTAAATGACTTTCTGAAAATGACCATCAGTAGTGATTACTAATGTTGAAGCAAAGTGAAAAGATCGAAATAGTTTGATGATGAACAGCCATTTCTTATTAAGAATGAATATAATATCTAACAAAATCTCATGTCATGAAATCTAACTAAAGGTTTGAAAAATTTACCAACTGCCTATGATTCAATAGATCAACAGCCATCACTAACTTGGTGCCAAACAAAAGATCTAGATGCAACTTTGGTTAGACAGGGTCATGCAGTTAAAGCTCATGATCAAAAAAAAAAAAAAAAAAAAAAAAACCCCTGCATTGCATTATGAACGAACTTGTGGGAAACGTGACAAAGTATATAATATATACAAACAGTGAAGCAATCTCTACGATACAATAGAATCACTCTGGACTCAATAGCACAAACTCTTTCTATATCGATGTTAGTGATCCTTGCTCTACCTTGACCGAAAACAAGATTGACATTTCTGATACTTAATACTGTTTTAATGAATTTATTAGAAAAGAATGATGATTAAAATAACTGTTCGACAGGTGATCTCACAGATCCGTACTGTGTACTCATATGTGGCGGAAGGTAGAGCAACAGAAGAATATTCAAAATCACTTGAAACCGCGCTGAAGTTGGGAAAGAAGAGCGGACTCGCAAAAGGACTAGGAGTCGGCTGTACATTTGGTCTTCTATTCTGTTCATGGGCTCTGCTTCTTTGGTTTGCCGGAATCCTTGTCATTCATCGAGTTACAACCGGTGGCAAAGCATTCACAACAATCCTAAATGTTATTTATAGTGGATTGTAAGCTTTTTCCAAGTAAATATATGGGTAAATTTCACAAAAGCCCCACTTAAGTTTGCACGATTTTGAGACAGCCCCGCTAAACTTTTAAAATGTCACGATTTTGAGGTTATCTTGAAAACAGCCGATCGAACTTAAGGGAGCTTTTGTTGAATTTACCCGAAGTATACTAGTACAGCTTCATAATATTGATCATTTATTTGGCTTCTTCAAGACTCACAGTAGTTATATGTCATCTACAGTGCCCTTGGACAAGCAGCACCCAGCCTCAGCTCTTTCGCCAAAGGACGGGCAGCAGCAAGCAATATAATAAACATGATAGAAAATGTCCCAAATGTCACAAAAGAGTCAGATAAGGGAGTGGTTTTACCGGAGGTCGTAGGCAATATTGCATTCTCTGAGGTTTCTTTCTCCTACCCCTCACGAAAGCACATGATCTTTGAAGACCTAAGCTTGGTAATCAGTGCAGGAAAAACCTTTGCATTCGTGGGCGAAAGTGGATCGGGAAAGAGCACCATCATATCAATGATCGAAAGATTTTACGAGCCAACTTTGGGTACGGTATCTTGTTAAAATTAGACACAAAGAAGGAAGAAAATGTTTATAAATGAAGGGACATGCAAAATGTTGAGTACTTGTATTTAACAGGCAAAATATTGTTGGATGGGCATGACATAAAGGACCTTCAGCTAAAGTGGCTAAGGAACCAGATGGGATTGGTCAGCCAAGAGCCTGCCCTCTTTTCTACCACTATTGCTAGTAACATTCTCCATGGAAATGAGGGTGCACAAATGGAGGAAATTGTGGAGGCAGCAAAGGTTGCAAATGCCCATTCTTTTATACAGAATCTACCAGGTGGCTACATGACTGAGGTAGGTACTTCATATCAACTTCTTCAATTTTGCTCTAAATAAAAAGTAACTATATCCTAATTTATTTGTCAACCAAAGGTCGGAGAGAGGGGAACCCAACTTTCTGGAGGCCAGAAACAAAGGATTGCTATAGCAAGAGCAGTGCTAAGGAATCCTAAAATTTTGCTATTAGATGAAGCTACGAGTGCTCTAGATGCAGAATCAGAACACCATATCCAACGTGCATTTGAAAGAGTAATGTTGAACAGGACAACGATTATTGTTGCACACAGGTTATCTACAATTAGCAACGTTGACACCATCGCTGTCTTAAAGCATGGGAAGATCATTGAAAGCGGCACACATGTGGAATTGATATCAAAGGGAGATGATGGTGAATATGCGAAGATGGTGAACTTGCAGACATCTGCAAACAGCGAAAAGAGGAGCCAAAATAATCTTAGGCAACTAATGTGAGTCCCTTTTGGATAGTTCGTATTTTTCAGCAGAATTTGCAACTGTACAACATTAACATTCTATGCAAACAAAAGTGCGCGCAGATAAAATGTATCATTGTATCCATATTGTTGAAGTTCAGACAAATTTAAATTGCATTACTTTCTCCAGGGATTCATATGAATTGTCAGCTGGATTCGATCAACAAGAAACTGAAGTATATTATGAGAAGGCTGAATCAATGGCGCCAGGAAATCAGAAGAGCCAGGAACATGGTCAACGGAAGTTGGCATCGACATCACCTATTTGGAGAGCAATTAGATTGAATAAACCAGAGTGGCCATTTGGATTTTTGGGGTCAGTGGGTGCTATACTGGCTGGCATGCAAGCTCCTCTTTGTGCTCTGGGGATTACACATGTTCTGACTGCGTTTTATTCTCATAACAAGCACGAGACCAAGCATGAGATCAAAATGATTTCTCTTATTTTCATTGGAGCTGCAATTATAACTGTGCCAATATATACGTTACAACACTATTTCTACACTCTGATGGGGGAGAAACTCACAACTCGCGTTCGACTACTTATGTTCTCAGGTTCTAATTGCTAGCTTTTTTTGTGGACTTCAGTTTCCAGTGTTTTACTTCTGTCTTCAGTTACAAGTTATCTTCATAGGCTCCATTCAGATACCGGAGTAAGGCACTATTTTTATTCTCCCTACACCTTCTAGAACTTGAGAATTATTTATGTGCCAAAACACCTAACAAAATTCTGGCCATTTACTAGTGAAAACTGTTGTTGCATAGAACAATTTCCCTCCTTATATCCAGGATTCCTTCCAAGATTGCTCTAATAAGAAACACCCAGACGCTAATAGGTAGATTGTTTCTATACACTTGGATAGTATGCCTAGGAGGCAAAATCTTACATAACAAAGGTGGTCACCTTATTCTAGTTTCCTGAGAAACCGTGTTGAGTAGTAGATGCAGTTATACAAATGCATTGAATTTTCAAAATTAAATTATCTGCAAATATACATATAATTACGTCATTATTAGTTTCTTCCGACAAGCTGAACTAATCTAGTTTGTCAAAAACTCAGATCAAATTGTTGTAGGGGAGGATTCAGAAAAATTATAAAAGAAATAAATATGAGGTGCTCTTCTCACATTCCGGCTTCATGCAATAGAAAGTCATGTTGTTTAATAAAGAATTTACTAATGTTCTCGATCTGCTGAGCTACTAGCTGCATCCTTAAGAATCAGTCGTATGACATTGTGGAACGTGAAGAAGTTAAAATCATTCTGAATATATTTTGAATAGGCACACATAAAAATCTACACGTGAAACTGAATAACCTTATGGATGATACATTGAGAACGTGAACATTAAATTCTATTTGGTAAGTAGTACAATATCTACTTCATCTCAAAATTGATTTACTATCAATTCAAATCTAGAATTTGGATTTCCAAATTGAAAATCTGTACCATGGGATGTGTCTATTATACATCAACTATCTAGAAAGGATTTCAATATGTTCTATCCATGTATCCCATTCCATGTAAATAAATGTCTTGAGTGTGTGTGCCTGTGTATCTGGTTTTTTTGGCTACATACCCCCCAAATCATCTACATTTATTAAAATACCCCCAAATATTGATATTTATAAAATCCTCCCAAATCTTCAACATTTAGCTAGTATGCCTCAAATGGAATATTCTTAAATGCTCCTTTGTGTTTTATGAGTAATCAAGGGGTACACAGCTCAATGTTGAAGATTCTTATTTCGTCTTTTTTTTGTGATTCAGCAAATTCTTAGATATGTTAAGATCTTTAGCGAATCAAATACAGTATGTTCCCAGCATCTTTAATTATTGAATAGTCCGTCGGTCTTTTCTATGCAGCAATCCTTAAAAATGAGGTTGGCTGGTTCGACCTAGATGAACACAGCAGCGGATCACTTGCCTCAACCTTAGCTGCTGATGCAACACTGGTAAAAAGCACAGTTGCAGACAGGATGTCAAGCATAATTCAGAATATCTCCCTTACTGTCACAGCCTTTGTTATAGCATTTCTGCTAAGTTGGCGATTGGCAGCTGTTGTCATTGCGACCTTCCCTCCTCATTGCTTCATATATAGCTGAGGTACCAGTACCAATGCACCAAAAATTTCTATAAGCTAGTAGTTATAATCTAACACTCTTTAACTATAATGCAGCACCTATTTCTTATGGGATTTGGAGGAGATTACGCCCATGCTTATGCTAGAGCTAGTTCACTAGCACGAGAAGCCATCACTAACATTAGAACAGTGGCAGCGTTTGGTGTTGAAGATCAGATAGTGTCAAACTTTGCACATGAACTGGATCAGCCAAAAAAGAAAGCTCGTTTCCGAGGTCACATATCAGGGTTTGGCTACGGGTTGTCCCAATTGTTCTCATTCTGTTCATTTGCACTTGGTCTTTGGTATGCATCCCAGCTAATTAAGCATGGAACTTCTGACTTCAGTAAAGTCATGAAAGCATTCATGGTGTTGATATTTACTGCATATGCAGTAGCAGATACGCTTTCGATGACACCAGAGATAATAAAGGGATCACAAGCCCTTGGTTCAGTATTCTCTATTCTCGACAGAAAAACAGCAATAAACCCAGAAGAGCCAGGCTCGGAAATTGCTACAGAAATCAAGGGAGAAATAGAATTCAACAATGTAAGTTTTAGGTACCCAACCAGGCCAGATGTCACTGTCTTGGAGGATCTAAACTTTCACGTGGCAGCAGGAAGCAACCTCGC
>NC_033797.1:70375027-70378364 GCF_001876935.1 Asparagus officinalis
AACTTCGCACAATAGATTGAGGGAAGTTATAAACAAAATACCAATAGGTTGGGGTACTAAATAAGGATTTAATGAGCTCCAGTCGCCCTCCAAATGATAAGGAGTGTGTCATCCAACCCTCAATCTTATTTCTAACTTTGTCAATTAGAGGAAGAAAATCCTTAGCTTTTGAGTAGTTGACTGATAAAGGTAATCCCAAGTATTTCATAGGTAGATTCCCTCTTGAAATTCCCACAATAGAGCTTAAAACACATTTATATTTGCAACATTTGCTGAAAAATATCTTGCTCCTGTTTATATTTATACTCAGTCCAGTATTCAATGCCATAGAGTCCAACAAAGTGTTGATACCTTCAAAAGACTTCCTATTTGCTCTACAAAAAAACCAACATATCATCAGCAAATAAGATATGAGAGACTTGTAGATCCTGGTGCTTCTTAAAATTATGGATTTTCCCTGAAATAGTAGCTAGTTCTATACCAATAGACCAATATTCCATGACCAACACAAAGATATATGGAGATAGAGGATCCCCCTGTCTTATACCCTTATTACTTTGAAAAAAAACCTGAGGAGGAGCCATTTAATAGGACTAAGAAGGATGGGGTTGAAAGACACTCCCTAATCCATTTGATCCATTAAACTGGGAAACCCATGCAGTGCATAACATAATATAGGGCTGGGCATATTCGGTTCGGATCGGTTTTAAGCTCAATCCGCATCCAATCCGAATTTTTCGAATTCTCAAAACTCTCATCCAGATCCAGATTTTTTTCCCTTCATCCGAATATTCGTCCTAACCGAAATTCGGATCGGTTCGGATCGGTTTCGGTTTTGGACCGAATTAATACTATTTCACAAAAATCTGCCCACACCTGAGATCATTGCCTATTAATTTCTAATGAAGTATCATTATTTGTCCATTTTGTCTACTTAACTTTTTCCCCCAAACAATGAAATGTGGAGCTTGTTTGAAGTAACACCATTGCCAGAGCTAACAAAAAAACGAAATCAGTGAAATGAGCGCAAACCATATCAACAAGTACATATGGTTACGTAACATTCAAATATTAATTAACTATAATCAAAAGGTTATCTTTCATTTCTTGGAAAACAACTTAACATGCCTCTAGTAGAATTTGAAAGCTTATATGAGGTTTCACCAATTTTAATGCGGGCATATACGCTAGTAGGCCCAATGAAAAAGGAACTATACAATATAAACATGTATGTAAACATAACAATCAAATTATCGAGCAATTATATAGCTTAATGTTCAAGTGATGACTCACTAATAAGAAAGCTATTCCATCCGACTTCGTCCGAACCAAAAGTCCTTTCCATTTTGACCGAATTCCGAACGACGAAGTCCTTCCCATTTTGAGCAATATGAATATCTGACAAAGAAGGAATTAGAAAATTCGGTTCAGTTTTTTTTTTGGGCGGTTCAGGGGTTCAAACCGGATCCAAACCGGTTTAATTCGGTTCTGGCGGTTTAGAGTCTTCTTCCCATCCATTTAATCCGGTTCGGTTAACCAGCCCGCTTTTTCAGGCGGTTTTTTCGGTTGAACCAGTTTTTTTTTGTTTTTGCCCACCCCTAACATAATATACGAACTCCCTATTGATGCTATCAAAAGCCTTGTGCAAGTCAATTTTCAAACAGGCTCTCTTCTCATGATTCTTATTGAAATCTCTAAGAAACTCATGAGCCAGTAATGAACACTCACTTATATGTCTCCCTCGAAGAAAAGCATGTTGATTCTTAGAAATCAGCTCACCCACCACCAACTTTAATCTATTGGCCAGAATCTTAGTAATAATCTTGTAAATGACATTGCAACAAGAAATTGGTCTATAATCATGAATGGAAGTAGCTTCTTTTGATTCGGCACAAAAGTGAGAAATGTATGATTAATCTGTTTAAGAATTGTACCTGATGAGAAGAAAGATTTCACTGCCAAAACAACATCACCCCTGATCATGTCCCAATTTTGTTGATAAAAATATGCATTGAAGCCATCTGGTCCTGGTGCCTTATCTGGATTCATTTGGAAAAGAGCATCCCTAATCTCCTTGTAGTTAACTTCCTTAATTAACCATTGTTTAGTTGCATCAGTGAGAATCCTCTTCACTGTCAATTTAGGAAAAACATTCCAATAGGATATTTGATTGAAAAGGCCTTCATAGAAACTGGGTGCATTGAGTTTAATATGGTCAATAGAAGAGATATGTGATCCATCTTGGTCAATAAATTGTCTAATACTATTTGTAGAATTCCTATGCTTGATAGCATTATAAAAGAAAAGGGTGTTTCTATCCCCTTGCTGAAGCCATAGTTGTCTACTCTTCTGCCTCATTTCCTCCTCTTCTCTACCTAGCCGACCATCTAGCTCAACACAGAATGCTGACTCTGTATCCTATAACTCCTCATTTTCCATGTCCTGATTTAACTCTTTTAGAATGATTTCCATCTGCTTTGATAACTTCATAATATTTGCATTAGGGGATATAGCTGAATGTTTAGACCAGAGTTTCAGGGCTAATTTTAGTTCTTTTAGCATAGAAACGAATATGAACATAGGGGAACCTGTAAAATGTTTGTCCCAAACATATCCGACTACTTCCGCATAACTCTGACACTGCATCCAAAAGTTAAAAAACCTAAAAGGTTTAAGCCCTGAATGTATACTGGGCATAAGATGGAGAAGAGCTGGAGTATGGTCACTTGATGAGGTACTTTTATATTCTATAAAAGCTTGAGGAAATTGATCAATCAATTTTTCATTTCCCAGAGCCCTATCCAACTTTCCATAGATTCTGCATTTGCCTTGTTGTTTATTATGCCATGTCCATATAGAACCAGTACTTTTGATATTAAAAAGACCGCAGAATTGTATACAATCATTTAACTCTTGGAGCTTCTTGACAGTCAGTTGCTTACCCCCAATTTTGTGTGAGGTGAATCTACAAACATTAAAATCCCCCACTAGCAACCATGGCATTGTGTTAAATTGACTATAGATATCTCTAATATCAGCCCATAATGATGATCTAGTTGATTCTGAATTTTCACCATAAATGACACTCAAAATTAAAGTGAAACCTCCCTTGCTCTAAAGCCTTATTGTTCTCTAATATCAGCCCATAATGATGATCTAGTTGATTCTGAATTTTCACCATAAATGACACTCAAAATTAAAGTGAAACCTCCCTTGCTCTAAAGCCTTATTGTTCTCTAATATCAGCCCATAATGATGATCTAGTTGATTCTGAATTTTCACCATAAATGACACTCAAAATTAAAGTGAAACCTCCCTTGCTCTAAAGCCTTATTGT
>NC_033797.1:70379364-70392411 GCF_001876935.1 Asparagus officinalis
ATATAATTATATATATATATATAAATCAGACAGTATATATATATATATATATAGAAATATAGTATATATATATGTAGATATTTATAATATAGTATATAAACTATACATAATATATTACATATATGATAAATATACATATGTATACATTATACTATACATACTATATATACTATGTAGGTATATAACATATATATACATATAATATATATATGTATGTATATATATATATATATATATATACTATATATATATAAATATATATATATATATATAGTATATATATATATATAGTATATAATATATGGATATTATATAGTATATATAGTGTATATTATATATTATATATATGATATATACTATATATATGTTATATATATTATATATATATGTAATATATTATATTATATATATATATATATATATATATATAGTATATATATATATATATATTATATATATATATATATATATATATATATATATATATATATACCTATATATATAACTATATAATATATATATTATTATATTATATATATATATATATAATATTTATATATATCGGCTGTGTTGTGTGTGTAATATATATTATATGTGGTGTGTGTGTGTGTGTGTGTGTCTATACACACGATCTGTGTGTGTGTATATTTTTTTTTTTTTTTTTTTTTTTTTCTTTTTTTTTTTTTTTTTTTTTTTTTTTTTTTTTTTTTTTTTTTTTTTTTTTTTTTTTTTTTTTTTTTTTTTTTTTTTTTTTTTTTTTTTTATGTATAACTAATGTATATTTAATATACCGTATATATTATATATACTATATGCATATATATCATATATATTATAGTATATATTATATATATACTATATATATACTATATATATAATTTATATGTTGTGTGTGCTGTGTGTAGAGTCCGTGTGTTGTGGTGTGTACACACGCGCACACATACACACACGTGACTAATATATATATATAATATATCATATATATATATATAGTAATATATTATATATTATATATATATATATATATATAATATATAATTATATATATATACTATATATATCATATATATATGATATATATATATATCATATATATATGTGTGTGTGTGTGTGTGTGCTTGTGTGTGTGCTGTGTGTATGAAAAAAGGTGTAGGAACTTGGCACCAAATCACAATCTGCTGCTTAGTAGTGAGTGGTGCTCCATTCCCATCCACGCTGTAACCTATATGAATGTGGTCCCTATTCGAATGAGTAAATATGAATATACCACCTCACTACTTGCACAAAAACTTATGCTTGGTACTAAGTTCTTTCATATTGCTCTATATGTATATGAGTGTGTGTGTGTGTGTGTGTGTGTGTGTGTCTTTGTGTGTGTGTGTGTGTGAAATATGATTCTAAGGAGCCACCTTAGATTGAATCTAAGGATGCACCTCCCGGTGCATAGATTGGCCTATTTCTTCATATTCTAAATGTCTTAAAAATATCTATAAAATAAAAATTATTATGTTTCAATACTTCTAATATATATTTTTCATTATCGGTTTAGTTATATTATCGTAAAATTATTAATTTTACAATCACTTGATGCATGAGAACGTTAAACCAATATGCTTAATTTTCTATTTATACATCATCCAAAACATATAGATCAAAATGAATAGAGTAGATCAAGTAAATTGATTGCATATAATATAATTTTGAAGGTGCAACCTTAGATTCAATCTAAGGTGGCTCCTTAGAATCATATATCCCTACACACACAAACACAAACACACACACCCTTTAGAAGTGAGAGTTGTGAAAAAACTTTTTATAGATAATATTACCCTTATTCTTTTATATTACTACATTCTAATCCTAACTACATAAAATTAATTATCATTATTAATTAATTATATTATATGTCACTTGTCAAATTTGTATAACTAAGGGCATCTTATTGAACTATAAGTAACACAAAAGAACAAAATTTTAAAGCTTTATCTAAATATTAGTCCCTAGATTTTAAATCTTCAATAATTCTATATTAGTCCTCGAAAATTCAAAATTGCTCATAATTTTAGGGACTTATATTCAATTATTAAAGATTTGAGAGATAGATATGCAAATAAGCCATATTTAAACGAAGGATTAATTTTTATAAACCCATCAAGTATGAGGGTTGTCTCAAAAACTACTCAACTCATTTAATATGAGCAAAACCTCCTAACTATAGAAGTGTTGGAGATAATCCCTCTAAACATTGGTACAAAAATTTTAGAACACCCTCCCCCCTACCCTCACCCAAAAAGCTTTTGGCATGTTCCATAAAAACTGCCTGACCTTTTACACTTCTTTCAATAAACTCTCTTAATGTCGTTACTTCAATATATGATTTGGACGCAATACCCTCTTGAGAAAACCCATTTTAGTTATAAAAAAATATTGAACCGATAATGAAAGGACCATGGCCAATTTAGGATATTTTTCTCCTCCATATCTCTTTTGTTTTATTTCATCTAAAAAAGTCAAGGTAATTCTTTTATCGTTGAGGGATACTTGTCATACAATAGATTGGACTCAACAGTGTTAGTTTTAAGATGTTAAGTGAGAAAAGTTCAAGGGGGTTAAATCAAAGTTTTAAAGTTGGGATAAATTATTTGTACCCCAAATTTGGGGGAAATTTCTCAAATTAAATAGCTAAATGGAGTTTTCTAACCCCCCTCTCCCGAAAAAAAGTCGAGGAGCATTATGAAATTAACTGTTAAACAAAGAACGACTTAAGGCACACGTGACATCGATTTTATAAGAATGAAATGTTAGACCCTAGAGGGGGGGTGATTAGGGTCTTATGCTAATCTAATCCGATTAAATATGCCAATTAAAATTAATTAACAAGTTATCCTGTTAGCAAAATATGACAATACCAAAGATATATAAGCATAGGATAAGCCAATGCCAAACAAGAGATATATCCTTTATGATAATAATGTATATGCAAGCAGATATATAAAACTAACACAATGATGATATTATCCTATCAAAGAGCAGTTATACAATGTGGATATATGTAAGGATATGCAACACGAAGGCGTAAACAATTCTAAATAGCGGATAGTGGAGTGAAAATGAATGATGCAATGCACAATTGGCGATATTAAGATGAATGGCCAAAAACAAATACGCCAAGACAACTCAAATATAGCTAATATGATCACGGAGTCGACCTCCGTCCTACGCTCTCCGTCCTCCCACTCCGGGAGAAAATCCACTATCAATCCGCGCGTTTCTACGCTTTCACGGAACAACGTTTACAACTCACACTCGGCTTTTTTTAGCTAACGAAAAACTTTAACAATCAACACACTATTTGTAATCCACTCTACACCCACTAAGGTTGACCCAAGCGTGTCTCCCTCGAGTGCTCGCGTTACAACCTCTCCCTTAGCCACGTCAACCGACGCCACCTCCTCTGTGGGACGATCCCCGACTCACACACACTCTCACTCGGATACTTGCATGTTCAAGTGATATTACAAAGCTGAATCTCACAATAAGCACAATATAACAACAGATTGTTCTCAAATATGCGATGAGAACACAATAAAGCACAACTCAGAAGCTAGCAATCTCTCACCACCCACTATACTATGTATGTAAATACTAAAAGAACCAATGTGGCCGGGAAACCCGGTGTGCCTTGTAACAATGAGTAAAAAAAATTCTAACCTCAAATAGCAAAACTAGCACATAATAAGAATATAAAAATCAATATGAAATTGCTTAGAGAAAGAGTTAGAAAACTTCTGCTAATAACACAAAGAAGAGGCATGAGGGGATGAGATATGAATCCCTCAAAGCTGCAGCTGAAAAACTTCCCCTTTGTAAACAGAAAACCAAACTTAAACAACCAGTAAACCCTAACCCTTTTTTAAAACACTTTGTTTAAAAAACTTCTTAGATTAGAGCTTTGGAAAAAAGTGGTTCGAAGGCAATGCGGGGTATTATACCCTCTCACAACTTAGCCGCAAAAACCCAAGAAAAACAGACAGAAACAGGCCCCAGTAACCGTAAGGAAAACTAGCCGTTAGAAGCTGAAAAAAAGCTATCGATTCGGTCGACCGGAAATTTTCACTCGCGATCGACCAAAATTTTATCGGCGGACCAGACCGGTCGACCGACAGACTTTCTATCGGGACCACCTTTTGATTTTTTTTTATGTCCCCCAGTGAGCATTATGAACTCAGGTGTCGGCTCGACCGTCGTCGCGTCGACCGCGAAAACTGACGATATTCAAAAATCTGGTTTTTAAAGCTGTAACTTTGGACAACACAATATTAGAACCAATAAGCAAACTTGAAGTCCAAAATAATAAACTTTGGGAAAATGTATATAAACATGTAAATGAACATGTTACAAAAAAGAACTTTTCCAAATTGCATTCCCATTTGCTAGAAAAATTCACATTGCAAAATAGTTTCAAACACGAAAAATGGTAAAACATTGTGAAATTTGATCATTTTGGTTTAAACCATGTTTTGAAACTTTGCCACAATGATTATATAGACTTAATATTGTATATTGATTATTGTATAAGTCCACTAAAAACAATGAATACATATTTTCACAATGATTAGCATATTCTATGCAATATTTTCAAAACCACTAAATGATGATTTCATTAATTAAATTATAAAGTTTGTTAAAGATGAAAATCATATAATAGGCATATTAACATGAAACAACAGTAAGTATTTCCAATTCTATTATTTGTTTCAATATAAACTCGAAAAACTTATTTACACCAAAAACATATTATGTATATATATATAATAAATATATACAAAACCAAACACCAAAAGCATGTATGTTGTGTAATATGATTGGCAGCCTTAAAGCTACTAACACACATAATATAAATCTAAAACTAATTTACCCAAGCTTGATCTTGATCTTCATTGTAGCTCAACTTGGTACACGTTTGCGGCATGAAGCCTAAACTTTGGATCTTGAAACTAGAAATTGTACGATGCTTCACTCCACAATTCCGCCAACCTCCTCTTGATATGATCGTGTAGGCTTAATCCCTCCAATATCCAACAACGTTGTTTGTCTACAAAACATAGGAATGCACAAATACTAGACAAACAACATTAGTGATAAATTGTTTGTAAATCATCATCAAAACAAGAATGCCAACAATCTTCCCCTTTTTGATGATGACAAATAATTTACAAAAAGGATATATGCATGAAAGGAAATGACCCCTTTTTGATGATGACAAATAATTTACAAAAAGGATATATGCATGAAAGGAAATGAATATATAAGTTATAATTCACATGCATATGAAAGGATATATGCATGAAAGGAAATGAATATATAAGTTATAATTCACATGCATATGAACAAGAAAGAATATATACATACTCACAATATTTCTCCCCCTTTGACAACATAAAAAAGGGGACAAAATAATTAAGAGACCGAAAGCTTCCCCTATCAATAAGCATAGGTGAGTATCAAACAAGTATAGGGATTGCTCCTCCTATCAAAAAGCCATATAGAATATAAGCAATAAAAGATCGTGGCATAACATGTGAGCAAGC
Source organism: Asparagus officinalis (assembly GCF_001876935.1). NCBI lineage: Eukaryota > Viridiplantae > Streptophyta > Magnoliopsida > Asparagales > Asparagaceae > Asparagus > Asparagus officinalis. Next base: position 70,384,956 of record NC_033797.1, read on the forward strand.
ATAAAAAATATGCTAAAAATCACTCACATTCAAGAGAAAATGAGAACATATATAAATATATCAAGATGAACATATTGTCTCATATCAAAAGACATAAAAACCATGTATAAAAAAGATTTATGAAATCACAAGAAGAGAAACATGAGAATCATGCAAAAAGTTTTCAAATAAAAACAAATCAACCAAAAGAAATCATAAATCAAAGTTTAAATCCAAAAACGATGTTTGATCAATCAAGAAAATTTTCTTTGTGGGATTTGATCAAACCACATATGGAATACATTATAAGGCACGAATAGATGATCCATAAGCACAAACACATAAATATCATTATATAAGTGAAATATAATGAATTCAAAGCAACAATTCAAAAACAAAATCTTTGATAAAAGAATTTCAAGAGAGGCAACAATATATCAAGCTCTTAAGCTTGTTCTAACCCATATAAAAAATCAAGAGAGGCAACTCTATCTAGCTCTTGAGTTAGTACTAACCCATATAATCATTCTAGCATCCGGTAAACATGATTTGGGAATAAACACCCAATAAATCCGGGGGGTTATATAAATACAAACCTCTCATCAAAATCAAAGCTAGGTATTATGAAAACAAAAGAATTTGACCAATAAAAGGAATTGTTTTCATAAAAGTTTAAAATACATTTTTCAAAACCAAGAAAAAGAAAATTAAAAACACTAAAATTCTTGGTTTAAAATCAAATTTGTTTTGGTACCCAAGTATTCTTGGTACCAAAAGATTTAGGGACATAACCCCTATCATTCAAGCTCAAAGCCTTAGGGTTATGAACCCTCTTAGGCACATATGGTGCACTAACATGGTCAAAATAATATTCATTCAAATGACCCTTCTGATTGCAATTTGTGCAATGAAAGAGATCCATTTGTTTTTGTGGACCATTAGTTCGTGCACGGGAATCATTTGCAAATAAAGATTTTCTTTTAAAATTATTTTGCAAATGAGAAACATTCTTAAACAATGGTCTATTTGGAACATATTGCAATTTAGAAGCTTTTTGTATATCAAAACAAAATTTAGCAAGATGTCCAAACCTACCACAAACATCACATTTAAAAACATGTGGTCTATTGGAAGCATTTGTCAAATGAGATTTTCTTTTCAAATCAAAGCAATATTTGGCCAAATGACCAAAACGACCACAATAATCACACTTGAACACACTAGCATGCTTATGATGAACTTTGTGAGAATGAGCATGTGAATGTGTAAGTGTACAAGATGAAGAAGCTACATAAGATGCACAAGGAACATTAGAATTCTTATGTTTGTGTGCATCATAACAAAACTTAGCTAAATGACCTTGACGGCCGCAAATAGAACACTTATAAGTTTTGCTATACATGTGTGCATAATGAGTAGATGATTTTGATTTAGTCTTGGCACACATGTCCATAAGCCTCTTATGATTATTAATGCATATTTTCAAAGTTGAATCTAAAGATGAAATACTATTTTTCATAAGATTCAAATCTTCATTTTTAGGCACATATGCATTTTTAGAAGTAGAACATAAATAGTTATTTATAAAAGAAGCTGTATCATTCTTTATGTTCTCTACTTCTAACATGGCATCAATCTTAGCATGAGATAAGCTAGAAATGGATGATGATAATTTCTCATTTTCCAATTTTAACATATCATTACTTTCTTTAAGAGCAACATTTTCTTTGGAAATGATATCAAAATTGGAAGCTAGCTTCTCATGATCGGATATAAGTTCTACATGCTTGCTTTGTAAATTAATGAAATCATTTTGCAATTTGTTAAAGGCATGTAATAATTTTTCACTAGCACAAGCAAGTTCATCACTAGATAAATCATTCAAAGTTTGTAAGCACTATTAAAATGAACAAACTTGTTAGACATAGATGAATTAAAAGCATTTTGCAAATATTCTAACAAAATATTGTTCATTGTAAACATACGATGATCATTCTTATTCCATTTGGATTTCTCCAAAGTGGGCACAATATACGCATCATCTATAATTTCCCATAAATCAAAGTGTTTAGATTGAACAAAAAGTTTAAATCTAACTGTAGTGCCCCGCCCCGGAATCTCAGAGTCGGTACGCTATTAGATCTGATGGACTAGCCTCACAAACCACCACATGTCTTTTCAGCACGTTTTTATCCTCACTCACGCGCTCTCTGAAAAACTTCCCAGGGGGTCACCCATCCGAGAATTTCTCCAGGCCAAGCACGCTTAACTTTGGAGTTTCTAAGAGTTGGGTTCCCGAAAAGAAGATGCATCTTGGTGGTATGAGTATTCCAATCAAATCTATCAATACTAATCACATCACCCTCTCAAGGGTTGGGGTATTACATACTCCCCCACTTAAACTCACAACGTCCTCATTGCGCCAAATAATATCATCCAAGACCGTACCATCCGTGTGAGATTCTAGAGGTGGCTCCTACGACCTCAAGAGGTGGCTCTCATCCAAGACCGTACCATCCGTGTGAGATTCTAGAGGTGGCTCCTACGACCTCAAGAGGTGGCTCTCGCCCTCTCGACGTAGCACTTTACGTCGCATAGCACTTAGTTCTCACAATTCCGGTTGGCTTTGCTCTGATACCATTTGTAACGCCCCGCCCCGGAATCCCAGAGTCGGTACGCTATTAGATCTGATGGACTCACGCGCTCCCTGGAAAACTTCCCAGGGGGTCACCCATCCTAGAATTTCTCCAGGCCAAGCACGCTTAACTTTGGAGTTTCTAAGAGTTGGGTTCCCGAAAAGAAGATGCATCTTGGTGGTATGAGTATTCCAATCAAATCTATCAATACTAATCACATCACCCTCTCAAGGGTTGGGGTATTACACTAACACACCATTGGGTATAGGGGAAATTATCTAATCTAGGAGTAATATTAATGGCATAACCTAAACCATGCATATCCATGATATAAAAGGCAAGCAAGATACAAATAAAGCTCAAAATTAGATTAGCACAACAAGCTAACTTGGATCTTTAACTCAAGGCGATTAGACCTTAAATCAAAGAGCACCAAGCTCTGATACCAATTTTTAGACCCTAGAGGGGGGGTGATTAGGGTCTTATGCTAATCTAATCCGATTAAATGCCAATTAAAATTAATTAACAAGTTATCCTAGCAAATATGAAATACCACAAGATATATAAGCTAGGATAAGCAATGCAAACAAAGAGATATATCCTATATGATGAATATGTATATGCAAGGATATATAAACTAACACAAGATGATATATCCTATCAAAGAGATATATAATGTGATATATGTAAGGATATGCAAACACAAGGGTAAACAATCTAAATAGGATAGTGGATGAAATGAATGAGCAATGCACAATTGGCGATATAAGATGAATGCAAAAACAAATACGCCAAAGACAAACTCAAATAAGCAATATGATCACGGAGTTCGGACCTTCCGTCCTACGTCTCCGCTCCCCACTCCCGGGGAGAAATCCACTATCAATCGGGTTTTCTACGTTCACCCGAACAACGTTTACAACTCACACTCGGTTTTCTAGCTAACCGAAAACTTTACAGTCAACACACTATTGTAATCCCACTCTACACCCACTAAGTGTTGGACCTAGCCGTGTCTCCCTCAAATGCTCGGTTACAACCTCTCCCTAGGCACGTTATTACAAAGTGAATCTCACAATAAGGCTCAATACAATAATTGATTGTTCTCAATTATGGATGAGAACACAATGAAAGCACAACTCAAGGTTACAATCTCTCACCACCCAACTATACTATGTATGTAAATACTAAAAGCTCAATGTGGGTGTGTGTAACAATGAGTAAACTAAAATCTAACTCAAATAGCAAACTAGCAATAATAAGAATATGAAAATCAATAATGAAATTGCTAGAGAAAAGAGTTAGAAAACTTCTCTAAGAACACAAAGAAGAGGATGAAGGGGATTGAGAATGAATCCCTCAATCTGCAGTGAAAAACTTCCTCCTTTGTAAACAGAAAACCAAACTTAAACAACCAGTAAAACCCTAAACCCTTGTTTAAACACTTTGTTTAAAAACTTCTTGGATTAGATTGAGAGTTGAAGGCAATGGGGTATTTATACCCTCTCACAACTCAGCCAAAAACTCCAAGTAAAAAGACAGAAACAGCCCCAGTAATGGTAAGAAAACTAGCCGTTAGAAGCTGAAAAAGCTATCGTCGGTCGACCGGAAATTTCATCGGTCGACCGGAAATTTTATCGGTCGATCGGACCGGTCGACCGACAGACTTTCTGTCACCCAGTGAGAATATGAACTCAGGTTCGGTCGACCGGTTCGGTCGACCGAAAACTGACATATTCAAAAACTGGTTTTTAAAAAATTTGATATTTTGGTTAAACCATGTTTTGAAACTTTGCACAATGATTATATAGACTTAATATGTATATGATTATTGTTAAGTCCAAAAAACAATGAATACCATATTTTCACAAGATTGCATATTCTATGCAATATTTTCAAACCACTATATATGATTTCATTAAATATAAGCTTGTTAAAGATGAAATCATATATAGGCATATTAACATGAAACAAAGTAGTATTTTCCAATTCTATTTATTTGTTTCATATATAAACTCGAAAACTATTACACCAAAAACATATATGTATATATATATATATATAACTATATATATACAAAACCAAAACCAAAGCGTGTATGTGTGTATATGATTGAGCTTAAAGTACTAACACACATAATATAAAATCTAAAACTAATTTACCCAAGCTTGATCTTGATCTTCATTGTAGCTCAACTTGGTACACGTTGCGGATGAAGCTAAACTTGGATCTTGAACTAGAATTGTACGATGCTTCACTCCACAATTTCGCCAACCTCCTCTTGATATGATCGTGTAGGCTTAATCCATCCAACCTCCAACAACGTTGTTTGTCTACAAAACATAGGAATGCACAAATACTAGACAAACAACATTAGTGGTAAATTGTTTGTAAATCATCATCAAAACAAGAAGGCCAACATGAAATTTTGTACCAAGTCTATCATTCAATTAGCTCTAAAAATCTATTGTTAAAAAATCTCTAGGAGAAATTTACTTTTTCACTTGGATGGTATTAGATCCTTCTGATTCTCCTTGCCTTTCATGGTTTGGAACTCATTATTTAATAAAATAAACTACGTTGCTCATTTTATATTACTCACCTTCTAATAGGTTTATGAAGCGTATAGCTTGGATACTAGTATTGTTGCAGATATTGGATTCTTCAAACTCCTTTATTTAAAATTTTGGATTGTTGTTGACATTGGATAGACCTAAACTATTTTGTTAAAATACAATTTGTATGAGTACATAATATGTATAAACCATTTTTGAGATTATATTTTATTATTATTTTGAAACTAGAGAGTCATCGTTTTGAGATTTTTGGACAAATCAGTTAGTTTAGCTGGGAAGACGTGGAAGGATTACAATATTAGATTTTGAAACTGATCACATAACTTGTGTTCCCCCCCCCCCTAAATTTGCACATTTTGACTTAGAAAATTGTAGAAAAAAATTTGAATTACTATGATATTTAGTCGCCGGCTGTAAACAACAGGTGGAAGTTAGCCGGCTGTAAACAACAGGTGGAAGTTATCTTTTTATAACTAAATAAATTTTGATAGGACTACATAAAGCATATTAATTTTCTTTGATGAATTCAAGAATTTATTTCTTTTTCTTTAATAATAAGTGTCTTTTCGATATTGGTCTCTAGCATCATTGAAATTTGTACTTCAAATCATCGAAGTTGCTCTTAAATCATTGAAATTTATACTTCAAATCATTGAAGTTGCTCTTAAATCATTAATATATTAAGACTTTAAACTTCATTTATTCTTTGGAAAGTAAAACGTCAAAATATCCCAAAACTTTTAATACATAATAGTAAGCATAAACTTTTTTCGCAACCATATTACATTAAATAAATATAAACTTGAAATACGCAATTAAGATATTTGACCACGTTCAATGCACCTGCATTCCACCTAGGCCCTGTTTGGTACGCGGGAATGAGGTGAAATGGAATGCCATTCTCACTTCTCATTCCCTCATACTAAATAAAACTTGTTTTTAGATGTTGGAATGACCATTCCCATGGAATGGTCATTCTCATTTTTTGTGGGAATGAGCATCCCAAGTGAGAAGATAGGGAATGATCATTCTCATTCAAGGGGAGAATCAAATTAGTTAGGTTTTTTCAATTAGACCACTATTAATAATAAGAATCAATTTAAAAATCATGGCTTTTGACTAGGTATTCTTATCTTCTCTCAGCACTAATTATATTCGAACAATAGGAATTTTTTACGGGGTAGGGATTAAAACTAGTGGTATATGTTTCAGTAGCATATTAAAACTAGCGGTACATATTTCATTAGCCTATTATATCACAATTGCTCAACATAGCATATTAAAACTAGCGGTACATATTTCATTAGCCTATTATATCACAATTGCTCAACATAGGAGCAACACAATTTAATATAAAAACAGATACAACTGAAACTATATATTATTTGCCGATTGAAATTCTTTCATGTCAATATTTTTTTTGTTCAATCAATTTTTTTTGTTTATTCACCAATGTTTAAAGTCGGTTATTTTTACCAGTATATTATATTCTTTTTGAACTTTTTCTATTGTTTTCCCACCATAGAGAACTATATGTATCCATTGCGTACATGTTTAATTGTGGTTTATGCACAATAATAAATCTAACTTTTGATTGAAAAATATTTGACCCAATATTTATGAAAAGAGGAAACTCTCGCTGAGAAATTGGTCAAAATATTAAAATTATCAAAATCATACATGTCTAGACTATATATATAGAGGTATAAGGGCATTATTATAACACATACCTAGATTAATATAACATATGTAGAAATAGTGAGAATTGTTTAAAAAATATATACGAAACATACACCTGATCGATAACATGCGCATTAGTATAACACATAGCTAGATTAATATAACATATGCATAAATATATTTTTTTAGTTATTATCATTAATGTTTATTTTTATCTTATTAAAAATCTATGTTGTTATAAGGGCGTTATTAGAAAATGAGATTCCATTCTCACTTGTGAACTAGTGATACCAAACATGGGAATGAGAATTAGATTTTTATTCTAGTTTTATTCTACAAACGCACCCAAACAAGAGAATGAGAATGACCATTCCATTCTCACATATATTCCATTTCATTCCTTCTTCCATTCCATTCTCACTTAACTTCATTCCCATGTACCAAACGAGGCGCTAGTGTCTTAAAATGAGCTGGCCGTTATAGGCTATTAGATTTAAACCAATGGTTATGATGTTTAATGAGGTGATTAATTGAAAAAGAGTTCGGTCCCACTAATTTCATTTGTTCACAGAAAATAACACCTCG
>NC_033797.1:70392421-70403277 GCF_001876935.1 Asparagus officinalis
AATCCGGCCCCAATGCGGCCTCTCAAAGAAAATCATCCGCGACTCCTTTTTCTTCTCCTTCAACGCGGAAAATTGTTTGCATTGTACATGTACTACTCCTTTATACAGACAGGAGAGTTCAAGATTTATTATTCATGCTACAGTAATGCTACAGTTTATTTACTGTAGTATTATTACTGTAGCTATCATGAATCAGGAAGACATATTTTTTAAAAACACTGTGGCACACAAAGAATACTGTAGCAACAAAAAGCAAAAAATACTGTAGCATTAAAAATCAGGATTCCTACAGCGAGAAAAAAATGATATGTCGCGTTTTACATGGTGTTCACAAGTAGTTTATAATAATTTTAGAGCGGACGCCACTTCTCAGTCATAAGTTAATAAATTAAGTGCTTTCTTTCCGCTGGTATTCCTCATAATTTGATTTGTTGGGTAAAGGAATGGCTATTGACTGTACGTAATAATGTAGCTAGAAATGAGTTTGGAGCGAACAGAAGACTTGGAAGGCAAGCAAAAAGAAGTAATGATATATTGAGTTATATATGATGAGGTTTCCTTGAGGGTCGTTATGCGTTATTTTGGATTGCTACGTACGGATAATTGGTTGAGGGAGATTGGTCACAATCTCGGTTAATTACCTCAATATTGCAGCTGGAGATGAAATTACATTATTATTATTATTATTATTATTCTTTATTAGTTGCTATCTTGAAACCATTGGAGTTAGCAGTGGCTATCGACGGTGACGATACAGGCTCCAAGCAACAGATGATCACGGAGATTTTGAATTTTAATAATAGATAGGCCAGAGATCCATCCGTTTTTCTAAACAACAAAAAAAAAATGGAAAAACTTTTTCAATCGTTGAGAAATTTGGGACTCTACATGCATTACTGCGAATGTTTTTTCGGCGGAGCCAGGGATCCGGGCATCGAAGACGGGGAAGAGGGGAGAACGGCATCCGGGGAGAAAACCTTGAGAGAGATTTTCTGCTGACAACAAATAAAATTAGCGGGACCCAGAGGAGAACGACATCCGCTGAGAACAAATAAAATTAGTGGGACCCGCTCTTTTTTAATTAATTAATCACCTCACTAAACATCCTAACCATTGGTTTAAATCTAATGGTGCGCGCGCACACAAGGTTTTATGCACGCGCAATGCACGTGATTAAATATCATGATTAAGTATTTTTGGTTTATTTCCTTACTAAAATTTGTTTCTCGGTTCCACTTTCATGGTTTTCGCTCACTTATGTTTCTAAACTTTAGCATTGTAATTATTTATTTTCTTTGATATTCGTTCAAATAAACCACACTCAAATAAAATTTTCATGTTGATAATTCAATCGATAAGAAATAAATATAATCCGAAAGCAATTTGAACTATCATGTTATTTGGACCTGCATGAAATCAAACTTGACCTGAGAAGGTACAATGTTGTAAAAATAAAAAAACACTTGAAAAATAGCGTTATAAAAGGAAGATAAATAATAAAGCAAATAAGATAAGATGATTGGTTAAAAGTGGGCTAAAACAACACAAAAAGGAATATGGAGTTTGTTCCTAATCCTTAATAGATTTTTTAAAAAACTATAAATTAAAAATTTGCGACAACTAGTACACTTTTATATGATGAAAGCATCCATGTAAGCATATAAAAGTACTAAAAAAGTTCATGAAAATCGCTTCTAGAGATTCTTAATTTATTTTAGAAAAATAAACTATTCTATAAAATATTCAGAAAATATTATATTTCATTCCTTCTGTTTTATTTTTAATTTATTAAGCCGACATCATTCCTTCTCCACCTTTATCTTTTTCAATAAAATTAGACAACATTTAAATGCTAAAAGGGGATAGTAAACCTTAGATTGGATGTTAAATTTATGTATCTTAATGAAAGAATATCAAACAACCACTCTTTTCTTTGCTAAGTTTTGAAATTATAGTCTTTTTTAGCGATTTTGAATTTTTGAGGGTGTATTTTATAAAATTTGAAACTTTGAGAGTATTTTTTAAAAATTCTAAATTTTAAGTTGGGTGCTTGTAATTTCTATATTTCATGTGTTGGCAATAAGTTTTTGAATGTCAGGATGTTTTTTGTAATAATTAAAACTTTAGATTGTTGTTTACAAGCTTTGAAATTTTTAGAATTTCAAGGTACTTTCTTATTATTTAAACATTGACGATGTTAATTGTAGATTTTAAATTCTTTGGAGGCTACTGTTAATTTTCAAATATCATGTTCGTTATTTTAAGTTTTAAAACGTCAGGATGCTTTATGTTTTTTAAAAATTTGAGGGTATTTTTATAATTTTTGAAATTCTTTGGGTTTTTTAACACTTCTTATATTACGCATGTTAGTTCTTTACCTTAACAAATTAATACAGTGGAAGTATTTCGTGTATTTTATTAATCTTATTTTTTTTAAATTATTAAGCTGTAGGTAATTCATATGGGATTAGGATAGGTTATGATTATGATTAAGATAGACTAAGATCTAAATAAAATAAGTGAAGTATAATATTGAATATGGAAAGCTTTTGCCGAACTTGTACTTTTAAAGGGAGTATTACACACACACACATACAGACACACACACACACACACACACATACATACATACATACATACATACATATACATATATATACACACACATGCACACGAACATACAAAAACTAAAAAACACACATACACACAAAATAATATATACATATACAAATTCAGACAAAACATTAATGGCTAGAAATTTATTTAGAGACATGTCTTTTAATATCTTAGTTAAATTTTTAGTAAGATTACTCATTTTTTTCACTAAGTTTAAAGGTCTACTATTTCCTAATTTGATATTCTCTGTGAAGGTTTAGGGAGCAAAATGTGGTATGATTATCTAGTTGGTGATAAGTGTTTTCATGTATAGAAGCATATTTTTAATCTTATCTGTTTTGTTTACCTATTGTTAAAAAGATGAATGTTAGTATCAAGGGTAAAATAGTCCTAATCACGATTGGTATCAGAGAAAAGTTAATCGGTGGAGGAGTCAGCCTGCAGCTAGGGAAACCATCCCTTGGCTCACCTATGTATATCCCTGCTTGGTGATATTGCGTGAAACAACTCACGCCTTGTATGAGTGCTTGAACTACAATAAAATAAGTGTAGACATTTGTGGTAAAAGTCACTATAATATTATATGTTTGGTTTCTAACAGCTTTAACTTTAAGCTTTTTATTATTTATGCTTTATAGCTTACATTGAGTTAATCTGTTCTTACAATCCAATATGATCTAGTACTTTTAGTATATCTAAATGTTCTTTCTTAGTTCTCTTTTTATTTGCTGTAGTCGTGACTTACATAACTTTATTATGTGTTTATCCAGTCATTCATTCTAGTTAAAGACTTAAAACAATGTATTATTCTTGGTATTCCTTTCATCAATCTGTTTAAACTCTTTTTTGTTGATGACGATGATCTTCATTTTCTATACAAATGTGTTTAAATGTATTATTAAGTTTAATAATACTCTTGAAGAAGCTTATCGTATCCAGTCGATATATGGCTTATCTTATAAACATAAATTCCTTCAATATATTTTTGATGAAATCAAATTAGAGAAAATTTAAAAGCATATGAATGAAAAATAATTTATTAAAAAATTAAAAATATTTCATGAAAAACTTAAAAAGGAAGTTTGTTCCAAGCTTCATGATGCCTTTTGGTTTAAGAAAAAGCATATTGTTAGCTTTCCTTATGAAAAAGACTTTGTGTTTTTTTGTAAATTTTAAGATTATTTTTTATCTTTGGGTTTTCCATTTGAAGACCGAATTGATAACAAAATTTTCCTAACTCCCTTTTACCCAGGAGGTTCTGATTTTTTTTAATTAGGCTCATAAGGAATAATAGAGGGAGGAGAGAATATAGATCTGTTTATAGCTATATCTACTTCTTCGTTCATATGTATATCAAAAAGAAAAATAGTAAAATAGTAAAAATGGAAGCAAGAGAATATATAACGAAAGCTAAAACAAAATGAAGAACTTCAAAGTAAAATAAGTAGTAGTATTCACAAAAAGCAAACTTACATACTTAACAGAAAGCAAACTTACATACCAAAATAGTTTACAAACTAAGAGCTGGGAGAAGAAACTGGTCAGCACTGGAGTAGTAGTACCAGTACACATCTTACACACTTATCTTATAAACACTTCAAAGAAATTTAAAAGCAAACCTTACTCAAACTTAAAAGAAAAACAAGAAGAGAAAACAAGAGGGATTTCAAAAAGAATTTTCTCACTTCACTCTCAAAAAACCCTTAGCTAACTTTATGAACTTCATCTCCATTTATAGAGTTTTCAAGATACTATGCAAAGATGCTTGTCATGATTTATGAAAATCACTTGAGCAAATTTATCAAAACCTACATAAAAATAGGTTGTATAGTAGCTTTTATAGAGTGGCTAGTAGGAACTATGAATTTCTTCATGCTTAAGTATCCAAAGTGCGAATCCAATATAGAACTGTTAACAACATATGGTATGCAGTCTTTTTTAGCTGACATTTTATGTGGAGTTATAGACTTCTGCTTCCGTTTAGCTGTGATTCAAAATTATATTAGAGTGAATTATTTTTAACTAGTGAAATAGATTTTTTGAAATGGTCAACTTAAGTTTTAAGTCAGTATTAACCATATTTGAATGCTGGGAATTATATAAGCCCAAAACAGTCATCGCTATTGTTATCTTCACCATCCATAAGAGTGTCATCATGATCAAACTCTTCCTTTAGCCTAACAGGTTCTGATGTCTCAATAGGTACTGAAGTTGTAGATCTAGTATCCATTGGAACTAGTATCATTAACATTTCATCATGAGTTAATGACTTTAATTTTTCTTCTTTGGCATTTGGAAATTTTAGCCCAGATTTTTTTCATATAGATTTTCTTGTATAGTCTTCATATCAGATTCTTAGGATTGGACTTTAATCCATACTCTGTGTTGTAATCAAGAAGTAAAGAAATATTTTCTTCCATTTAGATAATTTGTTGTGTTCCAACGATCATACCATTTTACTGAAATACTTCTAACAAAAAAAGACGGTAGATCATCATTTTTATAATAGAGTCCCAATCTCATTGCATAATCCATGGGAGACCATATTCCATTGATATTTGAAGCATATCTCGTTGAGATAAATATTTTTCTTGTTTCTTAAGGATTTCTTTTGATATTATTTCTTTAATGGCTCCAAATTTAGCCCAGAAGATTTTAATAAATCAATTTGGTAGGCTCATCTGATTCATAAATTGTATCCACCATGAATGTTTTCTAAGATGATTTTGAATGTACATAATAGATTCCCAAACAACTTGGTAATCCCAATAATTATGTTGCTGAGGACCAAGCTGAGATTTTTCTTTAAATCTTTAAGGAGCATTTTGGTTTTCATATAAGTTTCATTAATATAATGGAATAATATGATACATTCTTAATCAAGAATAGTTGTGTTCCTTTCCTCTATATTTATGATGAGCAAATGCAGTTTCTTTTTCTTTAAGAATTTTCTCATAATAATGAGTAGTTTTTCCAAATATTGTTGGAACATAATAATAATCTATTGCAAAAAATTTTGTTGCCATTTCCACCGGTAGTAAATTTTGATCAGAAATTTCAAGGATGATAAGTTTATCCAATGATCTCAGATGAAATACAGAAAATGTTACCTTCTTGTCTTGTATTAAGGAAGTATGAGAAGATCTCTCTTCTTTGTGTTGTAGAGTCTTTTGATGATATTTTGATAGTGGCATATCCTTGTAAAAATTCTCTAAATCAGGTAAATTATTATTTCCTCTAATAAATTCTATATCAAAGTCAAACACGATAAGAATGGCTTGCCATCTGGCAAATATTTTTTTTAGATGCTAAGTTTTGAACATCTTTATTGATAACATATTTAGCTGACATACAATCGTTTCAAAGTAAAAATTTTTGATTTAATAAATCACCTTGAAATTTATTAATTGAAAGATCAATAGTAAGCATTTCCCTTTTAATTATTGAATAATTTTTTCTAGTGTCATTCCAAGCACCGGTTAAAGGCAACTAAAACTTCACTACCATTCATTTTTTACTTAGAATGCCATCATAACCAAAATTAGATACATCTATTTCTACGATTTTGAAAGCCATAGGGTTAGGAAGAGATAAACAAGGTAAGGACTTTACTTTAGTTTTTGTTTTTTTGACTGCTTCAAAATGTTGTTCAGTCCATTCAGTACAGGTATTATTTAACCTATTATCAAGGATTTTTCTATCCGATGCAATATCCTTATAGAAACCAGAGACATAATTTAGACATCTTAAAAATTTTTGTAACTGTTTAGCGTCTTTTATTTTATCAGCAAAGGTAATAACCCTTTGGATAGGAGAAATAATACCTTTATCATTACAATATCCGAAAAAGTATATCTTTGTTCAAAAAAGTTTTATTTTTCTGGCAGAAACTACTACACCATTACTTTTGATGATCTTAAATAAAATATTTAAGTGTTTCCAATGTTGATCGATCACCTGTGCAGCCAAGGAGATGTCCATCAGAGGAGATCGAGGATATTATACAAGATGGGATTTTTTAGATAGGACATGGTGGGTTTCAAAGATATCTCGTTCGTTGGCATGGGCTATGTGATTCAAACTGCACTTGGCTACGAACTGAGGTGATTGAGCAGCTCAATCCGAATGCACTATATGCTTATCATCGTCGTCATTCACTAGAGGCGAATGTTTCGAAGCCAGGGAGAGTTGATGGGAATCCATGGAGAGTATATTCCAGAAGAAAGAAACATGTGATTGATTCTAGAGGATATTGATTGATTCTGGATAATCCGTCATGATCTCAGAGATTTTAATTGATAGGATTTTATATTAGTTTTTATTTTTCTAAGATTTGAGTGTGATTTATGGATTCGATTTAATTTTGTTATGGTTATAAATAATGATGTAAGGCCTTAGTGATAGGCAAACTATTTTGATATGATATTTCTAAGTTTTCAAATTGATATGTGAATTGCTATGAGGATGTGAAGCCCATTTTATTTAATTGTTTTAATCAAATCACAACCTTTCATTATACCTTCAACTCATATCCAACCCTTTACTCAAACAAAACCCTACCTCAATTCATATCCCGCGTTGACCACTATTCACGCGATCTTCTTCCACCTTCTTTGATATCGACTCCGGTTACTGTTCACGCCTTGCATCCGACTGCTTTTCATGTGAGCAGTGTCTCCAATGGAGTTTTCAAAGACCTAAACTTTCTAGACATATTTAATTGTGAGTTTATTTCAGATATAAGTTGATTGCTTTGTGGATTAATTGTCTCTTTATTTATAGGTGTGTGATAAACTCAAATCCAAGTTGTTGAGGGCTAGTTGGTTCTTCAATTTCGTGGATTAGTTCACCAAGTTTGTAGTAGAGTCTTTCAACTCAGTCCTATTTTGGATCTTTAATGATTTGGGTGTTATTCCTTACACCCCTCTAGTGAACTCTAAACAGAGTATCAATTTCCTATTGATTATCTTGCAATCTCTTGATAGTTATAGGGAATTTATAATTATATTGAGTATTAATATTTTTTTTGTTTTCTTACATGATTCATCACCATTATCATTTTAGGACTGCACTACATCTTTAGTTTTTTGCTGGTTAGTTTGCATTTGCATCTAGTGTATGCACCTATAGCTCACTTTAGGGACCTCCATTCGTGTGATTGCTTGTCTGATTTGCATTTTTGTCCTCTCGTGTCCTATCCTGCATCACTCGTGAATTTTATCTATACCTATTAAAGCATAGAAAAAAAATACTGATATTGCATAGAATTATTTATTTTTATAATTTGAAGCAAAGAAAACTATCAATGTTGCATAGATTTTTTTAATGGCAATGCATAGAACTTTTTAATAATTTGTCAATTTGGGATTTGGAATGAGAGGCGCCAAATCTCTGTTTGCATCTCTTGGTAGCTATTTAAGCAACCAATTCTATTAAGACTTGGGGTTATTGAACATTTTCTGAATGCTCAAAACATTTTTTTTTAAAGAATTGTTAATTCTTATTTTGGGGGAACATGTAAAGGCACAAAGGTTTTTTTTTTGGATAATTTATATAAGTTGTCTAATTTTTTAAGAGAAGAACTAGGCATTTCATTATATATATAATACTATTATAAAAGTGTGTTGTCAGGTTAAAACATTTCTTGCGAAAATACCATTTAAAACACATACATGCATACATAAAACACATGCATCCATGCATAAATCATACCTCATACATACATAACCCCCAATTAAATGCGTTATTATTAATAACCCTAAATAATTTCATCATGACTAAGCTGTTTATATTTTTATAACCTCCCATTAACATATTAGTCTCTTATAATTCTCACTAATTATCACTATCATAATTTTAAAAAAATATTACAACCATTCATTTGTAGGATCTGAAATAGATACACTAGAATACTAGAGGGGGGTGAATAGTATTCTTTTAAAATTTATGCAAAGTAGATTATAAATTGTAAAGAAAATGACAATCTCAGAAATTCATAAACACAAATACAAAGTTTTATACTGGTTCCACCAATCCGGTGTACATCCAGTCCCCAAGCAAATCCCGCTTGAGAGTTTCCACTATAATTTTAAATAAACTTACAAAATCAAAAGCAAACCTGACCAATTTGCAAGTCTCTACAAATTGCAACACCAATTGACAAACACCTTGCCAATTTGCACACCATTCTCTAAACTAAAATATTAACACCTCTCACAAATCGAGAGAACTTTTGAAGCAACAATTTCAATTCCTATAAGCCTTGATTTGTAGTGTAGTGTAGTAGTGGCTTAGGAATGATTCTAACTTCTGTAAATTGCCTAAACAATAAGTATTTGAATGATGTTCAAAGGCAATTTCAGAAACTTTTCTTTTTCTCAAAATCTGAATATTTTTTACTTGAAAAAAATACACAAAGATCAAACTTTATGGGTATGTAAGTCTCTGCATTTTTTCTGAACAAATAACCTATTTATAGCCCTTGAAAAGACAATTATTTGAACTTTAAAAATGTTTAAAAACAACTATAAACAGTCATAAATTCAAACTTTAAATTCTGGAAAAACTGTATCTGCAGTCGACTACAGGACATAAAAGTCGACTACACTGGGTTTAAACAGACTCTATGAATTCAGAAAATTTCTCAATAGTCGACTATAAAGTTCATTAGTCGGCTATATTGTAATTAGATAGAAACTTAAAAAATAAATTTTGCCTTCAATAGTCGACTATAATGTCAAGTAGTCGACTATACTGTAAAATAACAGAAACTTATATTTCTGTCATAAGCTTAAGTAGTCGACTATTATCCAAATTAGTCGACTATACTGTAAATTGACAAAAACTTATATTTAAGTCATATACATGAGTAGTCGACTACTATTTTAATTAGTCGACTACTAAGAGTAAAAAAAATATGAATTAAATGTTTTAATACTCAATAATTAACTATAAGTCTATTGGTTAACATAGAGGATTTCTATAGTTAACCAATACACTAAGCCTGTGTTAGTGTGTTCTAATATTTGTGTGTGTGTGTGTGTGTGTGTGTGTGTGTGTGTGTGTGTGTGAATGATCAAGGCTTGTACAATAATTCTAAGTAAAGAAAATGTAAAATACATTATCTCATATGTTCTTCATCTTCTTCACTTCATAATGCCTTGAACTCAACTTGCACTTGTTCATATTTTGATATTGAAATCTGCATATAAAAGTTAGTGTATTTGTATAACACACATTGTATAAATTGTTATCATCAAAATAATATCATGGAGATATGATATTCAACATCATCTTCTTACTAAACCATTATAAATCATAACAAATCTCTTGTAAAAATGAATACATCATAGTCACCCTCATCATCTTTATTGCACTTCCTCAAATCCTCGACCGTCTCTTTGTCCCGATTTTGAATATTTGGATTTCATTCTCTACACAACCAATCACTACTTACTATCTCTTATTATAACATGATGAGATTAACATGCTAATTTGCTTACAGTGAAAGATTCTTTCTCTATCTTTTCATGTTGGAGCATATCAAGGTGCATATAACGGATCTTGCATCTCTTTTGTAGATCACTCGGGTGTGTTTGATAAATATGATCCTAAGATGATTCTTGACAATTTCAATCACAAAGACTCTCTTATAAATTAATTTTAAATATTTTTTGTTCAATGTCATTCGTATTTTATTATTATTAGAATTTCTCTTTACTTGATTTGGCTTATTATAATTTATGTCTTCACTGGTCAATCCTTGTAGGTTGGATTTTTTTATGTTTACAAGTGTAATATTTCTGCACCAAGCAGAGGAAGTTTCAAGCATCTAAAATAAGAAGAGAAGAGTATTTTTTAGAATTTTTTGTTACTATTTATATGCTACAAAATGTTATTTATTGTATACTTTCAAGCTTTCTATACCTAAACATTTTGCTTCAATATGACCATTGTGTTAAAAATATAAATTATTATCAGGATATTTTTTAAAATGTTTACATATGTGTGTGTGTGTGTTAGCATGACCCATAAGCTCTTATCAATATCAGATTAATAAAGATTGTTATATATAGATTCCTTCAATGGACTCAATAGAACTTTTATAATGACTAATAACATACTCTAATAGAGCTAAAAAACAATCCGAAAAGACTTAAATAGAGCTTCTTCAATTGTTAAGAACAACCATCGTCAAACCTCCATATATATATATATATATATATATATATATATATAAC
>NC_033797.1:70404737-70409873 GCF_001876935.1 Asparagus officinalis
AGTAGAAATTAAATATACTTATTTTATAACCACCCAATAACAAATTAATCTCCTACCCGCTCTTTATTAATTCTCACTGATGATCACTACCATAATCATAGAGGATGTTTTAACTTTTATCTTTATACTAGCCACTATAAATTAGAAATTAAATATACTTATTTTATAACCACCCAATAACAAATTAATCTCCTACCCGCTCTTTATTAATTCTCACTGATGATCACTACCATAATCATAGAGGATGTTTTAACTTTTATCTTTATACTAGCCACTATAAATCACAACTAACTTGCTCAAAATTTTCTATAAATTCTCTTTTAAATATATTTTTCTACTTCATTAATAACACTGATAAATTAAGATTTAGAAATAAGCTAAATACGGAGTGAGGCTTTGTAACATGTATGTATTATTTAGAGCTCAAGGGATTAAGACTAAATTTTGGAAATGACACATCAAGCTACTTCATTTCCAACTGATCAAGTAAGATGAATAATTGAAGAAGAAACAAAGAGTAGTTCCTTGTATTCATATAAGTGAGTTTGAGGCTTTTAGGTTCTATTTTAGGTTCTATTCTTACTATGTATATGCAAAGATCTTTAGCATTAGTATATTATGCACATAACTATCCATATTTTTTAGCATATTGAAGAAAAAAATTTAAAATCTTTAACATCAAATAATATATCAGTCTGCTGTTGTGGATATTAACTTTGAACTGAGGATATACTTTGGTCATACCTATCATGATGGTTCCTTAAAAAATCATGTACCGAGTTGCAAGAACCATCCTTCACAAAAACTTTTGTTTGATTGAAATTTGTAGGTTCAACTTAAAAATATTGTTAGATTAAAATAATAAGACACATTGCTGTAAGACCCCATAACTTTTTTTGATGATGTTTGTTCTTAACAATTGAAGAAGCTCTGATTAAGTCTTTTTAGTGGACTATATAGATTTTGGTTAATTTATTAGCTCTGATAGAGTATGTTCTTAGTTGTTATAGAACTTAAAATTTTTCATACTAATACAAAATATATAAAGTATTATTTTATAGTCAGTATGTTATTTATCTTGCTTAATGGTATAACTATATTATGAATTTGTGAATAAAAAACTTCAGTATGTGCTAAATTATAAACGTCAAATGTTACATTAAATTATAAAATAAATAGAATTATGCTTTTTAGGTTTACAAATTGAATAATGTATTTCAGGTATTCCATAAGTTTTATTGGAAAGCTCTTATTTCATAAAACTAACATTTTTAAAAAAATATTATAGAGTAAACCTTTAAATTTATAGAAACAACCCTGAAACTTTATAATTTTAGAGATAAGCCATAGAATTTGCAGAAAGGACCTTGAAATGTCACAAATAAACCTCATAAAAGATTATATTTACTCTAGGATTTTATTTAAGATTGAGAAAATAAATTATAGTTTTTTATTATGTAATTGCAAACTGTTTGCTTCTTTCTATTATAGAGTTTCAGCCTTATCTATCAGGTCTTTCAGTATTCGATGATTGTAAGTTTCTATCTCGTAACCACTCGAATGATTTATGCCAGGCTATAAACAAATTAATACAGATGAAGAAGCTAGCTTGTTATTTGTTTAATAATTAAAGTCTTCTTCGTGTATTATTGAGGTAACAATATTCACTTTTTCACGAGAAAAAAATGGTAAATTTGTCCTTTGCTTATGCTTCTATGATTAGCATTAATGCATCTCATAAATTTATATAGGTAAATTATTTTCACTTGCAGTTCAAAAGTTCAGGATTGTCTCTTTTGTTTGCTCGCATTGAAAATAGAAAAAAAAAAGCCTGATAACTAGCTAAATTAAGCTTAGTTTTAAATTGTTAAATACGGTGCGGGAGTGCGGAACGACACAGAAAAGAGCATGTATACATTTTGTGGATATTATTTCCCTTTTGTTATTATTTAATGCATTTTATTGTCGAACAACGTGACTCATGGAATTAGTCACTCCAACACCCGTTCTTTTTCTTCTTTCTCGAGTTTCACTTTACAGCCCTTTCCTGTTAATGCACTTTATTGTTGTTTTGGTTTTACATATTTTATCTATATTGATAATCGTATTAGTTGTGTACATGAGTGTTTAGTAACTTTGAAGTAACTTATAAAATAATCAAGATATTTGACCGCGTGCAACGCGCATGCATGACACCTACTAGATTAATATGTTATTTGTTATCTTTTTTTCCCCCCTCAAATCTGAAATTGAGGTTTGTTATCCTTAGAAACATTTCAAAAGTTTTTGCCCAGGTTTTTTCAAGTTTTGCACAGGTTTGTTATCCACGAGATGTGGCCTCTTTTTTTTGTTTGGGCGTATCGATTTTGGATCCGGCCCATGTCACGCAGGGCTGGAAGTGCACATAAATTGTGGGTAATGGGTAATAGTTGGTGGTGGGATTAACATTTAAAGCCCATTAGCTATAGGGTTAATTGTTAACCGACCCAATATCACCCAATTGCAAATAGACTCTTCTCAGTTCTATTTATTTCAAATAGAATCCCTATAGTTCTAATTGCTGCAAATAAACATCGGGAGTGAATTTTTCTTTTTACTCTTAAAATGGTTTAAAATACTTGAGGAGGCAAATAGACCTCCTATAGTTCTATTGGAGAGGAAAAACACACAATTGCTAATTTATTAACTTTTTAAAAAATTGAAAAAGTTCACCAATGGGTGTATTCACCCTTAGGCCAACACTCCAAGAGGTCTATTCATAAAAAATAGAGCTACAAGGGGTCTATTCGCAACAAATAGAACTACGAGTGGTCTGTTTACAACAAATAGAACTATAAGAGGTATCTTCGCGATCAGATGATATCACAGGGGCCTGTTCCCTATTAACTCTTAGCCAAATATATATTTGGACCCTCAACTAGTAATTTTTTCCTCAGAATACTAACTGCCACTGACAAATCCAGAAAAAAATTTATTAGTGGTGGTGGCGGACAACAAATTTCTATTTACAGAAAAGTTAAAAAAAATTAATATTATAAAATTATAGTATCTGATGAGTGCACCGAGTGTACTTTGTTTGATGGAAATTTAAATGGGCTTTCACTTGCAACAGGCTAGTTCAAAACGCTACTAATTTTTACGTAGTGTTTTTCAGATAGCTTGCACGTACGTCGGAGTGCAATTTGTAAAATATACAGGGACTCGATTATAAAATGTACACAACTTCACTCCCTACTCATTGAATTCATACGACACATAAGTCTTGAGCTAAAATTTGGATATCCTTGACCAACAAGATGATACTGGTTAACTCCTTACCTTTATCATGAGATAAGATATGTAAAGTCTAATATTTGCCCTTTTTTCTCTTTATATGATTGATACATTTGAGGAGAATATCTAAACGTGGCAAATGATGTCAAATTTAATTTTATAATTAAACCCCAACGTCGATGATATTCTGTTCTTTAAATGCTGTTCTCACTCTCAATCAACTTCACAGCTTATGTTTCACAAAAAAAAAAAAAAAAAGAAAGAATAAAAAATCAGAGTTTTCACGTCAAATTTAAAATTGGTTAGTCACGGGACTCACATTAGCCCACTAGGAAGACTCTACGAAGTAAAGGCTAAAGAGCTTTCTCTTCCAAACCTCGCTTTGGATTCCACGATGACAAAGTAAAAGGAGAAGAGCAATCAATACCTAAGCAAGGTCGAGGATGGAATTAGTTCACATTCAAGGAAAAGTTACACGCTTTGATGTACTGTGACCTCTTTGCCAAGAAAAGCTTCACATTCTCAAACAAGAAATCATAAAAAATGGAGCTACAAGCTAGCGCTTTAGTTTTTCTCAAAAGCTTGTAATCTTTTGTTGGTTTAATTAAAGAGATCAGGCTTTTAAAAGTTAAAAGGGGGCAAATTTTGTTCATGGATTGATACCATGAAAGCATGGACCTAAGTTCCTATTGCTTCTTGGTGAATCATTTTCCACTATAGAGGGGAAAAGCAGAAGAACTAGAGCATATATGTTTAATTAGTCCCACTCATAATAGGGTTTAATAATGGATTTGGAGAAAAGATGTAATAGATTTCTTTTTGAAAAATTCTTTAAGGACCCAAAATATGGGACCAATAAAGGGGACAAGTGAGGTGTCCCCCTCCTATTGGATAATGAGTTGGCCATCATTAATGATGGCCAACTCATTATCCAATAGGAGGGGGACACCTCACTTGTCCCCTTTATTGGTCCCATATTTTGGGTCCTTGTAGCAAAGCTCTTTCTTTTTTATATTCTTGGTTTAGATTTGCTTTTATGTCGACTCTATCGAAAAAGTAAACATTGAAAGTTCATTAAAGTGTCTTCTCCAGACCTTTTTAATGACTTGATTTAATTTGTACAACATTTTCAAGCCCTTACGATATCTCCATTGAAATAGAAAACCTGCAGCCTGAAGTTAAATGCTTGAGACTAGACGATAGATCATCCTGCGGTCGTTCGACCAAGTTGTGCTAGTTTTTCGAGTTCGGTTTTTTTGGGTCGCCGACGGAAGAGACGAGATTGGATGGGCACGTGCGTTTTAGGCACAACAAAGTTATTTATCTAAGCCAACTCCATCACTCTTCCACTATAAATTAAACCGTGCTTTGATACCATCAATCCAAGACGCCATTCTGTAGGATCCTCCATTCAATAGTGAACATTTGTGAAGTGGCCCAAGAACCGTGTTGCGCCCATTGGCCTGAAATAAGGTAAGTTGGGTCGATCCCATGTCTATGACATGTTTATCACCAATTTCTAATTGTTAGGCATCACAACATTTATGCTATTCACGTGGGCCTGGACTATGAAAGGGAGGCCCCAGCCCCTAGGGTTTGCCCGACTGGCACTGATCAGCCAAGGTTATTGAAATTAATATCACAACTGGGAGCATGAGGAGTATAAATTCCATTAGAACAAACCTCGTGCATATCTAACATTCCGATCTGTACAGAAAAAATCGCACGTCCTATTTGAAAACTATATATACGATAGTTTTATAATAATACATGAAAGTCCATTGTAGGTAGTTAATTATCTATGACATGAAGTTCATGATTGTTTGCTTAATTTACTTGAAAATGCATGGTTGCTTGTAAAAC